>NW_028301711.1:63375000-64000000 GCF_037042655.1 Diuraphis noxia
GCCGTGGAAATTTTGGCATACATTTTTACATAAAATATGTTCGGTCAATCGTTCACAAGCAAAAAGTATATAATGTTCAAGATAATAATGTTATTAGTACATAAAAAATGACCATAAGACATTTGTACAAATCATGTATGTATATATATATATATATATATATATATATATATATATATTATATTATATATATTATATATATATAACTTTACATGATAATAAAATCGCGGAAAATCATTATATATTGTATTTTTTTTTTTTATACTGGAATTAATGAAACAAAATTATATAATTTCATACAAATATAGTAATAATAGTAATAATAATAATAATAGTAATAATAATAATAATAATAATAATAATAATAATAATAAGGTCGACATTAATAGTGGAGACACACATATTAAGAACTAAGAATAATATAATAACACCTTTATAATTAATATATAATAATAATAATAATATGCATACATTATCCTTTAATCACGTATTTTGTGGAATGTCATAAGTCCCGTAAAAAGTAAAAATTTTAAGTTTGTTCCAGACAATGTTTTATTTTTATTGATTATTATTTATCATTACTATATAGATCGCGTCTAACCTCGTTTTGAGCATGATCTCGTTTATACTATTTAAAGAACACTTCAGTTAATCACTTGTCTTCAGATACAATCACTATTTTTTGTAAAATCTTCAATCATCGACATCGTATTTATGTAAAAAACCAAATCTCAAACAAAAAACAAACAATTACAGAGCGTACAAATATTGTAGTCCTGCAAGGAAAATGATATAGCAAAACACAAAATGAGAAAAAGACCACAGACCAGCTGCAATTGATCTCCGGAACGTCAAATTAAAATAATTCGATCAGTAAACGATGAGAAAAGATAAGTCCGGAAGAATAGAAAACAGAAAACTATTCGCAATTTTTGCACATAATATCGGAAACGGAATAATAATAATAATACGGTTAATATTCACAGATTTTTCACGCAGACTTCTATATATATATATATATATATATAGGCAGGGAGAGCGGAGTTAGTTGTTACACGGGTTAGTTGTTACAGTGAAGATATTTTATACATCCAATTATTATGATAAAACTGCGGAGACTGAACGAAAAAATTACGTTATCATTAACTACATATGTTTTGTGATAATATCGAGTACATTTTATCTGTGTTTTGAATTGACAACGTTTTTCTGTAATTTGTTATCAAAAGTAACTTTTGTTCCGCGACTAGCGTTTTTTTTTACAACTCATAAATTCAAGGTGAGATTATTTTGTCATTTAATAATTCTTCATTATTATGTAGTACTACATCATATTCTAACAATAGAATTCAATTTCATTAATCCATTTCGAATAAATAAATTATAATAGAAAAAAAAAAAAAACGATATGATGCACGTTGTTACATTTCGCAAGGGGCATGTTGTTACTTATTAATACAACGACTTATGATATAACTTATATAATATAATATAATACTTTATAATATATTACTTATAAATTATAACAATGTTATTTTAACAATTATTTATATTTTGATTTTAAATAAGGCAGTTACCTATATTTATTTGTATTCAATAGGACTACATCAGTATAAATACTCATAAAAAGGAAAATTGTTTATTTATATTTTGTTACTATAAATATATTATATTATAAAATATGTTTATCATTACTTTTACTGTTGATTTCTTATTTATTTTGGGTAATAATATTTCAAAATGTAGAATGTAACAATGTGCCCTTGGACTATCACAATTTACCCCACACCCGGGGGGAAGGTTGTTACATTTTGACTTAGTGACTTTACCAGGGTTTTTTTAGTATTAAAAATTAATTATTTTTATTTTACTATCATAAAAACATACCCAAGAAGTTACTTAATAGAATGGTATCACAAAAATTATGATCATAGTAAAAGAAAAATTATAAAAAATCGATAAGGAAAAAGTGTAACAACTAACTCCGCTCTCCCCTACAGGTAATACCTATACATATCGGACAATAAGAACTCGTGTCATCAAGTTGATTTTTTTCCTCTCAATTTTCTCGGTTGAAAAATCGACGCGAATATAATGTAAATACCTAATACTTCAAATAAGTATACCTATAATACCTTTCGGGGACTGAAATTCTAACAATGATCGTTAGTTTTGTATTTAATTCTGTGATAATTTATACCTCCACAAGGATTGCTTATCTTATATAATTTTTGTTAACGGTCATTTATTCGCTCGGAATCCTTAAAAATCAGACGTATACTTATTTATTTATTTATTACTTTATTAGCGTATAAACAAATTAAACAGATACCTAAAGTTCAAATTTAAGCAAATCGAAAAAAAATTGCTTTAGTGTGAATAACTGATTTATAGTTTTAAAAATCGAAACCGGACCAGAATCTTTCAATGGAATTGTTGAGTAGGTACCGAAAAGTTACGGTGTCGATACGGAAAAGACAAAAAACGTAATAGTTAAAAATTACTTAAAAAAAATTAGTTTAAAATTAAATACATTTTCCAATTAGAATCGTGGCGGTCGACCTATAGGATAATGTTTAATTTAACCTAATTAATTTTATCCAGAATTCCTATTCTAATAAAAAATACTTGCGAGTAGGTACATACAGTATAGAAATCTGCGGTGGTTATATTAATTCACTATTATATATGATTATTATCATTGGAAAAGTACCTAGATTTCGGTATATATGTAGGAAATTCTTGCAATGAACGAAAAAAAAAAAAATAATATAAATAAATAAAGCAAAAAACCAAGAAATCGAATATCAGAAAAAAATATAGAACTCTCGTCTCATATATATTTATGTATTCTTCGTATTATATTATGATACACAAATGTCGAACAATCGAAAACCAATATTCATACACTAAAACTCAATAATCTTGTATAATAATAATAATAATAGTAATAATATAATAATAATAATAATATCAATAATACGTTAAATAAATGAAATAACAAATCGATGATGATATTATTATTGTATTATTATTATAATTATTTCATACTAAATCAACACGAGCGATCTACATAATAATAAAAAATAATAATAAATGTAGGAGGAAAAATATCAAACACATCAACAACCAAATAATAATAATATTATAGAACTTATTATCTCATTCGATAGATATACGTATATTGAAAAAAAAAAATAATAAAACAGCTTAATAAATTAAGGAATCGCGTACTATTACACATAATAGTATATATTAATATTATTCGACGTTCCTTGTAATTATTTATTTGTTCAACGTAATTATTAAAATATAATTTCAGTATACAATATTAAGTGATTTTCATAATCGGTAATATATTATATAATCGATAAATATATATTATTACAGAAGGTGTTTAAAAATTAATAATAAAGAACTAGAAAATAAAATATAAAATCAAAGGGAACTCTCATCGCAAATCAGCATATCAACAAAACCATTAAACATAATATAGGCAAGCATGTGTCAATATAATAATACAAATATTCACTACAATAATAATAATAATAATAAAATGCAATTATAATAAACCTATGAGTGGTGCAATATATATATAATTATATATTATATATACTGTTGACACGTATTGTAGAGCGGCCAAATCGGAAATAATATACTTAAAAAAAAAACATCCGTTATACACCGGATACGGAATAGATTGAATGCTTATAATAATATATATTTTGTATTGCTATAGGATGACCAGGCGTCCTTTCTTTTGATCCCATATATTTTTTTATCCATTAAAATGTCCGTGAAATCGTCCGTAGGCGTTTTAATTATAATCGTTTTAAAAGTTATATTTCGTTATACAATAATAATAATAATAATATATTGTATCGTATGGTCATCGAATTCTGTATTGAAATAATTAATATTAAAGGCACGATTAAAAGCCAAAGCGTTTAGAAACGTTTAAAATAGTGGCATTATAATATTTCACGTAAAAAGTATACAAAAAATTGCATTCGTATTAATAGTATCTGCGTTTAGCCACGTGTACCTACGCGTCTTTGCTACCGGTAGTCATCGAACAAACAAAATTAGTTTTTGTTTAAAAATGCAATTATATGTAAATCGAATTATGAAAATGCAATCACACGGTACACGTTGCGGTCGAATTGACCAATCTCCAGTTCACGATGTCTTGTATAATACTTGTAGGCAGATATTTTGGGGAAAACGTTTCTTTTGTGCTCGATGATACAACGAATATTCTCAAAATGTTTAAAAAAAAATGTACCTACTATATTATGTATGATATAAAATATCGCGGTAGTAGGTTTGGACACGACGATCGGAATAATCACGGATGAAACAACGGTATAGTTGATAGTTCAGATAGTTGGTGTTATAAACATTAATCCTAATAAGTTACAAGTATGCCTTTGAATAATATCTACTATATGATAATGACGACGTTTAGATATTATTACTATGGAAGTCGAATGAAGACATACATTATATAACAAAAGCAACTAACACACAACGACACTGACGTCTATATTAGGTAATAATAATCGTGTACGGTAAGTAAAATAAATGTTTATCAATAAGCGTTAAGAGCGTGTACCTACTATATGTGTGGACCCCGCCAACGAAAGGGGAAAAAAATTGGTCTATTTAAAACGGGAAGTCTTCTCAAGAGTAACGACAACTACTATTAAACCTACTTTTTATTATTTTTCGTTAAATTTTATTTTCAAATTGACTTGATAGAAATCATTAATAATTACTTCCAATTGTCCGATTAAAATATTAGAAAAAAAAAAATTAAAACCAAATGAATGGTAGGTACAATAAGATAAATTATTATTACATATTATAGTCCTTAATAATATAAGTAAATAAAACCGGATGATAATAATATAATATAATATATATACAACATTAACGTTTAATTTCCGTTCCTCTAGTTGAAACTTAGAGATAGGAAATCATAGGACCGTCAATTAATTATTATAATTTATATTACGGATAACAAAAAGCAATCTAATTTAATAATTAAATTACATTTATACACAGTGATTTCCAAATTTCATGTTACAAAAATCGAGGGGATTGCGTTATGCTCTATTAAGTAAGCATTACCCGTTGTTTTTCTATAACGTGAAATTCGGAAAGACCCTGTTTACAGTGTGTGTTATAAAATTTTGGAAACATTTTTCAAAAACCATAGATTTGTACATCAGTAGGATAAAAACCGCTGTTTTTGAACACCGTGTACGTAGGTATTTGAAAAAAAAAAACAAAATATTCAGAAAAATAACGATAAAAAAAAATGTAATTCAAGTACCTAATTAGAACTAAAATTAAAATTAAATCTTATATTTAAAAGCAGTTAGGTACTATAATCAAAAAAACATAAAAAAAAAAAATAAAACAACACAAAGGCGATTAGGTAGTATAATATTGATAATTTTATCACGTTTAATTTGAATAAACAAGGACAAGCATTATGAAAAACAATTTTCCTTAAAATTAGTTATTAGTTATTACCCGTCATAATTTATTATCCGTAGGCAAACCTACTCTAAGAAATCTATACAAACCATTGATAACACTAAACGTTATATATTTCATAAGAGTAATTAACGCTAGCTTAAATAAATGTTGAGAGTTTTATTTAGGGTTTAATGTTTTCAGCTACATTAATACAACCCAACGGCGGGCATTTATTGACTGGATAAAAAATTACATCTAAAACAAAAGTAATGCACTTTAATTCAATAATATTATTTGTATGAATTTTATGCTACAATTATATTTAAAAACTAGGTATTGAAATTGTTCGGATAATCTCAGCCAGATTTATACGTTATAAAGTTGATATTATACGAAATACGATTGTAAATAATCAGTGACGTACTGGCGACTGGGGGGAGGGGGGGGGGGTATCCGGCCCAGTGGGAACACGGGGTTACCGCGGCTCAAATAGTGTGGAATATGAAAGGGCCGTAGCCTTGTCTTTATAGTTGACAACTTGCATTTATAACCATATTATATTACCTAAATTATAAATTACAATATTATACATGGATTTATTTTGATAATCATTATCGCCTATTTTAATTGAAGCTTAAAATGTACATAATAGGAATTTTCCCACTTTCCCATCTGGACAGTCCACCTCTGTAAATAATTATAATAAGCATTCAGAAATAATTTGTTGGTCCAATTAAGGCAATTGAAGTTCAATGTAATATTAATAACGTATTAATTAAATAATAATAATAATAATAATAATAATAATGTATTTACACATATTATATCATATTATTATTGACTATCATGTAAGGTATACACCTCCATAAACATGTATATTTTATGAACACGTACTTTAGGCTATACAACTGTACATGGGTTTACCTGAAGTGCCGCGTTTTCTCATAGATAATAAAAAAGTGGATAGAGTATCGATACTTATCAGTTTTTCCAATAAATATTATGTACATAAATTTATTATCTATGCTTATCATACGATAATTGAGTGATAAGTTATAGGATATTCTCCACAGACAAAAATATATACTCGTTGATAAGACGTTTCCAATTGAGGTGTGAGGTCGTTATAGCACAGAATAAATTGAAAGAATCGTCGTGGAATGAAGGTAACATGGTGGTGGTGGTGGAGAAGGGGAGACTTGAGGGTTTAAAAAGCGTATCTGACATTGTTTGAGACTCGTGATGCCAGTTTAAGAGAAATAATTATTCTTTCTTTATGTTTTTTTTTTACAATTCGGTCAACAATGTGCATCTGAATAATTGAATTTATACAAAAATATGAGAAACGATAAGCTGCATAGCAACACGTCACAGAAAACTTTAAAAAAAAAAAAGGATATATGTGTCTATTTTCTGGAACCAATGACCTTTAGGATTATTATTGAAAATATGTTTAGACGAAATTCCTTACCGTTTATTCTGTGCTGTTATGCTACTCTTGCGTTTAGTAAAGCGGACACGTCCTATTCATTTATACAGTCGAGTCTTAGATTATTTTCTTGCTGCCTGAAGTGTTTTTAAGTTCTGTTTGAGTATACAACTCGAGAAGTACATAAGTCAAATTTATTTTTATTTCCCTTGAGATTCGAGTTATTGAGAGACACGACTGTATACTATATTTTATACCTATGGTCCTATCAGTTTCTTTATTATCTACCACCTACAAGATGTGTTGACTAAAATTAAAGCAGGTAAATATAATATCGCAATGATACCCAAACGGAATTTTACATGACATTTGTTTTGATTACGGCAATATTAATGACAATCACGCTGACGACTGTGTTACTACAAATAGCGATCGCTATGGCAATAACAACAACAACAACAACAACAATGACAACTTCGTTCAAACACGAAACACAAACCAAAGAGTACCCACACCGTTATTATTATTGTTGTTATCGTATCACCTGACGAACGCTATCGGTCACCCTAACGTCACACGTGCTGTTATTAAAATTCCGTCTGTTTGTACTAAATGTTTACGTTGCCACGCCATGTGGACGAAGATGGCCTGAGCGTAGGCGACATGTACGACATGAGATGGTCGGACGAGTTCTCCGGCGGGCTGTGCGTCAGCATATCGGTCTGCGAGCTGAGCTGGTACGACAGCTGATGGTGTACGTTGTGCGAGCTGTCGCCCGGACGGGGTTGTCCGCGTTGCGATTGGCCCCGTTCAAACGACACGCTGTGCTGCCGTCGCATGGGTGGTTGCTGTTGTTGCTGCTGATAATGCTGTGGATGCTGCTGTTGCTGTTTTTGCTGTTGATAGTGCTGTTGCGGATGGTGCTGCTGTTGCTGCTGCTGATGATGATGTTGTTGTTGCTGATGATGATTTTGTTGCGGCTGGAGGTGATGCTGCTGCTGTTGCTGTTGCTGATGATGATGATGCTGTTGCTTGTGATGCTGTTGCTGCTGCGGTTGTTTCGACTGGTACCCGATGGCCGGTGGCACGTACACCATGCTATCATGATCGCCGAGTTCGTAGTCGTCGTATTCGGTGGTGCGCATGCGCTCTAGACGCGGTGGCATGCGATCCATCGATTGGTATTCTGCAAACACATATTCACGGCGAAAACCGTTTGTTATGAAACAAATTTTATGGGACATATTGTATTGTTATCATATTATCAGGTCCAAATTTATGTTTATGGGTAAGGGGGGCATATTGTATGGCTCACTGATTTTAGTTATTAAATTAAATAATTTAAAGTTGTTTTGAAGTGAGAAAGGTTGATATTTAGAGGAGTTAAGGGGGATCCACTAAATGTCTGGTGTTTCTAGACCATCATAGTAGTGTAAGGATGGGTTTGAATAATACACAGCAAAGGATACTAGCAAAACTTAGTTTGTTTTTTCATTATATTATATGTATAATATTAAGAGGATGTCAGCGCACTATTTTTTTTCTCTCTGGCCCAGAACCATTTTTCTATGTTTTTAAATAATCTTAGAGTAAAATTACCCGTTTCAAAAAATATAGAAAATGATATTTTTGAGGGAATGACATATCGTTATTGCGTTATATTGTTATTTGATTTTGTATTCGACTTTCAAAAAAAACAAAAAATATTGTACATTTAAATGTTATTTATATTGTTTCGAGACAATATTTTATAGATAAATTGATATGTCATAGCCTCAAATATTTTATTCTCCATCTTTTTATAATGAGTAATTTTACTCTAACATTACTTAAATACATAGAAAAAATAATTCTGCATGAATGCGTTTTGTCTATGTTCAGCGTAGGCTATAGAGAGAAAATAAATAGTGCGCGTACATCTTCTTAAGTAAGTCACAAATAAACGTCGCGGACGAAAATCGAGCTACCCATGCATACACCAACACACATAGGGGCATGGGTATTTATGATACACCTGATTGAACTATATAGTCATGAACTCATGAACCATGGATAGTAAAGGAATGCGTGATATGACATAAATGCTTGTAAAGCGAGATTTAAATGAGCTTTACTTTACAAGCTATAAGAACATGGATTCAATCATTTTCATTATAGGTACTAGCTAGTGCTACAAAATGTAAGAGAACAATTGCCGCAATTCCATCACTGTACTTATTTTTAAGGGTATACTTCATCATCTACCAATCATATAAAGTACTCTTTATCTCAGTTTATAATTTTTGTAAACAACATCAAAAATCTTTATATTGTGTATCTCTTTTTAACAAAAGGCAAACACTTTCCATCCCTCTTCTCCAAAAATGACGGCGACTCCATATGTAGTTGTCCCTTACTAGCGATATACTATTTATCCAATAAAACAAACAGTTATAAGATTCATAAAAGCTGCAGGGCATTGTCTCAAAAAAAGAGGTTGATAGAACATAAACACAATGTCAGCGGATACTCAAAATCGTTTGATAGAAGTAGATTCAGCGAGAAATCAAAGTGTGTTATTCTGTAGTGTGTAAAGACACACAACAAAGAGACATTTAAATCCTACAATATAAATATCAAAATCCGTGATTGTTGGACTGGATGGCAAGAGAAAGAATTAAAGATATATAACAGAACCTAAGGCACTATAAAACCTTAAAAATTCACTGAAAGACCCTGAAGTTTAATTTAAAATTAAATGACAGAATTAGCTTAAATTAAAAATTTTGCTATATTATCGAACAGCCAACAAATGTAAAAGAAGATTATCAAAATTGAATTCGTTATATATTAAGACTTTCTGAAGCCCAGTTTTACTATAAGTTAATATAAATGCACTTGGATATAAATGAATAACCCCAGTGACTACGTATATATTCATCTATGGACGAATTAATCCCTAGTCTACATCTGACCCCACGAGAACAATAGAATAAACTACTATAAAGCGTACAAGTTTTTTTATATGTAAAATAAATGCTATCCACGTGATTATACACAGCCAAGGACATGAAAAGATATTTTGATGTTCCCTAGGACTTCATGACCCTAACTCGATTGTCGTCCGCGAATAAACTGTGCTGGCATGTTACGAAGAATGACGATAAACTAATTTTTCGGCCACTCCATTAAAATATTCCGACTAATTCGTTGATAACATTGATAAACATAACTTAACAAATGATCATGTGAGCGTATTATGAGAAAGACCTAAAGTTAACTTGTGACAATTATAAGACACATCGAACACCAAATAAAAACATGCGAAAAACTCAACTATTTTATTGTTTTAGATTAAATTATATCAAATTGTGTGGTGGACGTATTACATTAAGGAGTTCAGATTTTTGTATTCTTTGTCGTGATTAATTTTGAAAGCAAAATATTAGCATTCGACTTAAGGGTTGGGTACAGAAATTTAAAACGGAAAGGTTTAGTTTTTAAACTAGCGAGTATAATCGAAGGATGCAATAGACAGGACAACAATAGCTATATAGTATGGGAAAATTTGATGTCACAGTTAAGTTATAAATTAACAAGTTATATTAGTTACCAAAAACATAAACATTAAACCATAAAATTCTTGGAATTCCAGCTATACTTTTTAAATAAAAAAAAAATCATTAAAAGTTAAGGAAAAAATTAAAATTTTTAGAAAACGATTTTGCTGGTGATAGTTTGACTCTTAATAATTTAAAGTCCGTTGAACTAAACAACAAAATTATAAATGATTGCAAGTTCTGGAAAAATATAACTAAAATTATCGCGCTATTTTATCTAAGATAAACAACTATCCAAAGCAATTATTTTAACGTTGTAATGATGGGTTAAGGGTTTCCATGATTTTCTACAAATGTTAGAAAAAAAAAACAATAAAATGAAAGTCGTTAGTAGTATATGGAACAAGTGTGGAAAAAAGTGACATATTGTACTCTATACACAACGACAACGATCTCAATAAAGCAGATAGGTTTTGAACGGAAATGTCGAAAGAGTGGGATATTAAGTTGTGATCGATGTCGAAATGATAGTGTATAAACAGTCCGAATTTTGTGCGAACAGGTTGTTTCAGCATTCAATATCTGGATTAATTTCAATCGGACACGTACCTGTTTAATACATCCTTTCAGAAATTATTGTAGCTCATAGTGTATTATCTACCCAAGTTATATTAAAATATCGCATTTTGTTCCTTCACAACGCGTTGTTTATCCGTTTTAATGACAACGCACGATAATATAGCCTCATTATAACATTAAGATATTATTATATTACCTTTAAACGAACTTCGACCGCCTAAGACTCGTTACAGTGTTGCATGTTCGTTTATTAAAACAAATGTAGTTTGTAGGACATTAGGTAACGCGCGTTACTCTCGATGATAACATTTATATTTATCATAATAATAAGCATGTAAAAGCACGATTGAGCATAGGCTGCTGTGAGTTAATGTGATTGGGGTTGTAAAAAATACTTATAAAAAGTATTTAAGTACAGGTATTTGATTATTATATATATGGAATAGATATATTTGTGATACTTAGCAATTATATAAAACGATAAGATTTTAGTGGTGATCGTTTATTTACTACCTAAACAATTCTAAATATTTTAAATCTAAAGTAGAATACACAATGTTATATGGAATTATTCAATACAGTAAAATAGTATTTAAAATGTACTAAAATATTTCACGACACTGGTTTTAAGAGGACTTCTCTACATCTATCTAATCAGTAATAAACAATATTGGAAAATTCTACTAAGTGAAATCGAAATCGTGGCGCCAATGACAACGTTACGAAGTTTAAACATCTACTAATCAAATTTTAAGGGGATAATATTTTTAGGATAACTTATAATTTGAAATTGTTTAATACATCATTTACAACGAATTAGTTACGAATCTTCTACGTAATTGATATACCTATAGTATCTGATCATGTTCTCTTCAGATTTGGTAAAGGGTAAAGAGGTTGTTAACTGCGTAATATTAACTTAGAATTCATGGTTTCGATTTTCATTGTTGGATTTAGTTATACTTTTCGTACTTATTTAATTTATGCGAATTAAATGTATTTCAATATCACAACATTACGGAAACAACGATCTCCACTCAATATAGTATATTATTATTCTATATTATTCCGACAAGATTGTTGGAATATCTTACAACAGGATGGATAGAAGGAACCAATAATATACGTTAATAATGCGAATACTATAATATAGGTAATATATATAGGAGGACTATAGTGAGGGGCCTTGTTTGTTAAAAGCTCAATATACAGCCAGGAAATAATTGTATATAATTGTTAGGTATATATTACGGTACCTAATCGAAATATTCAAATATTATGAAGCATAAAATTTCTTTTTAAATATAACTCGAGACACTCGTTATTGTACCTTGGGCAGTTTTATGTGATTGAATATTTTAGTTTGACTTGTACCAATAAAATTAACATTATCCAACAAAACATTGTGAGTTTTTTTTAGTGTTTTAACTCTTATTAAAAGCAACAAATTTACGTTAATTATTTTTCCTAACTAACTCAACTAACTAAACTAACTAAACTCACTGCTAACTTTCAAAATGCCCAATCTTGCAAAATAATACACAAGCAGGATTATTTTTTAATCTACTCGGAATAAACGACGTTACAGTAGCTGAATATAAATATAATATAACAATATTTGTCTCTTTCAAATCAAAATAAAACCAATCCATACAGTACTATAATATAATTTTAATACAACAAAGCGAAATCATATGAGTACACTTTAAATACAGGTAACATAATATACGTTTTGTTTAACGCGTTCATACACTGTATAGTGTATACCTAAGAAATGAAGTATATCTAGAGCTCTAGATGGGCAATACCGAGGTTAAAGTTTTATAGAAATCTCAAATTTTACCATGAGTGCTGAAAAAAATAGCAAAGTAAGCTTAAAAGATGTTTTGTAATTCCATAGAATCAAAATTAACATTTTTATTTTGCATATTCTTAGATTTTTCTGAGTTAATTTTGGAGTTCTTTTGAGACCAGATTTATAATTAAAATTGTTCATATTTTATGAATTAATGAAATTTAAATGTAATTAACATGATTCCCAATACACGTGTTCAGAATTATCGTGAAAGGAGGAACTAATGAAATAATTTGTTTTATAAATCTGCGTTAATGCGTTGTCGGAAGTACTCATTTTTGCACACGTGAGACTATTAATATAGATACTTTATCTACTTGTTCGAAATTTGTTTGGAACTTTATTACAATATGTTTATTTTTTTTTTTTTTCATATATATATAAAGTATTTTATGTTATTTTCATATGATAAAAATTATTCAGAAATTATGATATAAAATAATAATTAATACTAGATATAATATAACTATTTTTGTTATTTATGCAATTAATATTATGTATAATTCCAACTACCGTCATTACATCTTACGATACGAATAATAAGTATTATACGTAAACATATGTGGATGAAAATAATTGTTTGTATAATATTATATATAATAACAATGTAATAATATATTGAATCAATATAATAATATATATATATTATTGCATCCGGATGATGGGACTAGCGAACACGTTGATGCTCGACACCAACGAGTACGACAGTTGCGACTCACCTGTCGGCTGATAGTTGTTCATCATTGACGACATGATGGGCATGTCCATGCTCGGCGAGCTCCTGATCGGCCTAGTCAACAGCTGTTGTTCGCTGGGATCGGGCGTGACGGGCGGGTGGGTTGCGCGCCAATACGCCTCCAAGTACTCGGATATGTGTTCACACGCTTCTTCCAGCTGATTCTCGTCCAGTATTACGTCGAACATCTCAGGTGGACATTGAGCTAACTTCTCGGACGCCACCATCTGCACGTTCAGGTGTCGGGTCTGCGACTTGCCCCTGGACTTTATCAAGCGCTGAAGTACCTGTAACAGTATATGCAATGGAAATTGTAAACTCAACATCTTTTTTGTTATAAGCTCGGCACTGATTTAACAGGTAATAAAGAAAAATAGATAGTATAAGCTCAGTCAAATAAAATATAATAAACTTGAAAGTTTGAATTAATTTGTTAATGATAAGGTACCTATATATTGTCGCGGACAATTTGTTGTTAAAAAAAATATCATTAATATTACATATCTTATATCATCTACCTATTAATATATTATTACAACTGTATTATATTATGTGCTTGTTATTAATGAAATCTTTACTACTTTAAAAAATGTCTCCTTGTAATGTTAAGCAAGTGTAACACCTACTTACGTTAAATATATACATTTCTGTCAATTATATTATGCTTTCTGACTGTAAATAAATAATAAAGTTTAAAATAAATAGATTAATTTTCGTTTTGGAATTTTGAAATTACGTTTCAGTGCTGTTTACAAAACCATCACAATAATTGTTGATTCAATGAAATCATTTTTAGAGGATAATAAGAATATCCTTTCTTTTGGTTATGCTAAAGCTAAATAGTCAAATGGTTCTCAAAAATATTATAAGTTAATAGGTACCTATGAGTAAATAGAGTACTATTTTTAATTCTAACAGGATTTAGATATCAATAATTTTTCATGAACTATAAGTAATATAAGTATTCAAAAATCGGGAGCAAACGTGTGCACATATTAATAGATATATATATATATATATATATATATATATATATAATCAATATATTTCGCTATATAATATTAATCTTCCGATTACCGAGTATAGTATATATATTAGAAGGTACTATGTCAAGTGTTCGAAAGTCATGTGTTAGAAAGTCAAGTGTTATAAATTTAAGTCTCATAAGAGTCATGTGTTATAAAACGGATTTCTCATAAAAATCATGTGTTATAATATAATATTTTTAGAGCGGCCAATGACCTATGTTGTCGAGGCTTTGTTCTTTATAATAATAAAAAAAAAATATATATATTATTAGAGTACCTAAATGTAGTAGCTAAATGTTATCTTTATTTGTTATCGGGGCGGCGTGGTGATGCACAATTATATCGTGCAAGAGGCAGTTAAGAATATAGTTTGTCATTAGTAACTCAGTCTACGAAAACGAATAGTCACTCAGACTACAAAAAGTTATTTTTTAAAGTTTTTGTATAATTTAATGAAAATGGAATTAAGTTTGACCGTCACTCCATCCATTCATGAGAAGCGTGATACATTGGATATTAATGGCTATTTATATATATTCAATAGACAATATCAACGAAAAATTGACGATAATCTTGTATTTTATTGGATTTGTCGATGCGGAGCACGGATATAGGCTATCATAAAAAATAATATTCATATAATTGATCCAAAAGGTAAGCCTTTTTCAACTAATGATCATTCTCATGGGCCAGACCCACAATATTTACAAATAAAAAAAGTTAAACAAGGCGTCAAACGAAAAGCCGATGAAACAAATGATACTGCTTCAAATATCTATCAAGAATCTATAATGTCAGCGTCTGTCGCAATTTCTTCACTAATTTCTAAAAACTCAGTTAGATGTTTAATTAAACGACGGAGAATGGGTAAGGAGTGTAAAGAGCCAAAATCAATTTCCGAAATTATTATTCCCGAAAACCTTCAACATACATTAGACAATAAATTATTTTTAATTAAGTCATTTTATCGTAAGACATTCTATCGTCATAATATTTACTACAATAGAAAATTGTTTGATTTTAAAAAATGCGTAATTTTGGGTAATGGACGGCACATTTAAATCTTGTCCTGCATTATTTAATCAATTATTTGTTATTCATGGATCAGTTGAAAGATGAAATAACAGAACGTTTGTTCCATTAGTTTATGCGTTAATGACTTCAAGAGATGAAGATTTATATATTCAGTTGTTCAAAAATATTAATAACTTTGCAGCTGAAAATGAAATAAATTTTGAAGAAAATTCAAATTTGGAAATAATTACTGATTTTGAGTTAGCATCAATAAATGCAATAAATGAAGTGTTTAATTTCGCAACACATTCAGCGTGTTTTTTTCATTTTACACAATCAATTTACCGAAAAATTCAAAATGTTGGTCTTAGCAATAAGTACCTAAATGACGATAATTTTAATCTTCTTGCTCGTCAAATACCAGCTTTGGCATTTCTTCCTGTTAATATGGTACGTGATGCTTGGAGTAATTTAAAAATGCAATTTAGCAATTACGAAAATGAACAGCAACTTGTATCATATTTTGACGAGAACTATATTAATGGTAAAATTCGAATGCGATATCGCAATAATAGAACACCGAAAAGAAATGAACCAATTTTCCCTCCTGAAATGTGGTCTGTTTCATCAAGAACATTAACCGGAACTCCAAGAACTTCAAACTCTGCAGAAGGATGGCATAATAAAATTCACCGTCTTCTTACAACTCACCCTGGTAAATTTTATTATTAATTATTTTTAATTATATTGTGTAACATAATTAAAATTTATTTTATTTAAGGTCTATACAGATTTATCCGAGGAATACAAAAAGAGCAGAAAGAAACAGAAGTAACCGTAGAACGCTTAATAACAAACTCAACGTCCATTTCCAAAAATACAAACGACCAAAATATCCGACTACAAAATATATGTAAACGATTAGAGCAGAACAAATTTAAAATTTTAAACATTTTTACAATTATTCCTTTTTTTAAATTGTTTAACATTAACATTTTAATTCACACATAATATATAGTAATTCAATTTTTTATATCTACTGTAATTTTTATAATACATAACTTTTATGACATATGATTTTTATGAGAAATATATTTTATAACATTTGATTTTTATGACACTTAATATTATAATATCTGACCTTATAACACATGACTTTCTAACACTAGACCTAGATTCTATTAGAATTGTTACCTATGATAGATATGGAAATTATATGAAATCTGATGGGGAGACGTTTTGCTCAAAGACGTTTTATGGGTGATATTCATCAGCGCACTACATAACAACATTTTTTTGATTGAAAATTGACAACTTTTAAATCATAGATTCCATTCTGAAAAATTATGCTTTTCCTGACTCTGATCTCCCTCCAGTTATGCGAGGAAGTGTATGGAACAACAATCCAAAGACAACAAATGGCGTAGAACATTTTTATCATTATTATAAAAGCTAATTTTACATGAGACATGTCCATTGTCCAAATCTAAAAATATAGCAATATTACAAATTCAATCAAAATAAAACTTAAAATTTAAATCAATAAAGATAAATATTATTAATGTTCAGTGATATACGTGATGATTAAATTAAATTATTTGGACAGTTAATATTGGTAAGAATTATGTAATAAATGAATAAACCAAATGGAATATTTAAATTAAATATACACAAAATTACGTTGCACACAAATTTCATTAAAATTTTAAATTGAATCAACAAAAATTAAAACATTTTTCATATATAATATAAGGAGTATAAACAATAGCATAAATTAAATCAATAAAAAAAATATAAAAAACGCCTGTTGATGCAGACAGTCCTAATTCCTAAACCTGTAAAAGTGAAAAGGGCAATTTTTGAAAACAATTTTACAAAGTAACTGAACACGTGTCATTTTCTGTAACTTCTTTTGAGTTTTAGTTGACTTTTGATATAGTAGTACGCGAACAGTTTTTATGTTTGAGTCATTTTAGAGCAGTTGTAAAAATTCACGTGCACAATCGAGTTCTGAAGTTTTGCGCTAACTAGTCGCAAAAAAGGGCTAAAGGGTGTACCCAAATTGTATAGTAGGCTAGCTGGATACAGAAATATTTCCCACCCCTCCTCTCACAGTTTAAAGACCTGATTTATAGTACATAACATAATAGGTAAATACATTTTTATTTCTAAAGCATATTTGAATTTTGTGGTTTTGTGTGAGTTTAACGATTGCTATGGTTAGTCAATAAAATATTTATCAACGGTGAGAAATTAACTTGAGTGAGTTTATTTAAGTTCATAACTTAATATATTTTTACCAAATAACTCTAAAAGTTAATATAGAACAAAATATTGATTAAGTTGTAAATAAGTTAGTAGGTTATTTTTTAGTTATCACCCAGGTAGGTAGGTACAATACATTATTAATTGAACTCTTTAATAATAATTGTGAAACTCTTAATTTTTTTAAATAACTTATTTTCCTAGTACTTATTATTGAATAATGTTCTGATTTAGGATATTAAAAGTTTAAGTCTACTAAATTATTGAGTCAAGAATTATTTATTATTTGATTAAGTAGATACTTTTATTTAAAATTATTGTCTATCCAGCGCGATTAAAAAAAAAAAAAAATAATTTGAAACACAAAATAGATTTGTTTAAATATGATTTAAATTTAACGTGTGTCTGTTATTTTTCAAATTAACTGAAAATAGCTGAGTAATTAAAATATTTAGTAATTACGTTCATTAAAAAATTAGCTAGTTAATCAAATTTAAAAGCTTTTAAAATTACCTTTTAACTATATGACAAATTTGCAAATAATAGGTACACTAAAAGTTTTTCTATAAATCGTCAATAGGTATGAGTATATAACATCAATGATGGAATATGAATAGGTAGGTTTAAATTTTACGAAAAGACATTCCCTCGCAAAACACCAATACACCATGCTTTTTATTCAGTCCCTGATGTTACATTTATGTAATAATTATATTGCAGTGTTATAGTGATCAAAAAGTCGTTTCATCATTTCAAATACCTAAATTTATACCAAAGCTTCAATTATAATTATCAACAATAATAATTTAACTATTTGTTAAAAATATGCGTTTTAGGGTTCGATCCTCAATGTCTGCAGGTTTATAAAACAACAATTATTATTTATATTCGATTTATTTTTATTATTAATATTATTACACGACTACGAGGACACCCTGGTAGTCAAATAAATTTAAGACACTTACTTTAGGTGACGAGACTTTTAAGTAAACTATGGTTGGTGCCAAAGAAGTTTTTGCTAATTGCGATGGGTGATTGATTGTATCACAATCCAAAACGACAAGCTATAAAAAAATTAATATTAAAGACGGATGAAATTATATAATTAGTTAATTGAACCTGTAGTGTTCGCGCGAGCTCGAAAATCCGTTCGATTTCCTGTTGTACGTCAGCCATAATATTCGATCTTGAGTTTGAACCAGGTTTACTTTCGATAACTGTTCTTTTCGAAGGATTATTGAGAAGAGATCTTTTGGCCAAAGATATATCAGCCATTACACGTGTAATAATTATTCTGAAAAAAAAATCAAATAATAATGAGAATAGCTGATTTTTCCATATCATAATGAAAGAATGAAAATCGATAAAACGTCAATTTCGTTTAGTAAAAACATTTTCCTTTAAATACAATTACAACTCTATAACAACGTACCGTCCTTCAAACCGATGTTTCAAAAAGTCGAACAGAGCTTTTTGCATCATATCAGTCACTTCGTACCCTTTGAGAGATGGACCAACAAGCACAACTGGTCTCATAGATGGTACGACATCGTATGGTGGTGTGGTTTCTTGCTTTTTAAAGAAAATTTTGCGTTTGTCTTTAGCTGTGGGAGCGGTTAATGTTGTTCTAGCGGATATCCGACCACTTCCAATAGGATCATCATCTTCAGCTATTATAAACAGAAGCATAGATATAAACAACAGTTTATTTAAATCGTATTGAATACTCAAATATAGATATTATTGTAAATTTAAATAATAATTTTAAACATTTAATAATTATTAGATTTTAATAACACAATACCTTTGAGCAAAACGTGATAAGCATAATGTTATGAATTTACGAGTGTGTCTAAAATATTTATTTCCTTATAATCATTTAATTCCATGGTCACTAACATAATACGTTATTGTTGTTATATATTATAATTTTTTAATATAATTATTTTCAATAAGATAACTCTATACCACATATTGTGTTGTTTGCGCCTTACAAACTCTCAACATATCAAATTTTGCATTAGGAATAATATATTTAATAATGTTATTTTTAATATTACAATGGATCGGCATATTATATAATTTGAAAGTATAAGAATACTATAGGTACAGATTTTTCTCAATATTTTAATTTTCAAGAATGTTATGGTCATTTTAAATTTCGCAAAAATATGTATAGTTTGTAAAATACTCACAAGTCACTTAAAAATTAAAATGTAAAAATATCAAAAACCTAACCTTGAGAATTACAATCAAAAATTTAGTACGAGTTAGGTAAAAATGATACACAGACCGCTAGTTGCCCATCTCCATTCCCCGCTATACAGCAAAAGCTAGTCTTTATTGATTATATTTCAGAAGAATTTTAAAAATAATTAATCATATTATGGCTAATATGATACGCGTTTCGTATTTATAAATACTCCATTCAATAATAAAAATGTCATATATAAAATATAAAAAAAAAACAGGTAAGTAGATGTCGCTCTTCTGTACAGTAAGAAGTGGGATATTAGTTACAAGTGAATAACTGTAACGGATGGTATTAAATTTGAATTCAATGATATAATATCATAACGAAAAACGATTCTGAACGGAGACGGTTTGCCAGCCTAAGATATTTTATACTATATTAATTATATTGTTATTATTTCAAAAACAAGTGTAGGCACCTATAAAAGAAATTCCAAATTAATCAAATCAGATTATATGTACCTGAATCACTTAGTCATTCATACTATATACAATAAACTATAAAGTATTATAAGTCATTAACAACATTACAATCAGAAAATAAATACTTTATTTTACACTAAAAATTTCAAGTACTCACGAATAACATTTTTAAATTGCGACAATATAAAAAGGGCCATGGTTCATCAAACTCATATATACAATTCAATACTCAGACTATCATACTTTCCACTGCATTCAAATGTAATCTTGATCCAAAAGCCAAATAAACCTCCTGGTTCTACCTCTTCCTACAGGCCAATAAGTCTCCTATCTTTCTTTGCAAAAATCCTAGAAAGACTACTGCTCAAACGTATCGCTCCAATCATGGCTGAAAAACAAACCCTCCCCGATTATCAATTTGGTTTTCGTAATTATTCATATTCAACTATACACCAAGTCCACCGCTTGGTAGATGCAATTTCCTACTCTCTTGAAAAAAAGTTATATTGTACCTGTACTTTCTTAGATATTTCTCAGGCATTTGACCGTGTTTAGCATCAAGGTCTGTTATACAAACTGAAGTCCTTCCTACCTACATCATACTTCCTACTTTTCAAATCTTATCTCTCTGATCGCTCTTATAAAATTTGCTATGGAACTGCCACGTCTGAAATAGCAAGTATAAATGCTGGAGTTCCTCAAGGTGACATTTTATCTCTTTTACTCTACAATATCTTTGTGTCTGATCAACCCACGTCTCCAAACACCTCAGTCGCCGACTACGTGTATGATAAAGTGATTATCTCGATTAACGATGACCCGTTTTTGGCCTCCGCATATTTGCAAACCCATCTAGGCATGACGGAAAGAAGGTATACCAAATGGAAATTTAAAGTAAATCAAAATAAATCAGTGCACACTACTTTTACACTAAGACAAGCACCTTGCCCAAGGGTACTATACTTTATGGCATCTCTATTCCCTCATCACCTTCAGTAAAATACCTTGGTCTAACTCTCGATCAACGCTTAACCTGGGATCAACGAATACTTGAAAAAAGACTATCCCTAAACAATCGGCTACGTATGCTTAAGAATTTAATTGGTAACAAAGCCACCCTATTAATATTAAACTCCTCTTGAATAAAACCTTATTAAAACCCATTTGGACATACGGATTGCAGCTATGGGGAAATGCTAAAAAGTCAAACCTGAATAAGATTCAAGCTTTCCAAAATATGACCTTAAGGAAATTATTTAACGTCCCTCCATACAAATCAAACCATACCCAACATTTAGATTGTAACTTAAATTCATGACGAAGCTAAACGTTTTTATAAAAAATTTCATAACTGTCTATCCTCTCATTCAAATCCACTCATTAAAAACTTATCATCCCTCACAATCCCAGGTAGCCCTCCAAGGCGACTTAAACGTAAATGGTGCAGAGATTTATTACTTTAAATAATAACATATAAGATATAATTAAATATTTAATATATAATTTAAATACTAACATATTACTAAATCACTAATATGATAAACCAAGACGAAAGTGTCATCAGTGGGTGGCTTCTTTCCTCAAATTTATGTAAATCACCCTATTATTTGTTTCCCTTATCGCACATACACTTATTATTTCTAAGATATAGATTGTATATTTTCTTCTAAACATAAAAAAAATTTTAAAAAATGCAACAATATAACTAAAATTGTTGTTCTGTTTTATAATATGTAATTTTGTCCAAATTTGAACTTAAAAAAACTATTAAAAAAATGTGTTTGAATAGTTTTTCAGATTTCTTTTTGTCACAGAATTAACTACTTACGTGAAACCTTGATTAAAATTTTCAATCCTTAGCTATTAGAGTTAAACGTTTTATAAATTTTTAAAAACTAAATAATTAGTAAATTTTCAATTTAATAATTTTATTGACATTTATAGAATAAAAAATTTAAAAAATTTAAAATTTAAATTTGTTCTATTATATAATATATGTATTCTAATCATTATATTATTCTAAATAACTTTAAAAGATTTGAAATATTTTGAAAATGTTATCAAGTAAGTATAGGAATTTATAAAATAGGTTATTTACATATAGTGCAAATTTCAAGTATTTACGGTGATTCATTTTTGAATAATAACAAAATAAGAATATCGACACAAGAGAAATCAAGTGAATATCCTATTATGTTGTAAAAATTCAAAATTCAAACGCTCATAAAAATTTAATTTGACTTTCCGGCAGATATTTTGTATTTGATTAAAGTAGGCAATATTTATGAAAAATATTGTATTGAATTTTAGATTCTGAGCGGAGCGATGAATGTATTGATTTTACCATGATGTGCACTAAGGATATTCACTTTTTACATAGGAAACCACCCCCAAAGTTTGAAATTGAAGCATTATTTCGACTAGTTATGCTGTACACAGACACAAAAAAAACACATCATTGTAAAATCAATACATTCATCACTTCGTTCAGAATCTAAAATAATAATAGGTAGAACATTTTTTTTCAGGACTTAAACGAATAAAAAGATAATCTAAATATTTTTATATAGATAAGATAAAATTAAAAATATGTTTAAATAGATAAATTATCTAAATAAATTTACAACACTACAGTAATTATAGTAATAACAAAATCAATTATTAAACATTTAAACGTATTTATTAATTAATTACTCGATAATTGCCGTAGATAGACTAAGTTAAACGTAGTGCATAGATGATAGAATGATTGACATTTGTAACGGATGAAAAGTCCTAGATAATAGTTTTCAAAAGTCAGGAAAAACAAAGAAAAATTGAGGGTAAATTGAGATTTTTATGTAAAATTGGTTTTCGACAAAACCAAATTTTGGTTTTTAGCGTGTAACTTTAAAAAAAAATGACTATAGATACATGACATTTTCACCGAATGTTTAACTATATTATCTACACAACATAAAATGTTCAGTTATTATACATAAGTTTTTTTTAAATTAATGTTGACAAAAAAATTTTCACTTGTAAAAAACCTTGAAAATGTAATAAAATGTTCCTCATAAGTTGTTATTAGCGTAAATTAAAAAGCGATGAATGTATTGATTTTACCATGATGTGTGTTTTTATTTTTTTTTTTTTTGTGTCTGTCATCACGTTTTGGGGCAGTAAAAATGCTTCGATTTTTGACTTCAGTACCTCGTTCGATCAGAAAGTGAATCTAGTTGGTACTTTGGGGGGTCAAAAGTAAAAAATTCTTAATACTTTTCTAAATAATCGAGAAAAACAAACTAAAAATTAAGGGAAAACCGGGAAATTTTACACACACTAATTTTTCGACAAAATCGATTTTGGTTTTTGATGTAACTTTAAAACGAATGAACATAGATACATGAAATTTTCACCAAATGTTTATATAAGTATATTCTATCCACCATGCAATTTTCAAAAAATTTCGACTTAAGTTGAACTATTCATAGGCATTTCAAATTTTCGATCATTATTAGTTTTTTTTAAATTAATATCGATAAAAATTTATTTGTTAGGCAGAAAAGCTTGAAAATTTAATACAAGGCTCTTAACATATTGTTACAATAGCAGTAGCAGTTGAAAAATAAAATAAATTCATAGTCACAATTTTTTTTTATAAGCATTCAAAGTTTGAATTTTGACAAAATACGTAAAAATTACGAAAATTCACAAATTATTTTAAGCTAGAAATTCATAAAAATTTTCTTTTTAAATCTAAGATTTCAAAATTTAATACAAGATTCCTTACAAGTTTTTCAATCTTTATCACAAACAAAAATTCCACCGGAAATTCAAATTAAATTTTTATGAGCATTTGAAATTTAAATTTTTACAACATTGGATTTTCACTTTTAGCGATTTCCTTATTTTGCTGTAACTCTAAAACAAATGACCGCAGTACTTGAAATTTTCACTGAATATTTATATAGGCATTTTATATATTTGATACAATTTTCAAAATAATTAGATTTGTTTTGAGCTGTTTACTGACATTTTAATTATTCAACTTTTTTAGTTTTTTTTTCTATAAATATCGATAAAAATTTATTTGTTCGGTAGAAAAGCTTGAAAATTTAATACAAGGCTTCTAACACATTGCAACAATAGCAGTTAAAAAATATTAAAAATTCGTAGGCACGATTTTTTTTGATACGCATTTAGAGTTTGAATTTTGACTAAATACGTAAAAATTACGGCAATGTTCAAATTATTTTATGCTAGAAATTCATAAAAAAATTTTATTTTAAATCTAAGATTTGATTTTTCATAATCTATAATATATCCTAGACAGATAAACCGTCTTCTCTCAGAATCGTTTTTCGTATACAATGATATAATATCATTGGATTCAAATTTAATTACATCCATTACAGTAACCTATTTGTAACCTACTGTACAGCAGAGCGACATCCACGACTTACCCGCCTTTTTAGAATTAAGATTTAAAAAGATAGAATTTTGCGAATTTCTAACTCAAAATAATTTGCAAATTTTTTTGATTTTTACGTATTTTGTCAAAGTTGTAATAAATATTATTGTTAAAAATACACACATAAAAATATTTACTGTGAAGGAAATTATTGAAAGACTTATTAAAAATTAAAAATTACCAAAATTTATAAGAAGTTGTGGTATGAAAATTTTAGGATTCGTCGAAGATACACCTTGTTTGTCTGAACGTCCTAAGGGAATTGGTCGATGTTATTTATGTGGAAGAGCAAGAAACAAAAGTACGAGAAAATCATGTGAACGTTGTTTCAAATGGGTGTGTTCAGATCATTTGGAATATATTTGCATCGGGTGTTGTGATCAAGAACAGAGCGAAGAATCGACGTAAAATAATTCATTATAATTAAAATGTATTTATTTTTATGATTAAAATACTTAAAAAGTAAAAAGTAATAAAGTACCTACTCTTGTTTTTTTGTAATTTTTAATATAGAGAGCTAAGATACTCGTATATGTAAAATACTTAAATATTAAATAAAATTGTGATTATGTATTTTTAATATATTTTTATAAATTGTAATGATAAATTAGGACCCTTGTATGAAGTTCTTAAGCTATTTTTCTTAATGAATAAAATATTATGGACATTTATAAAAAAAAATTTTAAAAATGAAAATTTTAAATGTCTATAAATAACTTAAAGAGATTTGAAATAATATGTTGAACATTTTATCAAATATAGTAAATTCCAACATAAACATTCAGTGAGAAAATTTCATGTATCTAAGGTAATTTGTTTTAAAGTTACACCAATGCTCTTAATTTTTTTTCCCAGCGCTTTTAAAAACTATTGGAAACTTTGTTAAATTTTGACCTACTCAATGCATCAACTAAAATCATTTTCCCGCCTGAAAAGCTACTGATATTTCAAATCAAAGCATTAATTCGACAACTTATCGTGTAGGTACACACACACACACACACACAAAAAAAAAACATACATCATTGTAGTCAGTCAGTTGTATTGTCCGCTCAGAATAATCTAAGATAATTCAAATAAATACAAACTAGAAAGATCAAAAATGAAATAAAGTTAAATACTTAAGTCGATTAGTAATACCTATAATATAATATACTGCTGTGTCAGTGTATATTACAAAAATTAAAAAGTAAAACCTATAATTTATAATATAAATAAAATAGTGGCGTATCTGTTTGTACTTTGTAGATGCATGTACACAATACAGAAATTTGATTATTACTTAGGCATATAGATTAGAGGCACACCGTCTCCACTCAGAATAGAGCTTTTCATAATATACAAATGATTTATATTTAAATTAAAATCTAATAAATTCATTATTACAGTGAACTACCAATGTCAATAATGAGGTAAACTCGAAACACAACGAAACAACTGTATACTGCAAAAGCGAGTTATCTCGGTATGTCTCTTTTAAATTAAACTTTTTTGACGGAATACATTGCAACGGATACGTTTCAATTTCGATGTAAATACCAGTAGGCACTTCAACTAAACGTTTAATATTCAAATCCGGTGTATAGTAGGACGGGTATCGACTGAACAGTTTGAAGTTTAATATTATAATTAAACTCTGAGTATAAGTAAATAGGAATTAAACTCAACTAATCTGCAATACGAGAATGATCCGTATTTTATTCGTTTACTTTTAAGTACTTACTGATAATTATATTGCCATTTTGCGAGGGAAATTCGTTTTTTATTTTGGTTTCGGAAATTTTTGTTAATCTGTATCTTAAAACTTTGAAGTGGGATTATTATAGACGGGTTTGATATTTATTTTACTTTTAACTTAACTTATATTTATGAAAGCTATAAGTTTTATTCTGGAGTTAATACATAATATGATAAAATCTATTTTAATTTTATCATACCTACGATCTTAATACATTTGAAATTCTTTGGAGATAAAATATATTATTCATAATTATGATTAAGCCAATGTGTTATGTACTAATTAATCGATTAATAGCTAAACCAATTTGGCATTTATTTCTAAAATGTATGTATAACCATAGGTGCAACTAGGAACTTAGCCCCTTAAAAAATTTGTATTTTAATTAATGTATTAAATCATTCATTAGTTATCTAATCAACATAATTATTCAGTAAACGTTTTTTGAAGAAATTATTTTCTTAAGCTTAAACAATGATTTATTATCCATGTGTTATCGATAGTAGATATCAGATCTACCCACAGAACATAATATAGGTATAATAATATTATTACAAATTAGCATTTACAATATATTACTTGTATAGACTACAGTTGATACTCGATATTAATTTTTTTTTTATACATTTGCAATTTTGAAGGTATACTATAAATATAGGCAATTATTTTATCATTGAACACTCATTATTTCAAAAACAATTGTTTTGCAAAAAAAATCTTAGACGATGTCTTTAATTAAAACCATGTTTTCGAATATTTTTTATCCTCATATTAAAAGTTTTTAATTTTTTGAAAGGCAAACTACAGCTTTAATTTTATATCCAAAACCAAAATACATTTCTTAGTTTTCTAATGCATAAAATTTAGGACGATTAGTTTATGAGATATATGAGTATTTAAAGTTTAGATTAGTAAAGCGATACGCGGCTACCTCATAAAATATTAGCACACTATTTTCCTCATCTAAACTTTAAATAGGTACTTATAACTTATAATCCATTAGCTACTCGTCCTAAATTTGATTTTTATGTAACGAAATCCTTAGAAAAATGTTCTGATTTGGAATATGAATTTAAAACTGTATGCTTTTATTTAAAAAAGTAAATACTTATTAAAATGATGGGGATAGAAACAATAAAAATATTTGTAATATATATTTTTCAATAGTTGGTTTTCTAATGATTAGAGCCATGTAAATTTTTTTTTCAAAAACATTTACATTTTTTAAAATGATGAATGTTTAATAAAAAAATAATAAATTGTTATAGGTAAGTACCTGAATGTTGTAATTTGTTTTACTAAGAAAAATTTTTATTTTAGTAAATGAAAATGTACCTTTTAAAAAAAAAACTAAATTGATTTTGTCAAAAACTTGGGTTACCTACGTAAACATTTCTGTACTTCGCTGTTTATTGTTATTTATGAAATTTTCAACTTTTAACTTTAATAGTACCAACTTAATAAAGTATTTGGTAGCAGATAGGTGATAACATAATAAAAGTTGAAGATTGAGGTACATTTTTGTAATAAAAAAACACAAATCATTGTAAAGCCAATAAAATTGTCGCTCATCTAAAAATTCTTAAATGCAAATAAATGGAATGAACCTCAAATATTATTCTGTCTGTTCTTAAATACACATAACACTCATATTATAGGTTACGAAATCAAATTGAAATCATAATAGTATTGTGGTTATTTTTCACAATTTAGGATATTATCGGTGAACCCTGTAGTCAACCCCGCCCTTATTTTTAATGATAGACATCAAGTAATTTATTACACCACCTAAGTTTGACGATGACGAGTTTTTGGAAGAATGATTTTTTGAGCTTCGTGACGGGTTCATCTGACGCAGGAGTTCGAGTTTGGCGGGGGATGGTATAAAACCCACATCAGAGCCCTCTTTCACCAGTCGGCCTATCCACCAGTTATTGTCATATTTCTCCTGTAACGATTTAAAAACAAATAATAACAATAATAATAATAATAATAATAATAACATAATGATACAAAAACTAATTTTTCATTAAATATTAAAATGGTTTTTATAAATCTGTAAAAAAAATCGGGTTGGTGAAAATATCTAGGTTAATAATATATGTATTCTAAAACGTCCACTCTATTCGTGACCTTTTGTTTGCGATACCACCATAATACGCAAATGAAAATACAAATTTTTATTTAACTAACAATTATATATTGTTTGTTGTCTTGTATTTATGTCTACCATAATACAACGATTTCAGTGGTATTAAAATTGTTTTAACACATGGTCCAGAAACATGTGATTTACTATGTACATCGCACACTAATCTATAATTTCATTGTACAACGTTAAATATTTATTATTAGTTTATAGTATTACTTTTAAAAGAATTAGAACAATTTAATTTAATAATCCATTAAATCTGCGAATGCTGTTGAGCTACCATACTGAAAAAAGTATACATAAAATTAAAATAATAATTATGAATTACCTAGTATTTATTTGTTGAATTGATCATGAATTATAGCAAAACATTGAAACACTTCAATGGGCATAATACGATAAATTAAGTATTTTATATGCATGATTAGTTATCAAAACATTTTATTAATTACGCATTTCTAACAGAATTTTTATCGTTTTCTATTAAATGGGCCTTTTATAAATTGAAACAAGATAGCACTTTCGAAGTTAATTATATACGACTAGCATTAAACTGTTTTGAAATAGTTTATTCGCTAGTTCATTTTTTTCCATAATATAATTTATTAATAAATAATGTTTAATGTTAAACAAAAAATGTAAAATCATTCTGTAAATAATTTCACAGAAAATAAACTTTGGTCAAAATTGTCTATGGAACACAAGATTCCTAGTTCAAAAAGAAATGAAATATTTTATTATCTTTTTTTAGGTAAATATATCAGTTTAGTTAATGCCAATTAAACGTTTTTCAGTACTTACGTTAATGGCACGATTAAATTATATATTATGTAGTCAAACAAGTATATAGAAGGTTTTGATTGTTTAATACCTTCCCAAAAAGTCTGAAATATTTTTGCCATCTCAATGTAAGGAATAATGACGTGTTTCCTATGCATATTATATTATTTATAGTTTATTTATTGATTCACAATTTTGAAACAAAATGTTGACTTAAAAATGTTTTTGCAAGTACCCAACCGATTTCTTTTTGGTATATAATTCTGTTGATTGTACAACATTATAAGATAATATAATATATATCATCAGATTTTATATTACTTGCATCCCGTGAGATTTTTTGGTAAGAAAGCCGTAGTCATTTTCCTTCAATAATGAGATACGAGGTGATATTTTCATAAAAGAAAAAAATTAACTTTGAATTATTAACAATTATATTATTATTATTTGTCATGTTATACAATATGAATAAAATAATACCAAAAATATATTTTCAAGTCATATTGTATAAACGAAGAAAAACAATTACCTTTGAATTTTGAATAGTTATATATTTTTTTAATTAGGTTTATTAACTTTTTGTAAAAGTACATTTAATACAAATAAATTTAATAGCCAAAGGGGCTAAAAAAGGTAAAATATCAGCTAAATAGTTTAATATTTGATATACACTGCAGGCTATCATTTTAGTCCAATAAAATTTAAGGAGGAAAAAAGAGAAGTAATCAATAAATAAAATTGAAAGAACTGAAACTATAATTAGTGAATTTAAAAATAAAAGGTGTTTCACGTTATTCATAATTGAGACATTTTGTCATATATTTTTAGCCAATATTGACTTATAATGTTTTATTTATCAATATGCAATATTATTTGAACTTTATTATTAAATATAAGATATAACTATATACCTTACAATATCCTATATATAATTTTTTTCTTATGTACCAAGCTGTCAAATTATATTGATACGGTGGTAATTTCGTTACGAAATTATTAAATTATCGTTTAGGACGCGAATAACCCGTCAGTACGACAGGTATGAGTTTCCTACTCTTATCAATTTGGGACGCAAGTAGTATGCACCGATATATCATTATAATGTTCTATATTTGTATTGTTGTAAACCCTTTATCCCCTATAAGCCTTTATATAGGATCAATAAAAATAAAAATAATATTCAGTATAATTATATAGGCTGTATCAGGAAATTTTTACAAGTGGACATTAGAGTGGTGTAAAGGTAAGTAGTGAAAAACATTTTGAAGATACTTGAAAACGTCACACAATTCTATTCACGAGACATACATATAGCTTTACACTATATGCATAGTGCTATAAAATCACAAAGACGAATTTCGTATTTTTATTTTTAAGGGCGAGAAACTTTGTGTAAAAGTAGTTTTACAAAGATAAGGGCCAACAACCCTCTTTTTGGTCATTTATATACATTTTTCATCATACTTTTCTTAAAAATAAAAATCTTTAGGTATATTATGTTTGAATTATTAGAAGAATGTGGGTTTTAAAATGCATTAATCACCTAGTTATATTGATGTTCAAATTGATTTCTTTATTTTATGTATATTCGAATCGATTTATATGATATTACATCATATCAGACTATATTCGGACTTTGATTAATTCTATCAATAATTTATATAAACGTAATACGAAAATATGTTGATTCATATTAAATTCATTTTCAAATTAATAAAATGTTCCTTAAATCTTTATATTATGATTTCAATATAAGCAATACAACAAAAATAAATAATTAATAAAACAAAATAGGTAATTACTTAAAAGACAGTATAATTGGTATACATCAATATTTCTTTCATCACTTTTTATGTACAAAATATGTATTTACATGTATTATTTTAACCCAAAGCTAACCTTTTGTAATTAATCTTACGAAATAGATTGTCTTTAACTCTCATCAACCTTGGTCTAAATGTATATAATTTTTAACTGAATTCAACTTTACATGTTTAAGGCAACAAACTTGGTTAATAAACTAGACTATACACATTATACTAAGTATTAAAAATAAAAGATTATTGTACTTTGAAAACTAATGTCTACTTATTTAGTATGTTGTTGAGCAAAAAAATAAAACTGAAAATCATGCCAAGTGTTTTACGAACTAAGCTATGTGTATATATTAAAAGAAAAAAACGTACAACTTAAAACACAATATGACTGGCTGGTCCATATGGCTTTCTTCAATTTCCTGCCAGTCTGACATGTTATAATAGTATAAAAATATAATACGAATAATAATCTTGTAAAAATCTTTCTACAGTGAACTACATGTATCGTCAAGAATTTAAGTGTATTATGTATCTAGAAAAATATTAATTATACAAATATACAAACGTATTATTTTATATTAATCTAATATTATAACCAAAATACTACTGTGATATTTATTTTATTAGAAAACACCAAACTACCATACCTTGATATGCAAAAAATCTTTAATATCAAATGTGATCGCACAGCCTTGTATTGGTGAGTCATCGTCCTTTTTACCATCAAATGCGACATTTGTGCGAACGGCAAACGCCACCGGTTTTGTCTGAAAATCACAAATGCTTAACTTTAACACCATCGTCACCATCGTATAAAAATACAATATTTGCACAACCATTTAAATGTCGAAAACATAAAATCACATTTAACAAACATGTTAGTGGAACATTTTACATTATACTTTAAAAATGAAATAATTTTCAAGTACTCTTATAAGAGACAATGTATTGCTAAAGTAAAAAAAAAAAACATAAACAATTAAATTTTGTATGATGTTGATAATTATTAATGTATAGATTATAGACGTATAGTAAGGTCTATAAAACTCATATAATTATATAATTATTTTGCGTAACCCAACATTTTCATGAATCTATATAATATTAAAAAATATTTTAAAATGTACTTTTTAATGAAAAAGCATGATATTTGAGTAGTCGTTTTGTTAAATATTACACCTAATGCATATCAATATTTCAACTAGTTACAATTAAAAAAAAAGTTATAGTTTAAATGCATTTTAGACTTTTAAATTTTAGAGTACTTATATTATAGTCGACAACGAAATTATAATTTGCATTATTTTTAGTTATTTTGGGTAGTGGTATTTATTATAATTAACGAAATCTTTAAGAAGTTTTATATTTTTTAACTGTTTAAAAATGGTATTTATCGTCCATCGTATAAATAAATATTACCTATTCAGTATTTATGTTGCTATTTCCAATTGATTAAAGGTGGTTAAAATGCGGCTTCCAAATCGCATGCCAAAAAAACAAACATAAATTGGAATATCCAAATTGCATACCATCTCTTAGAGAGGTATGTCCGGATTGCACACTATGTATAATTTAAAATTTTGCTAAATAAAATAATTTATTTTACTTTCCACTGAATAAGGGCTTATGTTATACTGCAATAAAGTGTATACATATTTTAGAAGGCAACATTGTGAGTATTAAATATTATATAAAACGATCGTAGAAATTCAGTGAATGCATTTCACATTTTGAAATGTTATTTCAAATAAATTATAATAAAAATCTTTTTTTAAATAATAAAACAGTAATATTATTTTTCAAAATCGTTAATCTTAATATAATATATTAATATATAATTTTAATTAATGAATGAATTAACATATAAATATTTTAATATAGAAACTATACAGTTGTTACAACCATATATACAGAGCTTTTATATACATGTGGTTTTTTTTTTTTTAAATTAGAAAAGTTCAAAAAGAAGTTTTTGTGCATATAAGTGATGTATGATAAATAAATTTTTCGTTACGTTTCATTAAATTCGGACACACCCCACTAAAAGATATGGCATGCAATTTGGACAGACCTATCTATTAGATAGCATGCATGCGATTTGGACTTTTTTTCGCATGCAGTGGGTTAAAATAATAAAATTACAATATTTATCTTTACTATACTTACACGACTGTTAAGTAGTTGTGAACGAGCTCTGTGCTCATTTTCGCGCCGCAGCGCTTCCTTTTCAATGCCCAGAGACAGGTCCGCTGTATTTGTTATAACGTCTGAATCTTCAGATCCCTATAATAAAAAATAAAAAATAAAACCATTAGTAGGTACCTAATCTAATAGTAATTTATTATAAATATATTATAAACTTTGAATAACATGTACAGGTGCAAGCGTTGTCTCCGTCTTACAAGTTAGAAACATATACTGCGCTCAGAAGATCACGTTTAGCTCAATTAGTTTAGAATTTAAAGTGAATTGACTTCTTTTAATATTTAAAGTTAATATTATTGTCTAGTCAATATCATAGGATTTTTATTATATTTTAATTTAAAAGTGAGTTATGAGTATTTTAAAATTGTGAATTTATCGTACATATTAAAATACTCATAATTCAAGTAAAATAAATATGATAAAAGCCTATAAGATTGACTAGATAATTATCTTACCTTTAAATTGTATAGTTATTCTAAATTTTAAACTAACTGAACTAAACGCAATCTGCTGAGCAGAAAATTTGTTATGATGCGCATTTGTAAGAGAGACAACACATTTGAGTATCACGTATTCATGTCCTCTTAATCAATTAATTTATATTATAAATGGAGTGTCGAGTTGTACGAAACTTAATATTTTTCTACACACTGATGTTCCAGGACAATATTAAAAAATATTCTCTTACAAACTTATTCAATCCGTTAATGTCAGATGTTGGTTATATTGTGTATATTATTTTATAATGTCAAGCTTAATATAATCGTGTGAGACATTATATAAACGCTTAAAAATAATACACACTTATATATTAATTTATTTATTAAATATTATTTTTTAGAAATTCTAATTTACAAAAATTAGCGTCATCTGATATTTTATAATTACCTAATTACAAACACAATTACTAACTCTTTTAGTTTATTTGATTTCTTTATTTAGGAAATAAATGAAAATTTCGTTTCTGTGTGTTAGAGGAACATTATTGTTATTAATGACATAATATTTTTTTCTTATACATTATAAATGATATACTGTATATTAAATTGAAGGAGGTAATAATTATATATTCAGTTGATAATGAGTTTCTTTTAATACTATTTCATTGCATATTCATATTTCACCATGGCTTTCACTATGTACGTCATATAAATTCAATACATTATTGATCCAACCTATACTAAATATTTAAGGCATATATAGGTAGGTATTCGAATAAATATTTAAAACCGTTTTGGCTACATCCTTGGCTAAGTTCTACTAACTTTTGGAAAAGGTCTAATATCTCATCCTTAGTTTTTTAAGTAAAAATAAAAATAAACCAATTGATAAGTAAGTACCTACTAATAAAGAAAAAATGTATAACATTTCATATAAGAAATGTCATCATAAAAAATACTAATAAGTAGAGGTAATATTTATATAGTTAACACAAAAAATAATAATCATCGAACGAACAACAAAAATACTTAATCATTCATACGGATATTATATAGGTAAGTATAAGTAGGTTACCTATTCAAGTGTGGTTTAAAAAAATTGAATTGTGTAATATTAAACAAAAAAATAAATTCGGATTTTCTTTCGATTAGTTTAATCTATGTGATACCAATTAAATTAAATTAATCACATCAGCGTATTCATTTATGAGTATACTATATGTATACATATTTATTTATATTTACATGTATAATATATTAACGCTGATAAATTAACAAAATTATGATTTGTGTTTGTTTATCCATAGCATTGATAGTATTGATGTTAAAATACATGCCAAGCATTTAAACACACACGAACAATGTTGAATTCTATTTATTTATATTAGACATCAATATATTATTGTTATCTTACAATTAAAATATAATATTGATTTATAGATCAATTTTTAATTTTACTAGACACTGCGTTAGAACGCTACAGATATTAACCCGTCGTACGGCGCACGGGGTAAATAATTACCCCAGACATTTTAAAAATATTTATAAAATATATAATACGGTATGTGGATATTTGATCATCTCAATAGCCTCAAATATTACATCTAAAAGTAGACTTTTATTGGTCATATGTTGTTTATGTACGTTATGTTTTATCTAGAACGTTATAAAGTCGTAATCGGCCGTATCTCGAAATTATTTGCCCCGTGCGACCTTCTAAATTGTAAATATTATTATTATGTAATTACCTATGACGACAGCTATTAATTGTTATTACCTGAGTTTTTTGATTTATTACAAATTATACGAAATATTCTTTTAAAAAAAAAAAAAAAAAATGTTTTTATAATCACTCTGTATAATTTAAACTCTCTTTTTATACCGCCAACATATTTTATATTCTACTGAGAAATGTAAAATAAAATGTTTTCATAACAACAAGTTACTATTACCGAAAATAGTTATGTACTAACCATAATATAATAATTAATAACTAGCTATCTTTGAGGGGTAAATTTTTACCCCATGCGCGTAAATGAGACATCTAAATCCGTGCGCCGTACGACGGGTTAAAAACGCATCATTATACCTAACAATAAATTAATAATAATTAATTTTTTTTAACATTTGAGTTGTTCCAAAGTTCAACTATTCTATTTAGAAAATAGTTAAATAGTATAATAGAATTATTGGTCTTAAAATTTTATTATAGATGCTTATTATATTATTTTTCAATTTGAGTTTCGCTGAAATTCATATTTTGAAATACTTTTATCAACATTATATTATTGTAAATAATTTAAAATTAATAATTAATTGCGTCTCATTATTTTATGAAGGTTGTATTTACTTAAATAAATTTATACTTTAAATAATAAATATATGTTTATTTTACGAAATGGGCGTTAGGTACCACTGTGAAACAGACTGTGTAGTAAATAAGTTCAGAGGTGATTTAAGTGTTGGGGTAGCGAAAGTACAATTCTGAAAATTCAAAAACACAATCATATTTAATTTAATTTTTATATCCTGCTCTGTGGCACTCGCGTAGCTGATAATTTGATTATTCATGAAGTAATATATATACATGAAAAAGAATTTCAGACAAATCTAATTATAATTTATACTAATGAATTTCACTACTGATCTTAAAAATAAATGTAATATTCCCAATAAAAATTCGTAGCAATATTAATCAAATTTAATTTCACCGTTTGAACTTAAAGAATATGGTTATTTCAAATTCAAATCAAAACCCACTTAGGTATTCCTGTTTGGCAAATATAAAGTATAGATGGATTAGTTACAGAATTGAATCGCATTTAATTTTCAATTTTACCTTGGTGGTTACGATTATTTTTGGATTGATCGATGAATCAAAAGTTTCGAACATTGATAAAATCAAATATGTAACCATAATATTATAAACCCACCTAGGTACCGATATTAATTATGCATCAAACGCGCACTGCAGTCCATGAATAATTGGTCTTGTATAATACACGCTATGTGATTGGTCGACTTCTCGCATATTACTATAATATACTCCTGGCAGCTTTATAAGCGGGCCGTATTGTAAGTCCCATAAGGTCGTGATATGCACAACGTCACATATAATTTGATACGATAATTACGGTAATCTGCGTACTGTGTATCATGTAATATTAATAACAATAATATAGTACCTATATATAGTCTGTCGAAAATTATTAATACCTACGTGGCAAAAAGGATCAAACCGAACTATAACCTATAGGAAGGTACCCTTCACCACATAAATAGCGTAGGTACCTACATAATTAATACGTATATATTTAAATTAAACATTTAAGTCGTTATAAGTCATATCCAATTATTATATAGGTATACATAATGTTCAAGTATATATGGGGCGAAACAACTATATTATAAACAACTTGAGATTTGCAAACTCTGCAGATAAGATGCTTATAAATATATAAGGGTGTATGTATATATAGTATATGTTTAATAATGTATACACATTGGCTCGTACCTGTGTGCAGTTTACGTTGAAACGTTAATTAAGACAATTTTTTCGACAATCGCGCCAAGCAAGATGAGTTTTACTCTATCTGTACTGTAACTGAGAAAAAAAAACAATTTCATAATAATATTATGATCTTTTGTAATATTTGACCTGCTAACGTGAGACATAACATATATAGCCATATAGAACAAACCACGCACCGAATGACGTATTTGCAAAGATTTGTAACCTAAAACTATAATAATAAAACTATCCACGATAAACAACAAACAATTAATTGGGATATTATACAGATAGTGAGATATAGAAAACTCAGATAATTTAGATATATCATAAAAATGATTTAAAATTCCATTAGTACAATACTATTTTTGCTATACTTAAATATAATAATATAAAATATAATACATACGTTTTGATTGTCAAACTTGTATAACAAAATAAGAGTGTATCGAATCACTATGATTTACAGCCAGTTTTTACAGGTAATGCATAATATTATACTTACTACAAAATAGCTACAGTAAAACGTAATATTCATACGCAATGAAATAATTAATACGTACACGAAAGAAATTTAATGAAATTGAAAATAAAAGAACAATCACACAAAATTTCACAAAAAATTATCGGATATAATTTATCTCAGATAAAATTTTATTTATATAAATAGATAAGTTAATTAAATTATTTTCATTTATGGATAAGATAAAATCAAAAATTAATGCACATTTTTATCTAGATAGGAAATGTACATTGGTGCCTAAATGTATATCATACGACCAATGATATCGAAATTGAATCTACATTTTTTAATTCCCACTTTAAGGTGCATAACACAATATACGTATGTTAAACCACGGTTATGCGTGTGAACTGGAGGGTAACGATTTTAGAATCGCATTTATGCGCAATGCTCATGAGTTATGACAGACAAATTATTCGTTTTATTATACCATACGCAATGTTATAATGGTCATAAAAGTATAAAACATATTATAGCCGTTATTAAAAGCCACGGAATAAAAATGTATACACGCTGTGTTGTACATTTATTTCCCGATAGTAAATTACCTAATTATTTATATTCATCTCTCTATATCTCTGAGCTTAGATTATATTTTGGGGAAACCAAGTTATATACAATTGAGCTATTTAAAATCGAGTTATATGTAACAAAACCCTATGATAGGTATAGACTATAGGGTAATGTTAAATAAAACGTCAAATTTTCAAATTACTTAAATTAATCCACATTAATCAAAAAATTTTTTTTTTAATTAGTTATTATTTCTATAGATATAAATTTTTTTTTTTATGGTTAGGGCTTTGACAACTGAGGTCATTAGCCTGGGGAACTGTAGAGGAAGGTACTGTAAGGTTTTATCTCGTGGGTTTTTTTTTTTTTTTTTTGGCAGAATTTTTGAATGGACACCCATGGGTTTCTGCCATGCCCGGTTGGGGTCCGGCGGCCTCTCTCTCCAGACATCACGAAATGCCCAAAGAGCGATGCCGCCCGTGACCGAGATTCGAACCCGGCGACTGCGTGCGTTGCAACCGACGCCTTAGTCCGCTCGGCCAATCCACCCCCAGATATAAATTGTCTTCAGATGTAACACCAATATTCAGTGGAAATATATTAGGGATTTAAACAGTTTATCCATGATATTATATTATTTCACGCAAATTCTCAAGGATTAAAGGCTTTTTAATATTGTAAATAATGTAATGAATAGGTACCCACGTAACTATTAAACAAAGGATTTGTTATGAATTCAAACATATTTGCGATTGACCTAAACTAAAAATGAAAGTGTTTGATTTCGCATTATTTATAGACTCAGGGCTCGGGACTTCTAGCATTTGCTTATTTTTTTGCTCAACATAAAATCTAGCACAGTGCTATGGAGACTCATATCACGTTACAATGATCTTAAATATGAATTTTGAAAGTGTTTTTTTTTGCTTATTTCGATTGTTTTTAAACAAATTGCTTTTTGTCAAGTTTTCTATTTTTTTCCACGGTAAAGCTAGAATTAAAAATATTTTTATCTACTTTGTATCAGAAATCCTAATAATAAACACTGGGACCCACATTTGTTTGCTTATCTACTAATCGGCCCGATCGTCTCCGCAATAGGAATCATTTTTACTATAGGAAAAACTATTTATAATTCGATTTACTATTTATTTCTAGATAAAAACAAACATTATTTTTCGATCAAGATGTGATCAACACATTACACAATAAGCATTTAGTCGACTTTAGGTCACACCATCGCGTTGTTGTATTTGTTGAAACTCGTAGTTAGTGTCCGCGTTTATGATTATTTTTTTTATAATGTCAAAACAGAAGTTAAAGAAATACGTATCTAAATATGGGGCAGCCTTTTCAACCGATGGTCGTGTTCTGTACTGTAAAATGTGTGAAATTAAAATTAAATTTGAAAAAAAGTTTAATGTATCACAGCACATTAAAACGGATAAGCACCAAAAAAATGTTTAACGTAAAAATGATCAAGCTCAGAGAAAAGTCCAACAACTTTTAACCAATCAAAATTCAGCGAAATCAGATTTTAATATGGATTTATGTCAAACAATGGTGTCTGCGAACATTCCGTTAAATAAGCTTTCTAACAATAAACTTCGAACATTTTTAGAGAAGTATACTGGTAAAAGTATTCCAATGGAAGCGACATTAAGAAAAAGTTCCATTGACGATATTTTTAATTCTACTTTGAACAATATGAAAATGGAAATACAGCAAATAAAGTTTGGGTCTCGATTGACGAGACATGTGATATTGAAGGACGGTTTATAGCCAAATTTAAAGTCGGAATTCTTAGATCAGATTGTCCAGGTCGTATATTATTACTGCAGTCACGGGATTATTAGAAAAATAAATCATTTTAGGTACTATCTGTAAATTATTTGATAAAGCTATGGGTGTTATATGGCCAGGTAATATAAAGTACAATAACGCATTTTTATTTATATCAGACGCCGCACCATAAATATGGTGAAACCAGGCAGAGTTCTAAAAAACTTTTATACAAAAATTATACACGTCACTTATTGTTGTGCGCATGAACTTCACAGAATTGCCGAAGAAATTTGCGGACAATTTGGTACAGTTGATGAATTAATATCTAATATGAAAATAATATTTCGCAAAGCTCCTTATCGCGTTGAAATGTTTAAATTAGAAGCTCCCGGTATAAAATTACCTCCTGAACCAATTATTACCCGCTGGGGGGTCTTGGATCGAGGCTGCAATCTATTATTGTGAAAATGTCAAAGCAATTCGTCACATTGTAAATTGCCTAGTCGAAAATGAGCAAAAGTAAAACTATACATTGTAAAACCTTGTTTGGAAACAAATTTAGCTTATATAAAAAGTAATTTTGAAGTTCTTACTAAGGCCATTATTGAACTACAAAAAAAAAATGTTTTATTATCTAATTCACTTACTGTGGTTCAAAATGTGCAACAGAAATTTATTTTGTTAAAAGGAAATCATGAAAAACCAGTTCTCATTAAACTTCAAACAGTTTTTGAAAATAATAATGGCCTAATGGCTGGAGTGTTAGAGAAAATATCAAAAATACTCAATGGTGAAGATAGCAGTGAGTTGATTGAATTCAGCAAATTTCACGGTGATTACTCCAGTGACGATATCGTATACTTTAAATACGCGCCAATCACATCCGTAGATGTTGAACGTTCATTTTCGCCTTTTAAAACAATACTATCAAACAACAGAAGGGCTTTTGAGTTTGAAAATTTAAGGAAACATCTTCAATGCAACAGAAAAGGTAAGAGACATTTTAAAATACATTTTTTTTTAAATAAAATTAATCAATTTTTCTTATATTATTCCTAAAAAAAATTTATTTATTTTTCAGAAAATCTATAACTATAATTATTGAAGTACCTATAACTTACTCAAAAAGATTTGATATTTGTAACATATTTTTTTTTTTATTATTATTTAAATTGTTGAAATAATGTAATAAAGAAAAATTGCATTTATAATTTTTGTCGTGATTTTTAAAATTTTAAGTGCTATTTTAGTGCTTATAATCATGTTTTTAAGTGCTTTTTCAAGCGCTTATTTTGATGATTTTAATTGCTATAAGTCCCAAACCCTGCGTTATAGTATAAAAGTATAAGGGCCAGTAGATTATAAACATTTTAAAAGTCACGTTGTTAATTTTCATTACATTGTATTAATTTCCAAATAGTTGTGCAAGTGTTAGAGTAATGGTTATAGGTACACTAACGCAACTATATTTATAATAATGAAAAAGTTGGGTACGTGAATCTTATGGAATTTTTTGAATTATTCCACCATATTTTAACAAAATAAATATATAAAATACTAGCTCCTACTTAATATTTTTAACTTTTAAGATTATATTCCCATCTAAAATACATAAAACTCCTCGAAATTATTGATATAGATAATAAAATTACATTAAGTGTTAAATTATAAAAATTCATATGCATAAACTATACATTGATATCGTTATAAAATTATCAATAAGTAATAAAAAATTGATTCATACACATCAATAATATATTTAGAAAACCAGCATACCATAAGAGGTTTTTTATTAGGTACCTACTTACACAACATGATTTATTAAAAAATGTTAGTTATAATTATAAATGTATTCAGTAAACAATAAAATATAGGTAATAGATTATATTATATGACCCGGTTTGTTATTTACAATTATGTACATTATATTTTATAAATTATTATGTATGAGATACCTAATATACTATAATTATTGTAAGGTAAAACTAACTACAAATCATTTGCGGTCCTGCAGTTAAATAAGCGTCAACATACAAGGTAGAATATTATCAGGAACCGTACCCGCGTGTCCTCCCACTTTGATTTCAATAGTTCTATAAAACAATAAAAACAGAATTTAAATCAGGGTCCCTAATAATAGACTTAGTCCCGTCCCTAGTTGCAGGTTATGATGGACTGGGGCGTACGTATACGAGGACAAACTTTACGAGTGATCAGTATAGTAATATAGGTACTTATATGACAACTAGAAAGGACAACTGTATTGTAGAATTTATTAGGGTCTAGGACATTTTGGCGCAAAAGTAATAATTAGGTATTTAAATAAAAAATATCTAAATTAAAGTAAAATTATATAGCAAAAACGGATATTACATAACATAATAATATAATAGTAAACTGAGTTTAGTTAGGTTATAACTATAATAAATTGGTTAAATTTAACACATGATTAAAATAATAATATGCAGGTATTATAATTTTTCTATAATCTACATTATTTTATAAAACATAATTATATATATATATATATATATCTGATTTTCATTAAAATTATGATGTACCTATTAGGTATCACTTATAATTTTACTGTGATTTTTATATTTTACTTAAATTATTTTTACATTTACCAATGGCCAAAACGACTTTCGGCTAAAATAATGTCACCAACAAGTCCCATTCCCAACTTATAATCATACATAATAGCATACAAAGTGGTTATTGATTCTTAAATATTGAACAAAGGAAATATAAGACATATATTATAATATATTTATTATTTTTTTAAACGTTTAAACACACACTTATACGTTGTACGATGTGATTGGTTCATTCTAATTTTGTTTACCATTAACTTAATAATTTGTATATAAAACCCAACATGTAAAATTGTTTAATTTAGGTACTTCAATTATTTTTTTTATTTTTAATGAATATACATACATGCATACATACATATATATATTGTAATAATACATTATACAAGGAAATCAATTATTTTTATTAAACATAATAATATAATAGTTCATTGATTGATTTAACATAATATCATCATGTTATTAGATTGAAATTTGATTTGTATATATTTAAAATTAAATTGTTATTAATTATTATACAATTGTATATCACAGTAGTTACCAACCAAATATACCAACATCGGGCTACATGACAGAAAATGTTTATTTTATTTTATTTTTTTTTTTATGGTTAGGGCTTCGACAACAGAGGTCGTTAGCCTGGGGAACTGTAGGGGAAGGTACTGTAAGGTTTTAACTCTGGGTTTTTGGCAGAATTTTGAATGGGCACCCATGGGTTTCTGCCATGCCCGGTTGGGGGCCGGCGGCCTCTCTCTCCAGACATCGCGAAATGCCCAAAGAGCGATGCCGCCCGTGACCGAGATTCGAACCAGCGACTGCGTGCGTCGCAACCGACGCCTTAGTCCGCTCGACCACTCCACCCCCAATATGTTTATTTATAGTTCTGAAAAGTATTATATTTATATAACGGTGGTTTATATATATATATATAAACTAGTAAATTGTTCCTTGGTTATTGAAACATAGTTTAAAATGAGGCAAAAAAAGTTATTAACTTCCGAACTTTAATCATCAATGCTTGTAATAAAAAAAAAAAAAATTGAATCCATTGAAATTCCTAAGATATTGATTGCCTATTCACAACATAATCACTCTATACATTGTACATATTATTATATAAATATAATTATCATGTTCTTGTGTGTGTGTGTGTGTTTGGCAATGCCATCGCCGTACGACATAATATAATATAATTATATAGAGTGGTGGGTGCCACGCGCCACTGCAGGCCTTCTACGTTGGGGGTATAATATTATATAATAATAAATAATGATGTCGTAATGACGACAGCGCAGCTATAATACAATTCGCTGCGGAATTGGCTTTTATAATTGTAGGCGCCACGCCTGCGTGGATTCCCAGACGATGGTTTACTTAATGATATTACTGATAGGTATTTTAGTATAGAAAAGACAACATAACAGTTGATCCATCCGACTCGAAATACGATCTAAACACGTTTAAGTTTTCCTCCTTTCTCCCAATAATAATATATAGTTAGGTTTAAAGTGCCTGAAAAACCGATTGAATATTTTCAGCATAAAATATGTATACTAAGTTGTATTATATTTCGTATTTAGCGTTCTTTTGACTGCATCGTCATAGTCGAGTCGAATAAAAAAGCTATACATTTTTTTTACACATAACATTGTATATATAAAAGTGAGTTTAAAATATAATGAGTTAATGAGTGATATCAAATTCGCGAATTTTATTTTTGGGGAATGTTTAAGAGGGCATTTTTGAAACCAAAATCTAAACTGATATATATTAAAAAAAAGCTTATTGGTTATTAATTTACTATAAACATATTTTCCCCAATTTTACATTATTGTATATTAATATTAATTTATTAATTTTTATTTTATATTATTTTATTTTTATATGATTTTACACTTTATGGCTTGTAAGTATGGTATTAACCCACTGAATACCACTAATTACTTGTCTACAAACCCTATAAGACGTTATAATGTCTAAATAATGCCAATACAAACCCATCTTAATTATTTAATCATTTACGATTTCATATTATAGCAACATTTTGTAATATTTTTCAACTGTCAACTATATGTGCTTTAATTGTTTATTTTACTTTCATCTTTTATTTCTATTCCTCTTTATTATCTAAGATAATTTAGCTTTGTTTTCTTTTTGGATAATCTTTGTAATAAAAATATATAAAATTGTTTATTTTTTACTCATTAGTCATTAATTATACTAAAAGAGCTGGTCCATACATAATACGAGTATATATTCGCATTATAAAATTAAATATTTTTGAATATTTTAGAAAAATGTATGATTTTTTTCTGAATTTTTTTTACTCTTACAATTACAAATATTACATCACTATAATTGAAATAATTTGAATGATCCGAGACCCAGTGCTGGACGTATGAGACTATGACCGGAAAACGTATATTTATAATAGGTAGCATATGCATCCTCCTTGAGTTTAATCGTTATTAAATTGTATAATAGGTTTTATTAAATGTATATATAATAATATGTACTTTATAGATATATATATATATATATATATATATATAGGTAAAAGCTGATTCTTTTAAAGGAGACCATTAATTTTCTAAAAAATATTAACGGTTTTATTTTTTACAAGTCATTACAAAACAATTTTTTTTAAAGAAATAGTTTTACTGTCATTATTATTTTTTAAGCTTTTTACATTACTAAGAATGATAAAAATTATTCATTTTTTATAACATATTCTTAAACAGAAAATTTATACATCATACATATAAATCGAAGTTTTAACGAGTAAGTAATAGTTCATTATACCCAGTTATAATGCAGTTATTATACGCGTAGGTACTAGGTATAGGTAACTTATAAGTATTAACTACTGCTTCAAGTTCAAAATTCCATTTTTTATGTATTGAAATTCTCAGCAAAATATTCTACTTCAGAGCATTAAATTTAAAAAGTATACTGTCATTAAAAAGTAGAAAAAACTTTGATAAAATAGCTATATGAAAAATTGGGTAAGTAGCTGATAATGCTCTGCTGTGCATTCCATGTCTAGAGAAGTCAATGAAATTAAATTTGAATTTAATGATATATAAAAAAATTATTGTATACAAAACCGATTCTGAGTGAAGATAGTTTATCAGACTATAATATTTTAAAATATTATTTTACTAAAATTAATTAAGGTTTCCACGATAGATTATGCGCGCAAGATTTTTTCAAAAACTCCAAAGATATATTAAAAATGAGCTACCTCGAAATGAACAATTCGAGTTAAATGTACAATCTGTATGAATATATACGTCTCGTCTATAATGGTGTTGTGTTATTCTTTTTCGGGTATTGACCCGAAAGAGAAAAAAAACATAAATAAAAGGACACATCCAAAAATATCGTAGATGGTGCGCATTGTAAACATGGTTTTATACTGCAAGGGCAAATACCTCGGAAAATATACAAAAAGATATTTAGATATTTTATTTTATTTTCATTCATTTTCCACGACTTCATTCTGTACCAGCTTATACACTTAAAATTCCAAAAAATATAAAATATTCTTCGTATTGTACAAAAAAATGCCATCTGTTTCACGATAAAAGATTCATCCTGTGGGTCACGTACCATGTATATTATAATAAAATAAGATCATGTATACGATTTTTGATACAATTTGTTAGAATTCACTAGTAATTTATATTATCTCCGTCAGACATTTATTATTAAAAAAAAAAAAAAAAAAAAAAAATGAAAACGGACTACACACTAAAACATACATTTGGTGATAGATATTAGATATTATATTATTATATTACTATTCGCGGAAAAACATCACGAAAAAATAATAATAATAATATATACCAAAAATGTATTGTTATTATTTACTCTACAAGACGCTTAGCTTGACGTATAACAATTTATATATGAAATACATTTTTTCGTTAAAGTGGCTTATTATTTTATAAGACTGAAAATATATAGTGCCCATCCTTAAGAATAAACATTTTATGACATGTATTTGTTTTCTGTTACATTATATTTATACGTACATGATACGTTGTATCAAAATAGCCGTAGTTTTCTTACTATTTTTCATTTAATATATGATCAATCTATTTGAAAATTTGAATTATGTGTTCCACATACAACAATAACATATCTACAGGTTCAGAAATTTAATTTTCATAATAGGTATTTAATATAATATATTTTCAATATAAGAGTTCAGACTTATCTAACCTAACCCATTAGATCTCTTCATTTTTCATTTATAAATACCTATGATTCCTTAGATTTCTCTACGTATAAATTGAATAAACCCAAACCAGTAAGTCTGCATAAAAATGTCATGATATTCTTGTAAAATGTTTTTGGAAGCACAAGTAATAACAAATTATTATTGCTTACCTTCATTATACGTGCAAATATAATATTATTTATGATAACACTTATATAGCCAATTTTTTTTTTCATTAATTTATTGTTATATTATTTTTATAGAATAATTTATCGAAGACACAAGTATCACTCTTGTCTCCTACATTTTATCATATGCATATTATTATAAAAGGAAATATAATAATATACTTATTGTATAAAGAACAGCTACAAGTAGTCATATAACTATGATGGGTATTTATTTGCTAAGTACAACAAAATAAATTGCGTGATTCACTACAACTATACTTTGCTGGCTTACACTGAGTTTCGGTCCATTTGGGTCAAATAAAGTCTAACTACAATAATTATTGTTATTTCCGTTCTGCAGAGACACCTGCTATGATAGAGTAAGCCAATTTACTATTTTTATTTTTCAAAGACATTGATTATTATACAGAATGTTTTATCTGTCATGAATTAAATGTATGGACAATACATTTTTCAGATCACGAAAATACCTACATAATTTTTAAATTTGTATAATTCAAATATTTGTCTCTTAAGAATTAATAAAAACAATAAATTAATGCATTCGTATGATATCAAGAGTAGATTTGGCTGATTCGTCTTAAAAAAAAAATTATATTTATTAATTATTAGTATATATTTTATAAAAATATGATTGTATTAAAATATATATTTTCGAAAGAAAACTGAAAAAACAATAAACACCGTATCGAATAGAGTTGAACTATTAGTATTCATAATATCGGTCGATCGCCAAAATAACTGTGACGTATTGAATGGATTTTTTTTTTAAATATAGCTTTTATAGTTTTCAAAAATATAATGCCATTAATACTCATGAATCGAATATTAATTATTCACATTACATAGTTGTCATTTTCATTGCTAATCAGAGGCATACTTGAACTACTCATAATAAAAAACCATAACTTAAATATCTCAAATTTTTGTAACTAATAATAACTAAAAATAACTACATGATATAGCTCGATGTATTATGTGAAAATATTGTTTGCTGACCTATATCGTTTAATTTGTCCCGAGTCCAATCTGGTACAAATTGGAAAAATATTTTATTACGATATAGTACGCGTGCGTCGGTCGGCTTGTAGTCGATCGTTAGGCTCGTACATATAATAGGACATTATACGAAAAGAAGGTATACATAATGGAAATTAAAAAAATCAGATAAATCGCTTTACTGTATATACTACATACAGAACCAAGATAGGTTTCAAGTGCACAAAAAGTCACTACAATGCCTATAATGGAATACGTGCTAAATCTAAATTTAATATTAAACAATTATTGCAGTGAGCCAGTGACACGAAATCACTCAAAAACAAGTTAAAAATATTTAATAATTAATTTAATTTAATTATGTGAATAGAGTGTTCATTTTCACTTATTTAATTTCATAAATTACAGTTGAATGCACAAATTATTTAAACATAAGTGTACATTTTTAATTCACGTGATCCTGGCTCCCCATAAGTGCTCCTACACAGATTGGGAACCACTTTTAATATTGAACAAATTTTACATATCACACAACACAAATTATATTTTAATATACAATGTTTAGTGGCAAATTCACTTATTTATTGATATTGTTGTATTCATTATTTTTTTTTAATTTGAAAACTTCGATCAATGATCGGTATATGAAGGTATAAAAATTAATATTGTTATCATCAAGATTCCACTGGAAATGATTAACTGCGTGACCAGTCTTGTGTAAATATAATATTTTGTTAGGGATAAGTGTCATTTATGACGGCTCGCATGCCGAGTAAAATATAACTATGCGTCTATGCTCGTCTTCTAACTACTTATCAGGAAATGGAAGACTGCAGCTCACGTATTTTAAGCTTTTAATCCCCCTATAGTTCTTATCATGCCCCTTCAGTTAAGGTGACTACATCATATATGAAAAAAAAATCAAAAACTAATAACCCAAAAATGTCATTAAGGGTAACTCGTCATCGTCCTCACCTACATTAAATAAATAAGGTAAACTGTAAACTCTTATTCCACGAATAAGTTGTTTACGTGAAAATGATAGTGTAATCTAGTACACAAAACTTTTTACCTGGCCAAAAAATAATAGTATAATCTTTTACACAGACCTTTTTACTTGCACGACTTCACAAGTTTGAAATATCTCAAAAAAGTTCGGCCTTTAATGGGCAAAATTGTAACACTTAATACTTATTACATAATATGTTCACTTTGAAGGGAATTTAAAAACATTATAAATATTTGATAAATCTTAAATTACATATAGACAATAAAGTTAATGATTTATTTAAGTCATAGATTTGATATATGATTTAAAAAATAAAAACTGTAGTGATATTAGGTTTTAGTGCTTTTTTTACTACCTATAGGCAGGTATGTTGATAAGATTTTTTTTCATTCTTAATACCTAGCTTAAATATGTAATAAATAGTTCCTCAAAAGTATAGCAAAGAAAAAATATCGTTAATACAAAGGTACAGATAGTCATGACTTTGTTTCAAATAGGTGTACATATATATATTATTACCTATTACTTATTAGATATTGAATGGAATGATGACGTATTTTCATTTAATATGATAGTTAATATTATTATAGTATGTCACCATCATCTTTTTAAGCAGAAAAAATACTTCAATAGACAATAGTCGATTTCACTATATTTTCTGATAGGAAAATAAATCTAGTTGGTACTATGGGGGGTCCAAAGTTAAAAAATCCCAGAATGTTTTTAAAAATAGTTTCAAAAAACAAAATAAGAAAAAATGGAATTTTTTAGCCAAAACTAGTTTCTGTATGCATTATTTTTTGAACTATTAAAAATGGGCATTTTAAATTTTTTTAAATTTTGTTTTCAGAGCGATACTATATAGTTAGGCACTTTTTTTTAAATTTAATTTTTACATAATATAACTATAATTGGTTTTTGAATAAGTTTATCACTTAAATAAAAATGTAAATAAGAAAAGTGGGGGGGATGTAACTATATACAATACATTTATTATATATCATAATATTACAAGACACACATCAAAAAAAAAAATTACCTACATTTCTGGCTAATAGAAATTTTATTTTTTTCAAACTTTCTTTCATTTGATAAAAGCTTGTATAGGAGTTGATACTATCTCGTGTATAAGTTACACTATATCAATGTTTGAGGTTACCTTATTTTGTCGAAGTTTACAATTCTTCATAAATAAAACCCCCCGTGGGGTCCAATAAAAACAATATTATTTACCTACCTACGCAGAACAATGCCACGACCTCGAGGCACTGATAGATTATATAAAATTATATATGCAGTGTTGATTCATATCACGTGTTTAGACACATTTCGCTTGTCCGGGAATAATACGTTAAGTATAAAGTAGGTACTCAAAAATCAATTTTAGCTTTGTTGTATAATATTAATAATTAATACCTAATACAATATTGTATAATATTGTAAGCCTATACTTTTATACCGTTTCGTCATATTTATGATAAAACATATTAATTATTTTATCTATAGACAATTTTATCTACACTTAGAATTTTGATTTTGATTATAACAATACGAAAAATTTTCTGTCAAAGTTTTTAACTTATGCGCCGACAATGAAAGATAATTGGCCGGATCGCGATGATTCCGATAGTCATTAAATAGTAAAAATTTTATAAAAAATCACATACCTTAGTATACCTATATGTAAAAGTTTATAGTCCATATGGACAATAATACTTTTTAAATGGGATAATAGTTATTAAAGTTTGATTTATAATTAATTCATACAGGTGAAATCGGTAAAATATATAATCGGTGAAATAAAATAGAGGATTAAAAAATCTTGATTCATCTATTAACATGTAGCCTATATGATTAATTAAGTTATATAATATAACATATTATATACATAAACAGACGGCATTTTGTCGGTCACTCTTAGTCTTACTAAATTTAGTATTAATTCCTTATAACTTATATTTTTATAATTATTTTTAAATTTTATTTAAAGACTATTATTAAGTTGTTATACATTCATTTTAATCAAATATAACATTTACTAAATTCAATTATAGCCCGGATTATAATGTCGAAACAATTTTTTGGAAAATCAATTAAAAGTCGTTATTAATTAATTTTGGGATTTTCATTTTTTTTTTCATTTTTACCACATTCTACACTATAGTGAAATTCACCAAAATATATTTCCATGCTGTGCCATTAGAAAATAAAATTAATTGTATAATTTAAACTTTAATTGAGAAGCGGGTGACCCAAGTTAAAGTTAGATCACTTGGGTCACCTCACCCGTGGGCTAGTGGCAGTCAACTCGCATTATAACAAAATATTTTGTTCAAAATACATCCTATATAGTATAATATAATTATTAGTATATTATTTAACGTCATACTATTTCTTTTTACTGAAAATTGGTTGTAGTAGTTATTAAGTTAATAATTATACGTTTCTGTAATTACGAAAAAATTCCATAAATATTTATTTGTACCACCTGACACGGGCAGTTTGAAAATATGATACTAGGTGTTGCAAGACACATGGTACCTATATGACATACGTAGCCACCCACCCATATCTTCACTGGACTTTATAATAAATGTATATTTTGTACATATTGAGGTCAACATCAACCTACCTAACCCCTAATATATTTCAGAATCTATATCAAAAAATATTGCTTAAGTACTCAAACCGCCTCTGCCACCTGACCACTGCTGATTTAAAACATACCCTTCCCCCTGAGTTTCTTTAAATTAATAATGTTTACCTACCTATCTTTAAAAACAATAGTTCAATATAGGTAACACAGAATATAATATTTACTCTTAATTCTTAAAGTATTATGTATATAATTCACAGCTACTGACCCTGATTCTGAAATAGTATCAACATATCTAAATGATAAAGATCTAACATGGCCAGAAATAGAAGACATTTGGAGAAAAACCATTAATTACCGTCTAAACTATATAAAACAAAATAATGCTACAGACATTTTAAATAAATGGCAACAGTATACTCAACCGATGGGTTATAAACTTGTAAGTCTGAAATATTATTTAATAAGTTCATAGAATATGTTGTCTTAGGTCTCACCTTTGTTTTATTATGTATTCTAGTTACCTACTTCTACATTGCAATGATCACTATATAATTTTATACTGCATTTATGATTTATATGCATTTGAAAATAAATTTATTATTTATAATACAACTGTAATAGACGCCTACAGTTGTATTAATGTTGTCCTTACTAAAATAATTAAACTAAAAAAATATATATATTTTTATGTATTAATAGATTGTATACATAATATAGGTAATTATGTATACATTATTATAGGCATTTAAGCAACCATTATTACATTTATAATTTAGGTACTAAATATATTTTCAGTTGTACTTAGTGTAAAACTCTTATAATTAAAAACACTGAAATTTACAAAAAAATTAAAAATTGTCTGGTTTAATTGTATAAATTCTTGTATGTCTATAATATCATTATTTTTATGGTATAATAAAACACATGATTGCTATTATTGTTTGTTCTAATTAAAAAATAAATAAAAATTTCTGTCTATTTCATTCTAGGTTGATATAGATTTTCAAAATTTGTTTAGCGATTACACAAATTTCAAAACTGTTTTTGAAGGGAATATGGATAATTTAATCAACATTTTGAAAGAGAAAGTAAGGGATTGTGAAAGCAGAAAATTATTGGAAACATTTGGTAGTTCAATGCAAGATATATCAACTGGTAATTATTTATAAACCTATATTTATTTAATTTAAACATTTAGTGTTATAATTGTCTTTATGTACCAAAGCAGTATTTATACATCTTAGATAGATTTATGTTGTATATTTTAAATATATTATATTTAAAGCTTATACTTTGTAGAATAATAAAAATAAAATTGAATAAAATTAATTTTGTTTCCAGACTCAAAAACGTTGATAATAATGTATTTATTACATTGCATTTTCATTCCCACCTCAAAAAAATCAACTAAAGATAGTAATGGCAAAAGAGGATTCATCAAATTTAGTATAAGGGACTCACAGAATTCATTCCTGGTTGTAACTCCAACAGCGATGGAGATGGAGTTAACGTTGAAAAGATGGCTGAAAATAGTCCAATACAACCATGCTTGTTAGTTGTAGGATCATTATTTGACCTTAAACAAATTCTAGTATACTTCGATAACATTAAATACAAAATATTTTCTGCTTATAAGGCGTTTGATATATGCTTCAAGATATTCCATGTCTTCAACGTGGAATATCCTCTAGAATCGGGTGACGTATGGCTATTTATACAAACTTTTTTTTACAACATACAAACTAAGTATGATAAATCAAACGTATTATCAAAACAAATTTCAAATGAATTAAAATCAAAATTAATATGATAAAATGCGTAGAATATAATATGAGGTATACACGTGGTATAGACTGTAGAGTAGGTACCTAGGTATATTACTATTAGATAATACATTCTGTTTGTGATCGTGATTATAAACAACTTAATTATTATTTCTTTGTAATCGTGTTGTAATTGTGAATACCTATTATACACCTACCTATACAGTTTACGAAATTATCAAAAAAAAATAATAATAAATAATATACACAATAATAGTTAATATCTGCTCGTTTTCATAAATAATATTAGTTTTTTTTGTTTTTGTTATTATAACATTATTTAATAACCTGTTACTTACATTATTTTATTTTAAAATTTGCTTATTGTGTAACTATTTTGTATTTATAATCTATATATAGTCATATAGGCACATTATATTGTTATTGTTAGTTGTGCACTTGTATATACCTACTATATAGACTAGTGACTATAAATACTAATTATGTATATAATTAGATTGCCAAACTACAATATTATACATACTTAACTAATTGCATGTACATCTATACTTCTATAGGTAATAGGTGCCTACAAGTTTAATATTTTATAAATTACCTATATAATACTAAATATGTGTATTCTTTAATAATTATTATAATATTATACACTATTGTTAATGTTAATATATGTATTTGTATATCATGTGTTAGGACTATTATATATTAATATTATTATATGTTTAATGATTAGATAATACGTTTAATAAAATATTTTAAAATTTATTCTGTTTTTATTTCTTTCAAACAAATAAATTATGACACTAATCTACTATTTTACATATACCCTCTGAAATCTCTATTAAGCAAACACTGAGAATGTCTGAAGTGTCACTGAAATTGTGTGCGCTATTCAAAGGGTTTAGGTTGTAGAATGTTTGTAGTTTAATCCCAAAAAGTCCGTTATTTGGAGGTAACCGTTGGGAGAGGTTTCACTGTACTTATAAATAATATAAATATTTTTTAGATTTAACAAAACGATATTTATATGATATATGAATTTATTAATAATAAGAAAAATAAATTATTATCCGTCATTTTAACTTTTGGTATTAATAAAATATATTGTAGAATGAACAAAACATCTTATTAATTCATTGGTTAAATTAACAAATATAAGTATGTGCCAACAATATAAGTAATAAAGGTAATTTGTAGTTTTAACAAAATATTTTGTTTTTTAAACAAATGAGTGTTTAAATTAACAAAACGATGGTTGATTCAAATAAATCCTCGATCAATTAAATCATAATCTTATCCGAAACATTGATAAACATATTGTAGAATCAATGATACATATTATTGATTTATTATTTAAATTAACAAATATTGTACTTCAAAATTAATAAAGATTTTATTAACGCTATATTAACAAACAAATTGTTAAATCAACCTACATTTTTATTGAAAACACCAGCATATTTGGTTGAGTGATAGCATACAAAATTAATTGTAACTAATCTTAACTACATGTCTACATCTATAAGTTTATGTGTAAAGCGTATTTTTAACTTAACGTAAATGTATACAGTGAATTCTAGTGAAGTTAAAAATTAAAAAATAAAATAATCTCATTAAGTTAACTTTAACTTTTCAACTAGATACGATGAGATACCTAGATAAATGGCCGCCTTTGTATACACGATACACGACGTATTTATATATGCCGTGCGTGACGAACATTACTCTGTATAATATAATTTTATAATATACGCATCATTGTCACCAAGCGTTTATTTTGTTTTATATGATATATACAGATAATGATATAGGCAATTGTATTTTAAATATTATATATCCTCACGAGAGACATCTGCACATTAAAACAGGCACAGAAATTTACTTATATACAGCCTATACAGGATACGTATAGGCATGACAAAATTATATTAATATTTACTTGTTTTCGATTTATTGAATCCCATTTTTGACCGTGTATAATATAATTTATAAATTAAATCTGAATTAATATGATAAAATATGTAATATTTATGAAGTATTATGATTCTTCCTGTCCTCGTCAGATATAGCTTTGTTATATGAGCACGACATCCAAAGAAATAACGAGAATTTTTAACTATAAAATTGAGTTAGACTAATATTATTCACTATAATACAATTTATAAATTACTATGACACTCGTATATCCTCCAAACTCATTATCATGGGCCTATAATGTCTAGTACACAAAGTTAAACAACTTGTTGAAATTTTAATTTAGATTTTAGATACATATTAACATTAAAAAAGAAGTAATTTTTTGAATAATTTATGAGAATAACAAGCGATTTGCATTTGAAAAAAAAAATAAGTTGGTATAACCACAACCCTACAAACAACTCGTCAATAAATGAGCAAATCTAAATAATTTAAAAACATGGTCCCTAAGTAAATATAATCAAAAATTCCAAAAATCAGTATTTGAATAAATATTGAATTCGTTATTATAAAGCAAAAGATAAACTGTAAGTAGGTATCTATTATATAAAGCGCTGCAACAACAAATAAAAAAAAACCCGACCGTGCTGCAAAAGCCAGGACAGGGGTTGGAACGGAAGGGATGTCGGATGCGAACTGTGCAGGGGCAATATAGAATGTGGCCCCCGGGAGGTCACGTGATGATTGTATAACCGAACGATTCTTATACGAAAGTAAATAATAATATATAGAAAAGCTCTTAAGCTCGGTGGGGGACAGTAGGGGATTACTTCCCCGATGTCGGATAGTAAGCACTTTAAGTGTACCATCATAGGATCAGAGCCTGCGGGTGTGTTGTGCAAAGGCTTTTCGCATCCCGGCTACACCGGTCGTCACGATTTCGTATACCGCGCCCACTGACCGCCGCCTACATATACATAGGGTGGGTCACATGACGACCCGAAAAAACAAATTAAACGTACAATTTTCGCACATCTTTTTGACGGGCACGCCTCTTTTAATAAAATTTTAATAGGATGTAATCCTAATCCGAGTAATAGTGTATTTTTCACTATTCAGAGCAAAGGGATGTTTACAACTTCGGCGGTGTGCCGGTGTATCCCGAAATTTTAATCAATATTTAAACCAATATAATAATTGGAATTTTCACTATCATATCCATTAAGATGGGCGAACAGTCTAACCAGAACGTTAGAACCCCACACGGTCGAAAGTTGAATTATAATATCCAACTTTTGGTAGATACGATGACATTAGTACAATCACATTTCGGTAGGTATATAATAATGGTATGGGTATACTTCACTTCTGTGCGTAACAGTGACGAGGAAAATAAAATATACTCGTAAAAATGGTCGTCGATTCATGTTATCGACGTATCGGATATCCACAGGCTACCGTGAAAGTTGATATATTCCAACTCCAAATACGTATAATATATAACAACTCACCGTGCCGTGTTCAAAACGCGCGCGTACCTGGTACATATAGGTATATGACAAAATGTTGTTAACTATATACATATATAATATATATATACCTATTTGTACCTGGGTACCTTATATATATACACGAGTTCGTCTCAAAACTGCGAAACGGTGCACACTTACCTCGCTGCGGCGATCGGGAACTTTCCTCGACGTACCCGTTTCAATGTTGAGCGCATACGCCAACGCGGACGAGCGTTTTTACCGGTCGGTCGGCAACGAGCTTTTTCGAAGCCGGAAATGGAAGCGGATGGGGGGGTTGGCGGCAGCGACGACAGATCGGCCCGCTTGTACGACTTGACTATAACGATCAAATAATTGACGGTAATGATAATATCACAAGGAGCACTGCTGCTGCTGCTGTTGCTGTGGCCGGCTCGACGTCGTGTGCAACTGATGCAGCTGCAGCCGTTGCCGTGGGGTTAGATAGCGACGACGATGATAACGCGACACCGCACCGTGATAATGCACCGGAATGAACAGTTAATATGCGAATACTGCGGAAGCGTCACGACGTTTTATGATGGTATATTACCGTGATTTATTATATTTAAAATCAGATATGATAACGTTTGTGACGACTACCTACGCGATACCGGTCGCCGTAATAACAATAACAATAACACGAAGCGGCGATATTACTATGGGTGCGTTGCATATACACGATGTATAATACATACACGTATGTATATACACGCGTATATATTTTGTTATTAACGAACGGAAATGATATTATAATATTATAAAATTAACAATAATATATACGCGCGCATATATATACATATACACACACCTATGTATACATATACGTATTTACAATACGACGATATTTAATAATATTATTATTATTATCGTACGGTATCACGTCGGCAGTCATATGAGAATGTATTTGCGCGTGGCGGCGTCGTCGTCGTTGTCGGGCGACGGTGGCGTCAGTGGCAGCGGCGGCGGCGGCGGCGGACGACCTGACGCGAGCGTGACGGGTCCGCGGGGTGCCCCGAAAATGCGTGTGTAAACGGCACGAATGTATAACGAGCGGCACGGCGAGGGGGCCCGTTGAAAAATATATTAATGAAACCCTATTAAATCAATAAAACAGAAATAGTCGGGCGCGATGCGCGCGTCGTCGTCGTCTCGAAGGGAGGGGCGCAGAGCGACCGTCGCGCGGATCGGCGTTACGCCATCTACCGGGCAAAGCTTTCCTCCTAGTTGGCCGCCGCCGCCGCCGCAGAGAGCTTTTCGTCCGGTTGCGTCGCGAGCGGACCCGACGCCGCGCCGGCCCGAAACCGTTCGCTCGCAAACGCCGCCAACATCTCGCCCGCCCGCCCGCTCGTCAGTGTAAAATGTTTTCCCGTCCGCCTTTTCCGCTCATTAGCCGCCGCTGTATTGTACATGTACCCGTTGTCCCATTATCATGCACAGGTCGTTTCTTCCAGCGACGTAGTCGTCGCGTTTTATTATTATTATTGTGTGCACAAACATTGCGTGTACCTAACATTAATATTATTATACAACCGAAAACGCGGTTGAACGTTTACCCTGTATGTAATACGTATATATATTATACACATAAAAACCAACGTTCAAACGGATACTAGTAGGAGTAGGATTTAAGGGTTGGGAAAACAAGCGATAATTATAGTATAATATATTAATTTACCAGAGAACATTTCGTACCGAACAAAATTAAAAATTAAATTAAACATACGATGGATTGTGGAATAGATTAAATCGCAAAACTTCAAAGTTTTCATAATACTGCAAACATTAAAATTTAATTTAATTTTGTTTAACTACATTATTTGTAATAGACAAAGTATATACAAATAGGTACCTATAATCGGGTATATTTTCAAGAGAGACCATTGGACCAATATTTTTAATCTGTGTATAGAAAAGTGGACAGTATCTATAGTGTTCGTTGATATTTTTAGTGAAGCAAATATATCGTTTGATATATGTCTAAGGGCCATTCTTACAATGCTCGGTTAGTGCCTGATAACACTAACCGGAAGAATTTATCATGAGGGACGACTACGAATTGGTTCCCAATTGTCGAATTGGTTCCCGGGTTGTCTACAGGTAACATACGAGTTGGTTCCCGGATTGTCTACAGGTAAACATACGAATTGGTTCCAGCAAGCTTTCATGATAATACAATCTTGTTAAATTAACTTTTAAAATTATTATGATATATTCAACAAGCAACAATTGCCTTCCCATTTATTCAGACTTAGGACTGTCTAGAATTCAAATAAGTTCGAATAGTTCAAACGCTATCTGGAATTTTTTTAGTTGTCACAAGACTGATGAAACATAATCAATTTATTAGATATAAAATTATATTTATAAACTTTCCCAGACATCGTAAAACCTAATAAAATATTATCAAGATTATCGATTGTACATATACGTATCTATAGTAGTATCTATAGTAGATAAGTAATTTTATTCGGGAACCAATTCGAACAGTTATATACTGGAAAGTTTTTTTTTCGGGAACTAATTCGTACACATTTAATTGACCCGGGAACCAACTCCACGTTTGCCATCATGAGTTAACCGATAGAATTCTACCGGTTAGTCTTAACCGACACTTAACCGGAGATTGTAAGAACGGGTCTAAGTAATAAATCATTGAATAATATTACATCACATATTTTTTTTTTAAGTCAATATATTTGAAACTAATATAGGCTCCCGAAATTCATTTTTAGACGCAATAAGTAAAAATAATTATTATAAAAACACACAAATTTACGCCACTGAACAGAGCCATGTTACTAACTACTAATTATTATGAATTTCCTCGTATCCCTTTAAACGGCACGGTCTTAATATTATAATGACTTAATCCTCAGCAACACGCATCACTAATACCTATAAGTTTGATAACCTCTGATTCTTCATATGGATCGCTTAATATTCGCAATCCCGTCGATGAACCTCACACCACCCAACCACACCGAGCCATCAGCTCTGTATCGTCACATTCTGCATCCAAACTTCACTTTACAATAAAATTTCGCGAGCGCATTTAAATATAAACACTTTAGGCGGCCTTCTCCCCGTCGCGCGTCGCGCGTCGTCGTCATGTTTGACTGTCTCAGACGTAAACGCACAATAGACTATAGTCTCGCGTATAGGTATTTATATTTTCTGTTCGATTTATATTTATCACGCACCGCACATAAATTATTAGAATATTATTATATAATTTTGCAGCTGTCTGACCATTGGCTTATAGATAGGATTTCGAAACGGACAATTTATCATGATGATAAACTTATTTTTATTTCCACGTATTAATCGATTTAATAATGACATGCGGATTTTGAAAAAAGCTTTAAATTCTACGAACAATTTTTAAACAAATTTAAACATTTACTAATCAAAATTCGAATAAAAAATTAAAAAATGTTGACTAATTACTAAATTACGCTAATTTTTGTTTGCAATATAAAATTAGTATCGATGGAATGAAAAATGATCAATTTGGCAATAAAATTATACCGAACATATAATAAAATTGTAATCATGATGTTTTAAGTGCGATAAAAGTTTCTCCTCTAACACGAAATCACTATATACACACTATTACATTCAAGACTAGGGTCGGGTTGTAATTTGTGAAATTAATGCATTTGCATATTTTATTTATAACACCGTATAAAACGATGAATTCGGACAAAAACTGTTTATAGTTCAAATACGAAATCTTATTTTGTATATTTTACGAATTAGGGCATTTAATTGCATGTTTTTCTGATTTCTTCGTATTAATGCTTATTTACAAAAAATATTTTTGTTTTTTTCGGTCTATCTAGTCTAAAGTGGTCTAACTGACTAACTACCTTTTAACTAAGAAGATCTATAATATGATGTGTCAAATATTGTTTTTCAAATGGCAAAGAACAATATTACACCATTAAAGAATTTTTTACAAATCATTTTTATTTTTTTGAACATTTTTTTCAATTTCAGGTAAATATTTTCACATTTTTCGAATTCTAATAAGTGCATATTTAACACCTTTTTATTGCATTCAATTCACAGCCCCTCTTAAGATAATAATTATGAGATTATGACCATTCCCTAATACGTATAGGCGTACAAAAACACACAGTACACGATCAGTACGAAAAAAATATTTTTATTGCCTACACAAAACGCCTTACAAGCGTTTCGATCGCGTATCTTGTGCTTAGAGGTAAACGTGGATGTACCTAGTATTTTGTATCTATTTATTAACATTAATTGCTTATTTCATAGTGTTATGAAATATTATAACATTGTGTGGATATTAATTGTGTTGACACAATTAGCTGTTTAAATGTATAATAGATCAATATAATCAAAATTACAAAATTATTCATCCTTACAATATTATTAGCACATTCCAGTGTAATAATGTTTGCATTGTTCTACCTGCAATAAATAAAAGGAGTTATATAAGAAAACATTATTAGGTAATATAATTAATCAATACATTTTAATCACAAATTTATTAAATGTTAAATAATTTAACGTCTTAAAAATGATTCAAGTTCATTAAAAAGTATAAACGTCGATCACGTTCACATTCAATTTGAAAAAAACGAATGACGTCCACGTACTTATCTTTCACTAAAATATATGAAATGAACATGAGCCTGCAGTGAAGGTACGTTCACGAATGAAGTTCTTTCCAAACACAAGACAATATTATTACAACTATTATCAATGATAAACGGCTATACAGATTAGCAACTATTCAATTTCTATACAATGAACATTTAATTTTTTTTCAACCATTTCTATGTGAGATATTTTTTGTTTAACTCTTGCATCATTTTCTTTTTTAATTGCAACTTTTTAATATCATAATATGCACGATGCATTGTATGTTTAAATTGTACCTGATTGTAAAATTCGAATTGAAAATTGAAATAAATCTACAACGTCATTTTTTGTTAAAGTCGAGTCCCATAAATCATCCATGTTGCCTATTACGGTATAAAAACATCAACGATATATAATAATTAAATAATTTTAGAAAATTACTGATGACATGACGTGACATTTGTTATCATTAATTATAGAAGGCAATATTTCATACCTACATAACCAATAAATGTCGTGGATAATCGTATAGCCGTATAAATAACTAATAATTTAATAGGTGACATAATATAGGTAGAAGATAACCAATAATAATAATAAGTACCTATACTGATTCAGAGTGTGTTAAACTGTTAATTATTATTATCGTACTTAATAGTGTCGAATTGTCGAATAACGAATCGTGGTAAAAACGATAATAATATACAGCCATAGCCATACCTATACAGGTGTAATATAAATGTGACAAGACTCGTACGTATTAATATAAAATACAATATAATATTATTGTTATTATGTTAGATAATGTGCAAGTATTTTATAGTGCGATGGGTAATGATCCATTGGTGTTAAAGTTTATCATGTATTCTCTGTGTTTATAAAGTTTAGAAGCCCCTCCGTAATAGGATTAAGTATTAATATATCGTGTGTTTATATATTATATATATATATAGTATGTGCATATATGTAGGTAGGTATGCGCTTAATAAAGTGCTCATTCGAGAAGCCTGCAGCTGCAATGTATGAGATAATACATTCTTGAATTCTTCGTCAACTATAAAGAGTTTAAATACGGCCGCAATGTCACATATTATTATTATACGTTCATAAATACGGGTTGTATACCATATAGGTATAGGTATATTGTAAGCAATAAGCACTGTTTATAAATAATAGGCTACCATTGCGTTGCGTTCTTATACAGCAGGTTTCAGTAGTTTTTAGGAGTTTGTGTTTTTGTAGATGTTCTCGATTTATATGTAGATGACAGCAGATACTAGAATGACAACTGTATACAGCGATGTCATGATGACGTGAACAATTAAAATGCATATTACTTTTTAGCATATTTTCATTAATTCCAATGAATAATATATGGATAGGAACTAGGCATTCTCAATTAGTAAGTAATTTCAGATTTTTATGAATCATATTTAATATTTTTTTCAACATTTTTCGCTTAGTACCTAATTTATTTTACTATTAATTATTTAACATGTATTTAACTTTTTTCTTCTAAAGATTTGGAAAATTAGCTAAAAGAAAATTTTTCGACAATTTTACAAAGCTTATGATAATATCGTGTTTTTGTTATTGCTTGATATACAGTATACCCTATGACAACGTATTATTATTATTGTCCAATAATTTATTATTAATATTATAGTTATTTTAATAATATTTAAAATAAAAAAGAGTAGTATTATACTAGTTTACTATTATGTAACTAATATAGGTTATATTATTCTTTTTCGAATTTTGAATAATTGGTTTTTGCACATTATTTGATACATTTTTTTTTTTTTGTATATTTGAAATTTGAAATTTGAATATTTTATTGATTTTAAGTTGTATAACTTCCGAGTCCTATAGGCTTATTAGAATTAAGCTAGGTTAAATTGTTACCTTATTAATCTAGTGATGTGGTGAACTATTCTTTCGATGGGGCCGACGATTGTTTTTTCTCATACGAAATTCAAACACCTTAAAGGTAACATTATTTTTGAGGACTTCTCGTAGGCTTTTTATTAATTATATTTTAATTTTAAAGTGAGTGTTTTAAGATATACAAACAATTTACAATTTTAAAATACACATAACTCGTTTTAAAATAAAAATATAAAAATCCCATGAGAAGCTCTCGAAAATAATGTTACCTTTAATTTTTATGAGAGGTCGATTCAATCTAGATTTTAAACTAACGTAGCTAAACATGATCTGCTGAGCGTAAAATTTGTTTGTTATGCAATTGTAAGACGAAGACAACACATGTGGGTGTAGCGTCCTCTTAATTTTACTTTTACAATCACATTCTACTAAAATGCAATTAGAGAATTTATGATTTAATCCTGTTACACTACTAGATTTGTTCATGATTATTTTTTTGGTCCCTGCAATTTCTGTCTTTGTTACTGTCCTTGTTATGTTATGTAGGTTCTAATATGATACTATACCGATGAGTATATAATATACCTACCGAAAGGTTTCTCTCAAAAATTAAGTATGTTTTGTTTCATGCCTGTCTGCAGTTTTGAATTAAGTACCTATACCTTACCATGCTTTGATAAAATAATTAATTTATATGGTGTTGATAATTAATTGTTTGTTCTATATTTAGCAACACTGCAAAATTAGTTTCTAACATTCAAAATATGGCTGCAAATGATTATATTACATGGATTTTTATACAAAAGAAATTGCACAAAGAGGAGGCCTAGAATTCAACACTATTATTAGTGTTCTTTCATTTAATACATTAATGAAGAATAAAATTGGCTATTGTTCGATGATAAAATAAAATATTTTCAAAGAAAAACTACCCTCAATTATTATTGAAATAATTATCGAAGGGATGACGATACATGATCATAGTTGTAAATAGATACATCTAATAATTCTAATGAGTAATGGTATCACTGTGAAGTAGGTAGGTATAATACAATTTATTTCACGTTTATAACGAAAAGCTCAAATTTTTCGCTTAAAAACTCATTGATTTTTTGGTGATGAGGATATTTAAAATTCAAGTGATGTTTCAAAATTAATTTTAGCAATTGTGATTAAAGTGAAAAACAATGCTGCTTTTGTTGATTATTAATTTTAATTACAAAATGAATGCAAATATATATAATTTAAAATATTTAGAACTGCATTATAAGCTATTGCGTATTTATACCACTGAGTAACCAATTTCACACCGGTTTACTGTAAGTTGAAGTTGACTCAAAAGTCATTAATAATTATTTATAAATGTAAAACATTTATGATAATATACTTTTATAATTATTGATATCATAATAAATACTAAAATAAATACTAAAATAAATTACTTATAAATAAGTAATAATGTTAATTTATGTACAATAAAATATAGTTAGTAATATTATGGATTGTCGTCGTTTCAATAAAGTAGTGTGGCCGGGTTTCAGTTTTTATTAATAACTAATAAGTATATATTTACGACGTCCTTTAGGGCTACAAATTTGTTCTATAAATGCCTTTTTTATTAATGGTCTTCCACGACCGTCGTCTTCGGGTATAAATAAAACAGCAATAATAGTGTATAATTCATTTATTTTTCATCATATTGGTACACAAAAGTAAGTCATTGAAATGTTTACCTAGGTAGCTTATTAAATTTTCTCATTGACGATTCGTTGTTTTTACAACGTACAAGTGAGCTATTATTTCTGATTTTCGATACTGAAAATATTTTCATTTTAATAAGGGCATTTTGAAGTATAAACTTAACAACTGTGGAAAAAATACCCACATTTTTGCTATTCAACACTAGACCAACAGTTAGTAAAATTAGTAAAATATAAAAACATTTTTGTACCTATTATATTGTCTTGTAACGATTTACATAAAATCAAAACAAAATAATCACTGCAGTGGCAACAAAATGGACAATTATTAGCACGATGCTGATAAATATTTGTGGCATGTTTAGTTATTAAATTATACTGGCGTAGGAGTGGAAAGTGCAATGCATAATAATTATTACAACCATCGTATTAATTATTTTACACGTGTCAAAATACTGTTAAATGCAATTACCTATTATAATAATAACGTAGTACAATTATTCGAACTGGAGGTATTCAAATATGTAACATTATTACATTATTATTATACTATTTGCTATGTTAGAAAGGCAATTTTGTTCAACGAAAAACACAATGCACAGGTACAATACCAGTATTATATTGGTACAATACCCATTATAAGGATACTTAGAATCAGAACATACGTAAGACGTATACATTTTAATTCACCTAACTTAGTCGAAATGGACAAGTGAGAATTAATTAAGAACATTTTCATAAACAAACAAGTTTTACATGTAATGTTAAGTAGGTATGTCTACCTAAATACTTATTAAATAGTATTATACTTATAAAATTATAACATACAATAATAAATGCGGAAATAAAAGGTCTAAATTTAAATAAGACGACTATTACCCTTTACATTCATTAACAATCTATAGTTTATTAACTGTAAACTGAACATTACATAAAAGCTTATATCTATCATCATATCTCAAGAAGCCAAAAAAACAACTCATGTAAATGAGTATAGCAAAATATTATAGCTATAGGTAATGTTGATCATTGTTATATGTTTAAGATATTTAACAAACTTTAAAAAATAAGAATTATTATTAGCCAAATAATATAGGTACCTAATAAACAAATTTATTGTTGATTACTTTTATATTTAGGTACATTTATTTAACAAACTCTTATAAGAATTATTAATTAATATAATTAACAAAATTAATTACTGTTTACTTCTTAACAAAATGTCCGATTAATTTAAATATATTAATTTATTGCAGATAATTGAAAATTAAGGGGCTGGAAAAAAAACTTGTAAAGCGCTGATGTATGAAGTTGGCCCCCGTAATGATTTTAGCTTATAATATTTGATTGACTGATATATTTTTAATACTGACATATTTTTCGAACTAATCGAATATAAAGTTGGTGGTCTAATTTTGCGGGCACGTATTTTACTTATATTAAACACAAGAAATACCGTTTATACTATAGACTCTATAGTCACGTTAGGGTATAGCCACAAAATATGTGTTCATGTGTACCCTTTTAGTTATTTTAGATTCTGAGCGGAGCGATGAATGTATTGATTTTACAATGATGCGTGGCTTTCTTTTTATTTGCGTCTGTTTAGACGATAAACGGTAGAAATTAAGCTTCGATTTTCAACTTCACTATATTTTCCAGTAGGAAAATGAATTTAGTTGATGCAATTGGGAGGTTAAAATTGAAAATTCTCAACAGTTTCTAATAGTAAAAAGAAAATAAAAAACGAGAATTGTTACTGAAAATCGGGTTCTAAAAAATATATTTTGGTTTTGGGTATAAGTAAAAAAAATTACGTTGATGGCTGAATTAGCATTTTCTATACACTATAAGATTATCAAAGATTATCAACATATTTTGACTCAAATTAAGCTGCTATTATATAGGCATATGAAATTTTCGATTGTTATTAGTTTTTTTTTTAAATTAATGCCCATAACATTTTTTTTTAACTGATTGAAAAAACTTCAAAATTACAAGGTTCCTCATAAGACTTTGAAAGCGGAAATTTAAAAAAATTAAGAATGAATCCACAATAGTTTTTATGAACAGCTATATTTCAAATTCTTAAAAAATTTGTAAATCTTTTCTAACAATATGTTAGAAATTCATATAAAGATTTATTTTTCAATCTAATATATGAAAATTCAATACAAGGTTGCATTTAAGTAGTTATTTCTAAGACCAAAAAATTGTAAAAATACATAAACACAGTTTTTTGGATGAATTTGGATGAAATTACATATTTTAACCAAGAATAACGATTTTAGTTATTTTGTTGTAATTTAAAAATATGTTTGAAACTTTTAGAATTGGTTTTATATAATTTTAGTTAAAAAACACATACATACATTTTCACATGCAATTTTTCGACAAAAATGATTTTAACCTACTATAATAGTTGTGCTAATGCCTATAATATAGTAAAATCTACTTTAATCATAATAATATCATAAAATATACCCACTGAGTACTTAGTAATATTATAGAGTATAATAGACAAATCGACCGTCTACGCTCAGAATCGTTTTTCATGTGCAATTCAAATTGAACACATTCATTATAATGACTCTCAGATATTATACCCACTTATTCACTTTTTTAACAATAATTTTAAAAAATCACGATTACATTTTTTGGGGGGAGTTGGACGATCATTGATTTGAAAAAAAAAAATCATCAGCAACAGAGACAATATTGACTCAAGTGGCCAGGATAATGCTGCAACACGATCAAGGTAAAATATTAATTTTTGATATAGTTTCAATGTTAAAAATTATAAAACAACACCACATTTATAAACATTTGAATGATTTCTTTAAATAAATTTAGAATTTTTTTTTAATTAGATGCGTTTCGGGATGTATATGACTTTTATCTGATCACTGTATAAGTTTATGATTCGAGTTTAATAGGAATATGATCTGAGAATTCAAGTAAGGATTTCAAGGTGCACACTACCATTATACAAATTAAAAAGTTAAAACCGCTGAACACTAAACACTTATATATATTAAAAAATTTAATGGAACAAGAGAGAGTATTAAATTACGTACGACAACTATATATATATAAACAACTTGAAGTTCTGATTTCAGAATATTGTAATAAGTGAATTTTATTAAACTAATAAGTAATAATTACATAATGGAAATCAATGAAAGCAAATCGAGACCAACACTTCAATATATTCACAGTATATTTTTTTAATGTTCGTGTCTTTACAATAAATTAATTTAATAAATTAATAATACATATGATATGGGCGCGGCATTTCCATTAATCGACGCCCAGATTAGAGTATGATACTATGATATCTGATATATGTAAAATGTTGTATAGTAATGATATTATTATTATTATTATTACTTAAGTGAGAAAATAATTATCGTGGCATTTGGGAGTTCATTGTTTTTAAAAATATATTTTATAATATTAGTGTAGCATTGTAGGTAATATTTTTCTTTTTTTATGAAGTAAATTTAATACAATAAAAGATTTGATTATAAATAGTCTAGGTCACAAACATGTCCATAGATAATTTGTTTTGGTTCTTTGCTAGTTGCTCCACAGGAATAAATTTAACAAAAACTAACGAAACGGCACTTATTGGTTAATTCAGAGGTTTCCAAACTGTGCGCCGCGGTGTGTTGGCAGGGGAGCCGTGGCTGTGCCTCGCTTCCGACTATGTTATCTGGTCTAAAAATAAACAACAATATTTTACGATGAAAAAAAGGTCGTAAATTTTATTAAGGGTGCCGTGAGAAAACTTCAGTTCTAAAAGGGCACCACGAGTATGAAAAGTTTGGGAACCTCTGGGTTAATTGATAAATTACATCAAATGGTTAATAATTCTCTATAATACCGAGAAAAAAAGTTGGTTTGTATCATTGTGAAAACTAAAAGTATATGGGTAGGTAATAATATTAGGTAATAATGTGATTATGTAAAATATCCCAACATTCACAATACAAACGACGGGTGTACTCTCCCCCTCCCCCGCTCTTCTTAAACATTCAGTATTTATTGTATTTTACACGCAGGTGAATCATGTTTAAATTAACTTTTGAGGAAGTCTCGACATAGTATATTTTAAAATTATTTTTATGATGTACGTATCTATACATCATAATTAGTAATATTTTTATTTATTTCTAGTGCATCACGATGAGCCATTAATTCATAAGTTCTGATAATTTTATGACTAATTTATTTAACGAATTTTAACTATTATACCATGACAATATAGTATAAAACTGTAAAAGTGTAAGAAGTAGGTACAATTAATGTAAGTAGGTACGTAATATAATTTTATATCATACAACCTACCACTATTTAATTTATTTTCAAATTTCCTGAATAGTGGTGATATCGTTAAAATTCGCAATTTTTTCTTTTTAAAAAGATTATCGACGTTTGACTTTCAATTGAAAAATTAAATTTACATTTATTTTGAGTTACTTACTTTATGTGTACAATTTTATAAAGTTTAATCACCAACTATATATTGTGTCAGACAAGTTATCATATCAATCATTGTCTCTATAAAAACGTCAATCAAATGATATCATTATCATATCATCAAATGATATTTGTGGCAAAAATAAAAACTTTATAAAAAAAAAAATAACAAATATTTTCCTCATCGGATATACCAAACCCCTTATTGAGTAGATTTTGCTGATGGAAATGAAATAAATTGAGTGCATATATTTTATTCGGTAACTTAATAAAAAGATAACAACTCAACTACATAATATAATATGAACTATAGGTATATTGATATTTTATATATATATTATAAAAAATATTGATGTGTTGTTGTACAATTGAGAATTAGAATAGAAAGCAATTCAATATTTAAATTTTTTTTTTTTTAATTATTCATCAAAGAAAACATCGTTAGTTGTTATACTAACATTATTATCACTATTGTGAATAATAAATACCGATTATGTAATTATCTTCTTTCAGAGATCTAACTCATACGACATCTAGAATTTTAAAACTTATTATTTAATTAAAACATGGTATATATACTATTGATAATTTTACAAAGTTAATTAATTCAAATTCAAACAAAAATAGAGTCTCTTAAATACATTATAAGTTTATTTTGACCATGAAGTACATCTGAAAATGACATTTAAAAAGCTAAATTTAAAGATGGAGATAAAACATAGAAAAAAAAGGAATTTTTAAAATGACTCTCAAGGTTAATGTTTATGACGTAAACAGAGGTTCTCTGATTTCGAAATATGCAGATAATCCATGAAGAATTACGAACAAACTACCTCATATTATCATAATATACAGTGCTGTGTTACGTTTAAAGTCTTAACATAACTAATAAGACGCAGACAATTTGCAGTACCTATTATGAAAAATAAATTGAGAAGGAACGTGAAATTTAAGCTTTATATAGTTAATTTAACGAACATTATTTAGCGAGGAAATAAATTAAATATTATATACTATGCATTGCTTGTGTACTCAACTCATAAAGCGTATATTGATTATGTAGGTACCTGTTGTTGGTAATAAATTAAAAGTACAATACTTAAACACCACTACAATTATTAAATTTTGTACCACGTATAGTGTATACATACACTTTATACTAATATTATCTAATACCCACTGTTTTTATGTTTTAATATTCAGGAAATTATACTTGCGCGTGTCGTTATTGATATTGCATATTTTAACAATTTTTAAATTAATATGTCATGATGTATAAAATAACGCTATAATTGTTTTGTTTACCAAAAATAAATCACCCTTAGAAAATAAGAAATTAGTGTTGAGTACATTAAATGAAGTATTAATAATAGATACTAACTAACTGCCTAGTGTCTACAGTACAAAATATAATAATGTGTAATATTTAGCACACCGAATAAATAATATAACTATCTACAGAATGATTTATCAAGCATGCTTATTCTAGTTTTTTTCTTTAGTAATAAATTTAATTAAAATCTAATTTTTAACTTCTACAACTTCTATTTTTTTCTTTTTAACGAACGCTTACCACCCTTTAAAATATTATTAACAAATTATTTTTAAACGTTTTGTTAAATCAAAATCATGATTCATACCAGTAGCTTTTGAATTAATGAAATATGTGTACCTATAGTAAGGATAAGTTTATGATAATTATCATTTTGGTGATTAAAATTATTTTTAATCTGTCAACATTAATAATAATTTTAAAAACAATTAAAGCAGTATAATGAATGTACTAGATTCAATATTATGTCCGTTTCATATTTTTGTACTACCACTTTATTTTTAAACATTATTATCTTTAGTATAAATATTTTAATAACTGAGATACTAGATACTCGTTCAAATTCTGAATTAGGTACATCTAAATTATTTTTAAAAGAATTATTCACTTAATAATTAATAGTAAGAAAGGGAAGTTATCATATTATGAAAACCAGAATTTTATCGCCACAATATGCTCCTTAAGTAGTACAAACTGCAAAATTCTAGAACTTAAAAAAAGAAGCCTGAGTATATTTAAAAATTCCGAAATCAAATTTTGAATAAATTCATTATCAACGAAGAAAATTGGGGGGGGGGGGATGAACATGTAAAGTAGACGTAAACTGGGCCCGCGATTATCTTTTTCGTCGTAAAATCATCCCGGAAATAAATTTCATATTTTCATGAAATACAAAAGGTAGTTTGTAAGCTTGATCCGATAATTTTTACTGATAAAAATTGATAAACATGATAAAAAGAATTAAAAAACAAAAATTATGCTTAAAAAGTATAAAAAAAACTAATAAGTATGGGTAGGTAGTATTATAGATGATAGATGAAATCAACACGGTGTACGACTAGAAATGGAACATATAATAATAATAATATGGACAATCGAGAGGAAAATAATATAGGTATTGAACGGACATTTTTAGGGGTAAATGGCGCTACAAAATCAAGATCATAATAATATTATATACCGTGAATATGAGTATTTAATTAAATATTTAATAGATTATATATAAAAAAAGTGTTTTAGTATTTTAGTATATAATTATAACATATGATAGACAGACATTTTGTATGCTATTATATTTCAAATGGATAGGTATATATTTTTCAGATTTAGAGGGTAAAAGAGTATATTGATTTTACAATGACGTGTGATTTTTATTTTCCGGTTTGAAAATACCAAATATATATCTAAATCGGAAAACATCAAACGTGCATTAAACATGAACATCTACAGATACTAAAATTTTGGTTTTGATCATAATAATTGAATATCAGGCATTATATAGGTATATATACGGGTATATAATAGTAAATAAAGTTAGTTTTACCTTTATACTCTGTATTTTTAATAGTCTGTAGATTTTGAATTATATTTTTTTAGATTGTTTTTATTGCTTTATTTCTTTTTAGTGCATTAAAATCCCACAATTTTGAGTATAATATATATTATTGTATAGCAATTGACTGTAGTAGCTAGCCATTATACATTTTATAAGTGACCCAAAGAAAAACACATATCCCAAAGAAGGTCACAGAAATATAATAGTAACTGATCAAAAGAAAAGTATTTTATAAAAAAAAAATTCATCACCCACATATTATGTTTTCGTGTGTTCATATAGGAAAATATTATATTTAATTCTAGGTTTAATTCTTTTATAATACGAGTATATAATGATGCCATTATATTTATAACAATCACAATTTTCACTTACTTTTCAATATCCTATAAAGGATAATTAATTCAAAGGTACCTACAACATCCAAAATATATTACCATTACCGATAATCAAAAAATGTTAACTTTTTAGATTTAACATTCATTGGTACATTTCAAACATATTATTATCAAATAATAATATATTTACTAAATTTTAACATATAATATTGAATATACAAAATCAAGAAAATGTATAAAATAAATAGACAAATAGTACTATAACTCAAGTTTCTATGGATCTATTATTTGCTTAAAAATGATTTATTTTAAATAATTATGTTATTTTGTAGGCTTGGTTATGTACTTTTTCATCTTTATAAGAATTAATTAAAGAAAATGATAGAAGCCTAAAGGTAAAATATATAATTTTGTAAAAATTGGTTTTTTTATATGTATACCAATTTGCCAGTGGCGTCAAAGTCGTTTTTAAATTATATTGAAAAATAAAAACTTATCCTTCTTAGAAATATTTTCCGTAAGATACACACAACGAAATTTTCAATAAAAGTCTGTTCTTATTTTTTAAACTTCAATAAATAGTTTAATTTCACTATTCAACTAAAAAAGTTGAAACTTGTAAGTGCATTTTTTCATACCTTATGGAATTTGTCTGCAGGTAATCTGCTCGTATATGAATTCAAAAATCACTGTCCAAAATATAATAGGAATATCATATTATATATTATGATAATAAGGTTCATAATAGGTACCATCAAAATTCGTGCACAATCCCGCAGCGTATAATATTATACTTTGTTTGCAAATGGCAATATTAAGGGCAATATTTGATAAAAACTTTTTTTCCACAGAAAACTCAATTTTGAATTAAAGAACGCGTTTTTAACTTCATGTTTTTTTTTCATTTTATAACTATCATCGATCTAGGTTCTGAATGATTGTTAATTATTAACCATAATAATTTATGGCTAAAGTTTTCGAGATATTAAATTTTAAAACGTCTCAAAAAGAGTAGGTATAAAATTAGTTACGTCTTGTCGGTTGACAAGTAATCATAATTACTTTAATATTTTAATGGTTTATGTTGTTTATGATATAATTTATTAAGATAGATAATGAAATAAAGTATTTGAGTTTATTGATAGAAATACATATCTGGTTCGTTATTTTTTTCATACTTTCAGACATATTTTATACCTATATATATTATTAACCTAAATGTAAGGACCATTAAATTTGATCAAAAGCTATAGAATATAAGAGAAAAAAATACAATAACGAAAACATTTAATTATAGACGCTGTAGTGAGTATTAAAATTTATTATAAAATTATTATTTTAAAATTCGCTTAATCATTCGTTGTTTGGACATAAATTAATACATGATATTTAGATTCGTGATGAGATTCAGCTAGATGTAATTGTTATGTGACATATGCATGCGTATATTTTACGTGTACCACCTACTATTCGATGTAGGTAACAAATTAATACAAATACATTTCATCGTAGTGCAGAATAATGTTTGCATTAATGTATAATAGTGGTATATTTTTATCTACAGATGTGTATGTATAATTGCCTAATCACATTTGACAATAAAAACGTGATTTAATGCACATTATTATTGAATATTAAATAAGCATCAACAAAATGTCGTAGAAAGTAATTTTTACTATTTTTAGCGGAATATTAACCTAAGCTAAACACATAAAAATATTAACAATACCAGTTTAATATAGAGTAGCTTGATTTAATACTCGATCGCGTAGTAAGCTATAATATCCTGCAATAAGTATTAATAATAATAATAATGTATAATGTACATGTCTCAAATAATGGGATTGTGTGAGTAATAAAGTGGCTGTACTAAAAACAATAACTTATATTATATTAAATTTAAATTAAAATTTTAACTTGTACAGTTTTAGATGATAAATATGAATAGCATAAAGAGTATCGGGAAACCACTACTATTAGCTAAGAGGATCATACTAGTTCAAATATCGAAGTAAGATGTGTATGTAAACATATTTAGTCATACAATTATAAAATTAATGTACATTAATCTCTTTTCAAAAATAAAAAATAAAAATGATACCTTAATTTTACCTTAAACGCTTAGTTCTAAAAACGTTATAAATCAAAATATGGATTGTATTACAAATATAAATTAATAAAAATAATTCAAGATCCATTGATTTTGGAAAAATGTTTTTCATATTTTCGTTAAGATACAAAAATACATTTATTTTTTCCATATATCGTATTTTTACTTTTTCAATTTTATGCTTATTAATATTTATTGTGTACCTATCCATACATTTTTACATAAAAATGTTGATATAGTCTAACAATTTTCATTTTTCACTAATATTTTTTAATTTACCATACCTGCAATAACTTTTTTACACAATTGCATAATATGGAAAATCATTATGTGTTTACTTCGAGTTTTTTGTAAATGCAATTAAATTTTTACACAAATAAATCAATAAAATATATTAGTATTAAACAGGTATTTTAGTTAACACAGTGTTAAATCAGATTAATAGCATCCCAATAAAATATAATATTGTCATTGTTTTTCCTTTTAGATTTTATTTTATATTGATTTTAAATTATAGTAATTACATATTTAATTGTTAAAAGTAAAAAATAATAATAATAAAGTGAAAAAAATCTATTAAGAATGTGTTTACACATGACAAAACTTATAACATTCGTGTGTACTTAGTATTTTTTGGCCAACTTTGTTTATAACAATTTATACATCATTACTAGCAAAAATTGATACTATGATTTCATGATTCGATGGAAGAAATCACAATTTATTTGATCGATGCGCGTTAATAAAATATTGCCGTCTATAAAATACACCAAATATAATATTCACCCATAAAAATAATATTACCAAACACGACTGATACGCGAGCGAAATGAAAACGCACTTACCTTTCTTGAAATGACGAACGCTTTGTTGTGATCTTTTTTGGTTTTTCGGAAATGAGCCATCTCTTAAAATAAATGATTTACCTAATAATAATAATAATAATAATATTGTCGGACAGAGGGGAAAACGAGATTCTCGTCGTCGCGTTAAAGACAATATTATTATTATTATTATTCCAATGGCGTTATTATTATCGACAAATTAATAAGGTTCGGTGGGAACATGAAAAAAAAAAAAAAAAAATTGAACAGTATCCGACAATGACCGCCGTACCTACACACTCCTTTGTGTGTGTCGTCGATACGGATACGGATGTAACAGTCGAAGAAAAGCGAATGCGCGAGACTGAGCGGACACGGACGACTCGTCGTCAGCAGGGACGGACGGAGTTTAGGCGAGTGTAAAAATAGATCATCGCATCCGCGATAACGCTGCGCTTATTAGTGAGTGGTGGTGGCGACGGCGGCGGCGGCGGCGGCTTCGACGGCGGAGAGGGCGGAGAGGGTGGCTTCGCATAACGAGACGGTGGTGGGAGGGGGGATGCGAACGCCGTCGTAGTGTTGCGATAGTCTTTTTCTACGCTCGCAAAACTATAACCTGTCGCGCGCGCGTAATTATTAGATTTTTACAAAAATGTAATACTGGCGCGTCTGTCTATCATAATATTGTAGAGACAAAAAACAATTGGTATAGATAATGATATCATTTATAGATCAACAATGGTGGTCAAATGATTTTTTTTGTCATAGTGACTTGTGACGACGGACGAGTGGACAACGCTCATTTTTTAACACGCACTTTGATCTCTAAAAATATAACCCAAACATTATTACAGATAGTTGCATCGATTAAAAAAACTTCAGCTAAAAAGTTTTAGTAATAATTACGCGAAAATTACTAAATCGTTTAAAACCTGAGATGAATCAAGAATAACATAATTAAGCAATTTATAAATATTAAAGTTTTAAATTAACATTTTTATCATATTTTTGATTCAGCTGTAAAAGAAACGAAAACAATTATAAAAATTTATATTTTATAAATTATGATAAAAATGTTTTATGTTTGAACTGATAGTTTAATATTTATTAGTTATTTCGTATATTTTAAACAAATATTGAAATATTTTCTTTTAGCCAAAAGCACATTTAATAAGTAGGTACAGCATATACATATGTAACTTGAATAGAGTTCATTGTTTAAATAGGTAAATATTCATATTTTATCAGATTATAAAACAATGTTTTATTGTTCCCATTATTTTTTTTTTTATAAAAATATCAATATTATTTAATGTTATTATAAAATATTAATATTAATAAAAAGGTCATGAGGGGTATATCCACCGTCATCCCACAATCGTTTGACCACCCGTTTATACCATACCTCTATATGCTCTATACAATATAGGTACTTATACTTACACATCATCATATTATTACGTCTTACCACTGTTACCTATGTACCTACTTATTTATTTTCAGCACACAAACCATATAATATCTATATACAATAGTTAGTATTATGTGCATGTTCTATTGTTATCCAACATGACGGTCACTATAATATATCATTATTATTTTATTATTATTGTAATTATTTTTTATTTTATGTAAATTATTAATTTTTTAACATATTAATCAAAAAACATAATAGGTACTTAGTAGATGTCATGGGTACATTCCGAAAAAAATATCAATACGTGTGATTTTTATTAATTCGTGAAGCATAATGAAAATAATGTTGTAAATTTAAATTTTAAATTTTTTCTGAATATTTTATAAACATATTACATGCTTTTAACTATTCAAAAGCGTACGATTGCACGCGAAATAATTGGATCCGATGTTGCCAACTTATTATTAAAATTTAAAATTATTACTATAAAATAAATTTGTTATTTGTCGTATAATATGTTGTTGTTGTATTTATTTCTAATAATATAAACGTGCGTTATACAACAACTAATCAGTCAAAAATAGTACAAATAGTTACAAAAAATAACAGATACTTTATATTCACACTCAGCCTACCGCATAAGTAAAAAAATATTCAATAAAAAAAATCGTTAAAGTAAAATAATTTAAATTTTAAAGCCCTGATACTCGTTTACAATTACGGCTAAATACTTAAGTAAGTTTTCTGGTGATTTATTTTTTAGATATTCTTCGTATTGTTTACTCATAAATTCGATTTTCTTTAGTTCTTCCTTTGATTTTGGCTATTGATTATTCCTTTGGAAATGGTTGATAATTTAGTGACGGTTTCTGTCTGAGTTTCCATAAGGATACTTATAACAACAAATGTCGGTGGATGAGCACTAGTAAACTGGGCGTTAAATGTTCTATGGAAACTTTCAGCCCCGTTTGTAGCTAAAACACGAACACGAACACAACTGAAATTTCAATAAATACGTATAGACATACAATGCGAGATCATAGTTTAGGTATATTCGTACATGCATGCAAGGGAATTTACAATAAAGATACAAGATCCAATATAAAAGTATGATCTAAAATATAATTATACCTACTTCTTAGTGATGGAAAGTTTGTCTAGTATCGGCAATAATAAGTAATAAATAACGTCCGGATCGCCACAATCGGGACCTAACCGGATATTTACCGTGCACCAATAATCTGTATATTTAGAAGCAAAAATAATTTAACACGCGCAATTGTACACCTAAAAAGGTACCGTTGATAAGGACCGCGCGCAATCGTATTTCAGCCCCTATTTTGCTGTAGGTACATAGGCGCCGACTCCGCGGGGGCAAAGGGGGCAAAAGTATTATTTCGCCCCCGTGCCCCGTTGTGTACAATAATAATTATTTGGTTAAAATACCAGATTATAACATGAAAATAATCATTAGAACATCGACGATTGTATATTTGTATATTACCTAAATATGATCTATAAATACTATAGATCGCTCGACGCTCATTACTATTTGGTTTTATATTTTGTCTAAAAATACATCTGTCATTTCAATTTTTCCCGAAATATAGAGACGGAACTGATTTTATTACCATTATAGTATATAAACTAAAAATTTTCAATTCAAATAATATTATTTATAAATTATAAACAAATATATTTATAGCACCCCAGAGGAGTATTAAAATAGAGTTAAGGGACAATTTGGTAATTACTCCTCCCGGTAAGTAAACTTCAGCATACTATAGAATTTTTTTTCACTTAATACAAGAGTTTGCCCCCGCGCTAATATCTAAAAGTCTGCGCCTCTGTGTAGGTAAACACGTATTTCAATAAAATATTAATTGAAACAACTAATTTATATTTTGTTTATTTGACATTAAATTGTTTGTAATGTAAGGTCATTTTTAACCAATATTCACAGATTATAATATAGATCTCTACTTTTTTGGTGAACTTATCTTACTAAGGAGATTTGGGAAATTTTGTTTCCATATCGTCGAAATGGAAATGTGTACCTATACAGAGGCTGCAGATAATATTTACGAATAATGTTTACAGTCTACTTAAAAACAGTAAATTATTGTTATGAAATATATTTTTCTGAAAATTCTCTCCGTTAATTTTTCATTTTAATATATAATCCCCCGTCGGCCGTTTTTGCCATTGGAGCTAGCACCGAAGTTCTGCATAGGCAGAACGTATAATAACAATATGTAGCACGACCCTTTGGAAATGTGTACTTACTACCTACTCATATTCATTTGCACATAAAAAAAAAAAATGTAATTAATGTGAATACCAACCAACTACGTTTATACATACAACCTAATCGATCGACGTGAATCACAATTTAAAGGCACCGAATATTGGTTCTTATTGCCTAAGGACCCGTAAGCGATTGAATGTTTTTATAGGCTACAGAAATATATTTTCATTCTCGCCCGAACAGTTAAAAGTAGCCGGCGGTGGTTAAACTTTATCCTGTTGTCACTATAGTGACTTTTCAAGTCAAATTAAACCCCGTCACCACCCATACTTACCGTTTTCAATAAGATTCAGGATCAAGAATTTCGAATTTTGTGTACTCGCTCGCATAACGTAATATAAAGGATTATTAACTAAGCATGCCCCATTTTCCTTTTAATTATTTATTTATTAAAATATTCTGACTTTTGGATTTTCAAATATACTCACGAATCATATTTTAATATATGCTAAATAAGGAAGGAGCTTTCTGTACAAAGTTTTTTTTTAATGAGAAACCTACATTTTAGTGTATAAATATGATAAGGAGATGAGTTTTGAAAACTGTTATGTATTTGAAATCGAAATTCAAACGATGATTTTGTTAGTAGTTCAGTATCTTAATTTTATATGACGTACTAAGGATACTACTGATATTAGTCCATGATAATATGTTTAAATCTTTAAATATAACGGAAATGATAATCCTATTATAGTCTATGGACAATGGCTACGATTATTAAAAAAAATACTAATTTGACAATAACTAAATTAATAATAATATAATATAATATTTACAATAATTTATGAGCATTTAAAGTTTAAATTTTCACGAACTTATAATACGAACGGATAATCATATAATATTTGATTATAATAATAGGTATATTATTTTTAAGATAAAAACGATTTTATAGTTCTGTTTATTCTAATCACTTATTCAGAATCCCTTCGTAAACTACGTGTAAAAATGACTAAGTAAAAAATATATTCGATCTTTAGGCACTATAAAGATGTGATATCATGAATAAATGCTAAGAATATTGAATTTAACTAAACTTGTTTTATTTCGATAATTTATTTACCTGGCGAGGAATTATTTCTTAAGTGTGATGAACAAAATAATTAAATGTCAAAGAACTATTAAAATATAACTTTTTATTATTTCAAAGATATTCAAATTTATATTTATATATTATATTCTACATGTCTTTCCTCACCAAGTAAATAAATTATGATATATGAATAAATGATTCATGATATCACATATTTATAGTGCTTAAAGATCTAATATTTTTTTTTACTTAGTTATTTTAACACGTAGTTAACGAATGGTTTTTGTTGTGATATCACAAATTTTTATTATCAAAGCAAATAATAATAATAATGATAATGTATCTATATTTTATCCATATATTATATAAGTAAATTCCTTTATTTTGAACTTTTTTATTTGTACAACTTATAGTTGGCAAATTTATAATCAAATAAATGGAAATATTTTTTCTTTAAGATAATAAATACAACTATTTTTATAATAGCTAACTTAGCTCAGTGTAAATAACTATGTTAGTTATACCAACGTCACAGTTGCACGTGACGTGCGAACACATATTATACGCAGTGTATATTATACTTAGATCATATACTATGGATGGAGCTATGTGTATATCGAATTGTGTCCAAAATCATCCCCACCAACTTCAACATTTCAGGGTACACGACACAAATGCGCATGCCAGAACTATACTTGACACAAACATGCATGCCCAGAACTTCTAGGCATGCGCATTTGAGTCGTGTACCGTGAAAGTTTTGAAGGTAGTGGGGATGATGTTGGACACAATTCGGTTCTATAGCAATCATACGCATAGCTCTATGCCTCTATCATTGTATATGATCTAAGATATTATAACAGTGTATATACACTATTATAATAATAAATAATCTACACGATAGCTACAACGGAAGATAATGTGTAATAACACTGATAACCAAATTAATGCATGGTTATGATCCGCCGACACTCGGCACTCAATCCGACAATATTGTCATGTCATCATTATATTTTCTCCCACACAGGCCTCGAACTGCATACACGAAATAGGGAAACCGGTCTTTGCGACGACGACGCTAGAAACGGCCGCCCCGATTCTGAATTTAATATAAATTTCCATTAAAAAGTTCGCACTTTTTCATTTATATCGTAATTTCTTAAGTACGGACCGTGTGACGCTGCATTCAAAGAGTATTAACTGTAGAAAATTTAATCAAGTTCCAATGTTGCTTAAAGTATCATTCTCAAAACTCGATAAAATTTTCAAAATCTTTAGACTAATTTTAAGCTATTTATTGACTATACATTTTGAAATATACGAGTACATATCTATATATTCAGTGTTGAGGAAGCTAACTAATATTTTTTTCTAAATTGACGATAGTAAATAAACTTTCAGTTAGGTATCTAGATAAATAAAAGATAATAGATAATTATTTAAAATAACATTAAAAGTCTAATTTTTACTTATTTAAAAAAAAATAAATTTAAGATTCAGTAGTATAATCTTATTTTTTTATAAATTAATTGGTAAATACTGTAGATAATACTATAGTAATTACTAAGCATACACAGTATATATTATATTAATATTACATGCTAAACAGTTTTTATTAAATATATATTATATTGACATAAACATAGGCGTGCCCAGATCTCAACCGCAGACCATGCACAACAGTGACATATCTACGGGAGGAGTTACTGCACCCCGTCCCACCAAAAAAATTAGATTGTGCTTTGAGAATATTACCCCCAAAATAACTAGGTATATTATATTACGAAATTGTATTTACATTTTAAAATATAACTTTAATACTAATAATTAATGTAAATAAGATTATGTAAAATTCTAACCGTTGTTTTGTTTATAATATATTTCTATGATCATTAGTAGTAAGAGAAGTATAAATTATCAAGCAATCCACGTGATGAAAATCAAAAAACTTAATACGAAATCAGTAATTTACAAAAAAAGTGTATATTATCCACCGCAATTTATAATGTACCTACCTAAATTGGATCAAATTTTGCAGGTCATGCCTGTGCATGACAGGGATGACCCGTAGACACGCCTATGAATATAAATGAAGTGAGGTTTAATCACAATTACAATACACGCAAAAATAATAATAGGTAGAATTTAGAACTAATAAATGCATTACCGAATTCGATTAGAGATATCTTTTAAATATTTGTATTACCTTATTGTAACAATTTAGGAAATAGGAATTGAAATTAAGAGTTTCCCTAATTTAGATTTTTTAAGTACCTTGTGATATATAAAATATTTCCTTTCGTATAATAATTGTTAAAATATTATTTTATATAATTATGTTGTAGGTACTTTAATATTAAATACAAATTTTTAATTATTATGTATTTTATTGTAGATTTTAATACTACCTATTATTTATATATTTTATGATAACTAAATTTGTTAATATTAGTATAAACCACTTTTGTTTCATCTTTGATCTTTATGTATATTAGCTATATAATTTGGAACTCTTGTTTCCTACTCAAACATGTTTTTGGAAACAAATTATTTCATTAATATTTTATTTAAAAACTTTATAATACCATGATATTTTGTGAAATAATAATAATAAACATATATAATAGTTTAAAATATACATTTAGTTAGGAGTAATTTTGTGTATATGGCACCGGCCATCATCATGTTGTCGTCTGATTCAACAAATTTAATTTTTTTGATTATTTTGGTGACTTTTACAATAGTCGATTGAAGAACGTACTATATCGTTATCGATTATTAAGGGGCCTGCTGTCTGAACGTGACTTAATTTTTTGCTCAAAAACATGCTTTAAAGGAAATATGCTCACTCCTTGCAGAGTGATCCGATTTCGATAATTAATGCCAACAAGAACAGGTAAATAAAATAATAAAAACCAATCATTGGAAATTGTAATTATTAAAATGTAAATGGAAAAATATTAAGATTGACAGACGATCTAGTCGTCGATTCATTAATCTAAGATCTCAGATCTTGCCGGCATTAGATATACCGTCAGTTGATTGCTAGTAGTGAACCACTAGTCTTACACGTCGCATGAAAACTGCTATTGGTAAACCGGTGATGGATTGCTTCTTTTGGTGAATAGTTTATAGCTCTATAACATATAGGCTTTCGCAGATTTTGTCAGCAGGGGGAGCCCTCATTAAAAAGGTCTAAACTTTTACCAAAGATTCTCGAACTAACGCGCGACTACTAATATAGTTAAATATTAAATTGTAAATTTCATAACATACCTGTTTATTTAATTCAATATGCAAACATAAAAATAATATAGTATAGTATGGATATCAGATATCTATGCATTTATTAATGAAAAAGTCAGGGGCCGCAAGAAGGGCCGCGGCTTACTCTGCTCCCCCCCCCCCCTGCACACAACTAAGCGCTCAATTCAAATAGGTTATGTCTCCGAGTTCCGACTCACCTTGGCCTTTGTACTCCAATACATGAACTATTGTTAATTTTATTTTATTCCCAAATTGAAAATTATTCTGTTATCTCTATAGTTTATTTACGACACGGCAAATAATTACTGCAACGACAAAAACTATCAACACCTGACTCTTATATTTATTTTTCAATACAACTTACACAGTAACGCTTATTTATTTTTTATGATTAATTATAATTTATACTCTATTCACCTTAAATTGAATCTTTCATTCGACTAAAACCGGTCGCAACGAGTACCTATTTCACCGCATCCTCGGAGCACTTGTACGATGGAAGTAGTTAAAATAGTTTCGTCCATGAAAATAATCTTGTTTAAAATTATTTTCTTGGTTTAATATAAAAACACTTAAATATCCTAATCATATAATACAAATTTTGTTAATAATCTAATAATAATTAGTATTTTATAACTATTGTTTATCTTATTAAATAAAATTTATAAACAATACATTTTGCATATAATGTGTAGTAGGTATGCAGTACAATCAGGGACTACACAAGGGGGGGGGGGTGTCAGAAGGTGTACTGGGACCTGGAATTTTGAGGGTGTTCATGGAAATAATTACTTCAATACATTCAATACCTTCAATAAAATGTTTCAAAATCAATTGTTATTTCAAGAAGGCCCGTGATTTAAATTATGTACTAGGGCCAAAAATATGATGTGGGGGGGAGGAGCTGAGTACAATACATAGTTTAAGTATATGTTTAAGTATATTTTGGTTTACTCGCTAGGTTACAGAGACAAAAATTCAGTTGGAACAAACTTAAAACTATTCACGAATACCCAAAGTTTTTAATTCGAATTTTTAATTATTTAATGTTTGGGCTGCATGCCGTAACGTTGTCCTGGCACGCGGAATTCGGAATACTGTTTTCCGTGGCTCCAGTGTGGTTTGAAATCATTACATAATAAATAACATAATACCAAATAGTTTTCAAATTAAAATTTTGACTTTGGGGTGCTAGGGTAATACATCTGTAGCTGCCTACTCCGCCTTTACCACGATGAGCAACACTAATCTCCGAACACCACCTACTAATCACAGACCACCGGTTTTCAATCAAGGGGTCTTGAACGTTTGGCAGCTTTGCATAAATGTGCGAAAGTGTGACACTTATGGTGAACAGTGTATGTGTTACGGGCAAAGTAGACTTTCAGACAATGTTTACATTTCTCGGTCTATACTTTGCCCGTAACATCTCGTATATATTCCTCAATTTTAGGTTTTCAAGCCAGTGTTTGTTGTAGATACTTTTAAATCAGTAATAAAATTATAATTAAATAAAAAATTCTAAGCAAGTAAGTAACTTTCTTAGTCTAGCGCTATAAGGTGAAGTTAGAAGATTGATTAAACTAGGAAATTCGAGTGTTTGGTTATACGAAAATAATCGCAATTGCACTACCTACTGTTTCACGATAAAATATACGCACGGTTAGTCATTCCATCGAATCAGGTTATTGTAAAATTTATCTTTTTTCAATTTAGTCGTACCTAATTTATTAGCTAACTCGTGTGTTATTAAATAACTTTTGGGTCCCGAATCGAGCAGCGCTCGGACGAAAGATACCTTATCTGATTTACCTCGTATGTGTTTAATCACTATCGACAGTAATACTTGTGCATGTTTGACATTGTTGGCTGCGTGAGTGGTAATTAAAGTCGATGCTGCTGACTCGTCGTCACTATCATCGGTGGGCGTATGCAACTATGTATTGTGTTTTTAGTTACACTTGCGACCGCCTTTAAATTTAAATTTATTTTAAACGTTATTTGAAAAAAAAAAAAATACACTTTTTTGATTGGTTGATTTTTGGTTTTTGTTCGGGAATTAAAAGCAATAAATTAAAATATTGTACAATGATAATATCGGGTGATGGACTTCACTGCATATTTTAATTTGCTGGTCGTTGCGTACATTTGTACTTTGTCGTTTGTATGTTTTTATTTTGATAAACAGTTCCGTGTATTCATGAAGTTGGCCTTCAATTAGGTTTAAATATTTTGAAAACTACGCACAGAGTTAGTAGTAGGTAATAGAAGTTTGCAAAAATGTTCAAAGCTGTATTTTGAATTTGCAAGTGTTTATAATTAATACAGTTATTGGAGGTAGGGAAATTTCAGGGACAACTTCACGCAGCCCTTCAAAGTCAATCCAGCAAGTCCAAATCAATATTAAAACATTTTCCTTAACAAGAGTTAGCTTAATGAACACCATAGTTTCATTTTTTTTTTATTTCGATGAGGACACAGATGAATTTTAAATTTTTTTGAGATTTTGTATTAATTTAGTATTTACACGCTTTCTATCGCTTCCACAACCTGAAATATTTTTTATAAAAATTCAACTAATTCATCCACTTTGGAAAATCAAATCAAAAATATTTTGTCTACCTCTCCTATAAGTGCCAATTTTAAGTAGACAAATTATTGCATATTACTTAAGGTCTTAAGGCTTCGTTTTAATGTATGAAATCCACAAATAAATATCGTCACCCAGTCCTTATCGTCGCCACTATATTTTGGCACAGTTAGATTAAAGGCACCAATTTAAGTATCGACGTTTGATTTGATGTAGAAAAACTACTCTTTAAAAACATATTTATCGATTGCCGAGGAGATTTTTGATTTAATTCATTTCCTTTTCCACTTTTTTCACCCAACGAAAGAAATGTTAGACTTTTCCTTTTTTTCAATCAGTATTTCGTAGCTGCATCCAATTACTCCGAAATAAAAAAAAAAATTTCGAACTTCATTCTAAATATAAGACTCAAATTTAGTAAATTTAATATTAAATAGTCAATGTCAAATTGTTACATTAATGGCCAATAGAAATAAATTTCTACAAATTTGTAATCGGATTGAATTTATAAGATATTTTCTACAAATTCCAATCGTGATATTTTACCTGAGCTGTATTCATACATTTTTTTTCTAATACATTTTCCTTTATGTACGTAGTGGTAGTATAACTTTATATAGTGGTTTATATAGTGCTTCTTAATTGTATGTAGGAATATTATATATTTTAATGCTACTTAATATTTGGATGAACATGGTCAAACATTCCATTGGATTTAGAATGAAATGATTTACAATTATTTGTAGCACGTAAAATTATATACGAGGTGGAAAAGTAGATTCAGTTAAAATATATAACTATCAACTAAGTACCTAATTCAAAAATAAAACTATTTTTCCATTAAATGGTTTGATTCTCATCAGATCAGAAACAAAAAATCATCAACTTCACCTGATATTAAAAATGGCAAATCAAATATCTACGTTAAAAATCTACCAATCTCAAAGTTATAATTTATACAAAATGTGGGCAACTTTAGATCTTGAATTTTACGCCACCATGATTGTCCTAATTGCAATCTACATCGTCTAAAAGCTATTTCTGCCTAAACTACATATACGACAGAATATATAATTGGTTCGGTATAGTTTCAAAGTCTGTAAGTCACATCCCAACGTATACTCATTTTTATATTTATATGAAGAAAAAAACAAGGTACCTATACAATTTTTTTTAATTGATTTTTTTAGTTACAAAGATTACACCCCATATAAAGGTACAAACAAATTTTCCTTCTTTTTAATCTTTATGATATTATTACTATAGATAATACACAGAATAGGTACCCATCTTTATATATACATAATATATTATTATTAAATATTTTATAAGATTGTGTTGTATGTTTTTATGTGATCGGTTAAAACTGACTCGAACTTATAATACCTAAGGCATTTAATTATCCCCCCCCATTTTTGTCAGTTGCAGCTTTGATACAAAGAAATTATATAGCAGGAACGGTAAAGAAAACTTGTGCTTTATGGCGTGAGATGAACGAAAGTTTTTCTTTTTGAATACAATATAATAATATTTCATAATTATTCACATAATATTATGACGTTACATCTTTATACTTCGAGACTTCGACAAATAAAATTTGGCTAACTCTGGACTATTTATACCATACATTCCTGTTAATTAATAAACCTACCTAAAGTTACTAACATTAAGATTGCCAGTGCAGAAAACACCTATGTAATAAGAAGGTTAACCTATGAAGGTTTGAATTCCATGTTGTATTTCGTGTTAGCTTAATTCAATGAAAAAGAGAGTAAAGATAAAAGAGTAGCTTGGGAAGAAACAAATTCTTTAAAAAGAGAAATACCAACTACTCAATTAGTTGATTTATAAAATCAACATTTCCAAGAATAAAGATTGCGGCGTAGGTAGATTATTGTACAATACCTATATATACATCGTCATTTATTAGTTTAGACGAACATAGTACCTATAATTCTATAGATACCTACATTTATTTTATGAGTCATCAGTTGGATACATTTTTTTAAATTAATAAACAATTGTCTAATTTAGGTTTATATTTTCAAGGGATTAAATTCAAATAATTGAACTGTTGATGCGTTATTAATTTATTATAGTTGGGTTGTTTTCAACATTAAATTTTAGTTTTTATTTTTGTTGGTTATTTAATATTTTAACGAAATTGGTTTCTTCAATATGAAAAAAATGTATCATATTCTGATACCAACATAATTTTTTACTGTACAAAATACAAAGTTGTATTAATTATTATCACTCGAGTTATTTAGAACAATGTAAATTCTTATTGTAAGACCTCTTTATAATAAAATGTTTTTGTTTAATTTTATTATTATAAAATCCTATTAAAAAATATTACCTAAATAATATATTAATCTAACTAAACTCAGTATACGATATGCACATTAATAATATGCTACTATGCATGCATGCATGATCAAAGTATTATGTACATTGTAAATTTAACAATTTTCGCTTGGGGTTTCCGGATGGGTAACCAGCGACCGCCTTGGACATTTAACGATGCGTGTGCCCACATGTTATACCGCGAATACACCCTTATATGTATATTGATAAGTATCCGCGGTATCCGTGAGAGTCATACACATTATATGAGTAATGAGTGTAAATATTTTATTATTATAATAATTTAATATATGAATAATTAATGTTAATCGTTTTAGTCATGTATGGCGTTAAGACAGTACTATTTTTAAGAATAAAATAAAACAGAATTTCATAAGCTGATTTTATAACATCTATATTTCAATTTCTTTCAAAATTTGCCTTAAATAGTTAAAAAATATATATTTTAGCTACTTATATTTCTAATTTAATTTCTTTCCTCTATATGGCAATTTGTAGAGTAAATTTAAATTTTTTTTCAAACAAAGCATAGATACAATACAATCTTATTTACTTACATCTTTTTTTTTAAATTCATTAAATTTCAGAAAATAATAAATAGTGAAGTAGTTGATATTAAAGCAAAAAATTAGTTATATATCAACTATAAATAGGTACATCTAAGAAAACTGTTAAGAACATATTGAAAATTTGAATTCCAATGTAGACTTTTAGTAGGTATGCATATTTTTGAAATATTATGGCAAAACTTCTTCAGAGAACGTACCAAAATATCATCAAATTAATGCAGATAGTGTCATTTTTTTTTGGTAACAAAAATTAAACATTAAAATACATAAATATTTAACCAGTTGTTAAACAAAAATTTATTCAAAATAAATAATAGGTAATACTGATCTTTATTCACTGTCCCTGGGATTTATAGAAAGATTCTTTTGTGTCTACTATATTTTTACAAAATTCGTAGTCAAAACCACCAAAATAAGCAAATTTTGCAAATTTTGCAAATTTTGCAAATTTTGCTGTATTATTTTGTTGTATAAAATACATACAACAAATTTTAAATTTAATAAAAAGTTCTTTACTTCTTTATAAGGTTGTAGAATAATAGAACTATAAAAAAAGTTATTGTAATCACCCAAATATTTTCCAAAAGCTTCTGAACAAAAAAATTTAATAAATTTGGATACTCACGCATACAATCATGATTTTAGTACATTTATTATTTAATGTAGTTCTAAGATAATTAATCCAAGAATATGAAACATCCAACGGTTTCTCAAATTATCACTTTCTAAAATTAATGAAAGGTTCAAAATATTTGAGTTAATTTTAAGCTATTTTTTTCATGTTGATAACAATCTTCAGCCATGGTAAAAATTCTCGACATTTTAATACATGGGTTCTCATAAGTATAATTCTTATAGGTACTGTTTACCAAAACCCAAAAATCAAAAAAATATGCATATAATTTATTATAAACTCGGTTTTTTTTAATTTATAGACAATTCAAATCTCTAATTATGAAAAAGAGGTATACCTAATTAAAGAGTTTCATTTATTTTTTGTTTTTGTTTCAATTCAAATATATTTGCAGATACTTGAAATAATATTATAATTGAATATCTTTATTAGTTTATTACCATCTCCACAAACATTCATCTCAACGTAGACAAAAACGGGGCCGCTTTCATAACCTATTCTTAGTAACTTATATTAGTTAACTATGTCACAAATATTGAAATAGGTATCCGATATATCGTGTAATACAATTATTATATTATGCTATATTGATAATAACATACTCTGCAAGAAGTGCAAGACTTCGTTATGACGTAATGAAATAGCTACCTAATCATCATGTCTGGCAGTACACCTAATATATACACTAATAATAATTATTATCAATCATAGTTTTGCTGCGTATTTGTGTAAACACAAGTTCGAAGTTTATGTAGAGCACACCTATACTTACCTAAGTATATAATGTGTAGGTACGCAATAATGCGGCATAGTGTGCTGCAAGAGTTTAGAGTGGCCCCTCGATCGCTGCTAAGGATCATCATCATCATCTGTTCTGTTATTTACACGGTGACAACACTATAATATAGTTTAGTGTGTGCAATTAGTTAAGTAGGTAGCACTTAGGTAAACTACAAAATATTTTTCAGGTAACAGACTCGACCGTTTCGCTCTGGTCGTATAAACTTAAAACGCATATAATCAACTAAATTGATAAATTAAATATTTACAATTTTATTACTTTATATGATATTTCGTAGAAAAGTATATATCTAATATATTCTGTTTTAATGATTACGAAATAAGAATGCATCAAATTATAATATTATGTATGTAAGTTATCATTAAAATAAAGCATATATTAAAAAAAAAAAAAACGATATAAAAATCTATGTTGGTGTGCATTTTTCAGAAACTATTATTATTTATTTTTCAAAAATACAAATATTTACATGGAAATTAGTTTAGTACAGTTAAATGGACTGCCCCACAATAGTATACTTTTTATAGGTATCTAAGGTATCTTATATTATTATAGGTACACAAAAGCATCATACATCGTTCGTATTTACTCGAAATAGCCGTCTCAATCTTGACATACAAAAGGGTTAGGTTGGATGTGCATGTTTTATCATGTATCTATCGATATACTCAGATCTGAATTTCAATTGGTTACAAGTGATAAGAGTGTTTTATTTTAGGACCCACTTCTCTTTTAAGGAAAATAGCCTTTATAAATTACTATGAACAGGGGCGTCTCCAGACCTTGGCTATGGGGGGGGCGAAATAATAAAAAAATAAATATTAATTTACATGAGAATATGGGATTCAGATACTGAGTGATGAACCATTTTTTTTTCAACTTTTGTAATTTAGAACTATAATAGTCTCCTATCTATAAAATATTTGTGTCACTGAAATGTTACAATATTAAAAACAAATTGTCATAGTCATCATAGTATACAAATTTATTTTATTGATTAATAGTTAAATATAAGTAGTTTATAAAACAAAAATCTAAAATTCTTTTATTTTTAGCAAAAATAATTAATAAACACAAGGCACAAGTCAGTTGTAGACTACTATTTAATTTATCATATTATCATAACGACATAACGTATTATCATATTTAAATCTATAACACTTATCAGTTGACTCCACTTATCAGTTATCATGGCCATGTGGAGTAGTTGCAAGGTTTATAGATACTAGTATGATACTATATGATCGCGAATACGTGTTTTGATAACAAGATGATAATATTGTGAAATTACTGAAATTTCATATTATATAAATGTCAAATAATTTAATATAAATTATAAAATTTACTAATAATTACTATGCAAGTCAGTCACCTTACGGGGGGGGGGGGGGGGCGATCGCCCCTTTCGCCCCCCCCACAAGGACGCCCCTGACTATGAATATTTTTGGTTATTTTTTGTTTTGTATTAGTTTCATTAAATCCAGCCCCAAATGACGACAGACTATATTATAACAATTAGGTGCATAAATTATTGACTTCGATTATTACTTAATCTAAATCACAATTTGTTATTCTATAAATAGTAGAAATAATGATTCCAAACGGTTTTGGCTATTTGGGTTTTGTTAAGTACGGCTTTTACATATTATTATAAACAATAGTTTTTAGTTTGTACGAGGCGCATATAATATAAAACGTTGTACGTAATTAAGTGCATTATAGAGAGGTACCTATTTGATATGTTGACGGAACAATTTTGATATAAATTTTTTTACCGCATGTTTAACATTTTATTTTATATAGTAGACAACAAGTGTAGGTATAGCAATTATTATTATATATTTTATTGACAATAAAATGTAGAACCGAGACACACCCAACAACCTCATCATGCATTCACTGCGAGTATTATTATAATGGTGTCGATCTCTGTGTGTCGGGGTTATACACTCACACACACAAATAGCCCACCAGTAAATCATATAATATGCACACGATTGGAATAATATATATTATTTGTCTGTTTATATACGATAAATACATTGGTGCAAATCTAGAAGAGCAGGGAGGCAACAGCTCCTCTTCGTCATCATTGAGCATTTGGTATAAAAATATTTTATACTTTTTTATGATTAAATGAAAATATAAAAATAAATTTGATAGAAAAATGGGGTAGGTATTAGTTTAGTATTATTTATTTTTTTTTTTTTTTTAATCTGGTGGATACAGTTATCTCACATTTTAAATTCTATTATATATTCTATTTTTATTTAATAAATTGTATTATTAATTATTATTATTGATAATTATAATTCCAATATATATGTTTTTATTTTTAGAGTAAGGTTGTTATTAAGTAGGTCAGTAGGTGTATATTATTATGTGAGCGCAGTGAACATTTTTTTTTTTAATAGGTATATAGGTATGTATTGAATAATGTATACCCCCATAATTCGAATTAGCTTGGACCACTGGATAAATACAGTATATACTGCAGCCTACGAGTCACACGCATAGCTCGGAATCGAATTAAATAATATAAACTCGACAGCGCGGATTATGATGTTCCAGAATATTGTTCAATGACTTTATTAAACGCGACTGAATTCGGTAAAACACTATTTGTTAAAGGAAATAATTATTACTTTGGCGTCTCTGTCGCATCACGTCGTAGTGTTTTTAATGTTTGTAGTTTGTACGTACCTATATAGTATATAGTTTGGGGATGATAATATATATTATTATTTATTATTATTATTATCATCATCATATAAATGATTACCTTAGAGTCTAGGTATATTCCTTTCTACCTGATGGATGCGATGACGTGAAAGTTTCACGTCATAAACAAATAATTTATTCTAAAAGTATCCACCTCCCCCCCCCCCTTACCATTTGAAATTATGCAAGTTTTCCCGTACAATCGTATATCTAATATAATGATATAATATACAAAATTATAGAAGGAGAAAAGTTAAAATAAACTATTCGGCGTGGGTAGGTAAACATGTATTATGTAATACTTATATATATTATATTAGATAAGCATGCACCTATATATAACTTATAAGTAATGTTTTGTATTTTATTCGACAAAACTTTTCTCTCCTCCCGAGCATACATAATGATTGTTCGAAATCTGTGAGGTGTCAACAATATAACGACAATAACTGCAGAAGGTAGGTATATATATAATATATGTTTGAAGGGAAACAAAATAATATAATATAATAAATCCTATAGGTATCAAACACCTAGTCGGTATTTAATTTAACTGTTTTACATTTAAATTATGATAAATTTTTTTTTATTATTTAAGTGGAAATTTCAATAACAGAACCATTGGCTTGTATTTAATTATCTATAATATTATTCATTTAATTATTTCATAAGTCAAGTGATTATTCCATATTTTTCATTCAACATTTTTACAATAAATTTTATTCATTTACACAAGTATTAAATTACAAATTTAATTGCTTCAATATTATCTGACCTAATTAAATTTCTTTTTGAGCTTTGATATAAATAATAATAATATATTAAATTATTCATTGTGATGTACATAATTTAATAAACGTGTAAATTAAAATAATTGTATTCACTGAATCGTAAATTATGATAAAATGTCAACAATAGGTATTGTTTAATATAATTTAAGAAACTATTATAACGAACACAATCACTATTTATGTGGTCCACGTACCTACTAATTTATCAAAGAAGTAGATTACATTATTTTTAACCAAGTTAACACCTTCTCAACACTTTATTTTTCACTTTATATTTTAAGCTTATTTAAGTGGTTACATTTATTATTTGCTAACTTTTACGTTTTAACTTTATTCCTTCAAAATTAACGATCTTGTGTTCAATTATAATTTTTACTATCTTATTCAATTTTGTTAAAGTGTAACGGGTCAAAAACTCTCCAACAAAATATATGTTGTCAAAAATATCACCACGTATGGTACAAAAATGTATCCATTTAAAAATATCTCTAACTGAAATATTTCCCATGAAAATATTCTCATGATTATTATACCATTTAATAATATGTTGTTATGATTATTACAAGTATGAAATAAATTATTTATTATACAATCGAATGTAGGTATTTATAATTCAGTGAGTTTTAGTAATACAATCAAAAAACAGAAAATAATCCACAGACAATAAAACTTATCACAAAAAATATATTTTATTTACAATTTAAAATTGTTGGCGGTCCATACTGTATTATAAAATTGTATGTAATAAAATTAATATAATACAATTCAAAAAAACTGGTGAAGTGAATGTCACTCTGTTGTATATAGTATATAGGATACAAGTTGGTTACTATAATGGATGGTATTAAATTTAAATTCAATGATATGATATATTTGTATACGAAAAACGATTTTTAGTTGAGACGGTTTGTCAATCTACGATATGTTATACTATATTTAATAATATTGTTATTATTTAAAAAAAAAAAAAAAAAAAAAATGTAGGTATCCATAAAATTAATTTCAAATTAATCAAATCAGATTTATGACACAATTTATTATAAAGTATTAATATAAGTCATTAACCAGAGGCGTGCGCAGGACATTTTTGCTGCGGGTGCATAATACAAACAGATTGAACATTTTAGTAGGCACACATAACAAGTCAGGCCAGGATAGGTTAGGCCCCAGGTCAGGCCTTAAGTTAATCTACCCGTTAACCACTAATCTAGTTACTCTAGTTGAATTATTAACTCCTATCATGTATAATTTTAATTCATGTAATTTTGATGAAATGTGTACATTTTTATCAGAATTTTATTTTATTTATAATTTTAAAAATTTGAGTTTGGCTGCAGCTACTTCTAAATTTTATGAAGTTATAAGACATACTTTTGATGTTTATGTTACAAAATTAAAATTTAATCCTAACCATAATCAAGGGCGTCATTTCAGATTTTTTCGTGTGTGCAAAGTTTTAAGCAGGCAATTTTGAAATTTCACCTGACAATATAAAAATAGATATAGGTACACATACGTATAATATGTATATTATCCTGCATTCAATTATTTCCATACATTATAGACAGGTTATTACAATTTGATTTTAATCATATGAATAATTGTGCGTTCGTGGCTCGTGCATTATTTTAGGCTTCAGCAAGGCGCAGGCCAATTTTAACATTTTAAAAGTAAGGGGTGCAACCGCACACCCTGCCACCCCCCAAATGACGCCCCTAACCATAATCAGAACATTACGTGGAAAGATCCTGTCTTTCGAAATCTTATTCAATTAAAAAAAACGGGTAAGTGGATGTCGCTCTGCTGTACATTAGGTGGCGGAGTGGACCTCTGACTTGGGTAGGTTAGATTTGAATGCAATGATAGGTATCATTGTATACAAAAAACGATTCTGAACGGAGATGATTTGTCAGTCTAGGATATATTATATTTAAATATTGTCATATATAATATATTCTATTTTGAAACAAATATTTTATTTTTCAATTAGAACGCATTTTGCATTTTGCATGGTTAATCAATTTTTCCAAAAACATTGCATGTAGTTATCATAATTCATAATACCTTATATTATCATAGATGTACATATACCTGGTTTGAGGATAAATCGTTATCGTTACGCGATTTCATAAAAATTTAAAACTCAAACGCTCAAAACATTTTTTCTATAATGACGCTTCAAATTTCCTTTATAGCTATTTGAAGAAATACTTATGGAAAAATTAGTGTTGTATTTTTAATCCTTAGTTATAAACAAAAACAATTTTATGATTTTTCAACTTCAAAAATACTTTAAATTTTTGCGTTTTCGACAGATTTCGTAAAAATTTGAACTATAAATGCTTATAAAAAAAAATTGTGACTAACGATTTTTAATTTTTTTTTTTAGCTACAATGAGAGCAACTCATAAGGAACCTTTTATTAAATTTTCAAGTTTATTTGGGTCATCCAAAATTTTTTTACGAACACTTCAAAAAAATCGAAAATTTTAGTGGTCTATAAATATCTCAAAAAAAAGTGAAACATTTTTGAAAATTAAACTGTATATAGATAACTTTAACAAAAACATTTGGTGAAAATTCCAAGTATTTTTCAGTGATTAGTTTTTGAATTACAACCATATAAAAAAATCGATTTGGTCGAAAACTGGTTTTGCGTAAAAATTCCCGTTTTTCTGTCATTTTTTTTTTGTTTTTCTCGATTTTTTTTAAAACTGTTTGGAAATGTTTACTTTTGACCTTTATAATACACCAAGGATATTCACTTTTACATCAGAAACCACCCCCATAGTTTGAAATTGAAGCATTATTTTGACTAGTTATGCAGCTTATGCTGTACACAGACAAAAAAAAAACAACACACACATCATTGTAAAATCAATGCATTCTTCACTCCGTTTAGAATCTAAAACAAGCCCATAAACAATTTAAATTAATTCTCAGATTATTTCACTTTTTCTGACTTCGTAAAAAATGTAGAGCCTTATCTATCCATCATTAATCTTAAAAATTGAAAATAATATAAAAAGTGATTCGAAGTATTTTTGGAAATATATCCAATCCTTGAGATCAAATAAAACTAACATCCCTGCTACTGTATACTTGGACAGTGACGGCGCTAAAGGGGGGGGGGTGGCATTCCGGGCAATTGTTTGGGGCCCCACACTCGGTGTGGCCCCGTATCTTCACTGCTTTAAGAGAAACACCCCCACGATTAAAAAAAATTTTTTCTTAACTATCAATAATAAAATGTAATAATTATAGGTAATTAAATTTTATTACATTTTATGTTTCACGTGTGTTAGACAAAGACAGAAAATCACCGCTTCCAATCCCCTTAAGGGCTAGAACATTTTTCTAATAGGTATAAGTAATTTAGTCATTGTTCAAGTTTATTTATGTTGGTATATTCAAGTATATAAGTTGTATACAACATTCATTCTTAGAAATATTATGATTGTGTAAAAATAAAAGTATTAACCGCAGTCGAATTCAGAACGAAAACAACCAATATATATATACAACCAATAATTAATCTGTTATATTATTATACACATTCACGTCTAAAAATAGAAAATAAAACCTTAAATGTCGGGACGTCGAAATATTATGTTATTGCTAATATTGCTACATGTTTTGAGCGATTTTATTGTACTGTGCTTTGTGCCGTCGTGCCTCGTGTCTGTACTTTGTAGTGTGTATCAGTGTACCTACGTATTAAAATTTAATAAAATTTAATAAATAAATAATTTTTGATTCAACAATAATCTATCAAATATTAAATATATTACTAATTATTATATTAACATAATAATTAATAAATATTAAATTAATAACTTATTATTATAAGCCGAGAAGTTTTTCACGCATACTCATAAGGTAATTATTCTATTATTTTATTTTATTAATACCCATAATCCATATTTTATATTATTGGTGAATATAGTTATTTTCATATATGAAATAAATATAATTGTCTGTAATTATGTTAGAAACTAATGAATAATTTTAAAATTACCTACCTGGTTACCTAAATAATTAATATAGAACAATATTAATTAATAATTTTAAATTGTATATTATGTTTTAAAAATTTCAATTAATCACAATAATAGTCTTCTGTGATTATAACTTATTAAATAACCATATACCTATTTGAGTTTTTAGTACCTATACTCAATGGCCAGTAGAAATAAGTACAGAAAATATATGTCTGGTAACCTCAAACGAGCAATAAAACAAAAAAAGATGATTTTTTGAACACACAGCGTGGGTCATTGAATAAATATCTTGACTCCTCGAGTACTCCTGTAGTTGATATAAATGAAGTTGAGGTTAGTATGTTTGTTTATTTGTTATACTGTAAAAGTGTAAATACTATACTAAATTGTTGTATTTTGTGTGCATACTGTACAACTAATTTATGAAAAGAACCATTTAAATAATTCATTAGCAATTTGAATGTTTATACTATATTTGCTGCATCAACAAGTCGATGGGATATTCCTAATAAGCATTGTGAATTTTTAACGTTGAAAAAGTGGTCTGAGACTAGGTGGGAGAGCCGTGTAAATAGTGTAAAAGCCCTTCGTCAGGGCTTCCAAATATTATTGAAGCTTTGGAAAAAGTATCAAGAGAAGCAAATGATACTATAAGTGTCTATAAAAAAGAGTGAAGCACAGTCATTGGCTAATGAATAAAGTACATTTGAATTTGTTCTCAGTTTAGTGATATGGTATAATATTTTAATAGAAGTTAATGTTGTTAGTTAAAGTTTGCAAGGGAAAAATATTGATTTAGACATCTCTTCTAAAATGTTAGAAATCTTTTAATTTTTTTAAGAACATTTAGACCAACTGGATTTTAAAATTCTATTATAACTGCAAAAGAAATTTGTGGAGACAATTGTATTGAAGCCAATTTTAAAACTGTTCGTTTAAGAAAAAAAAAGAGAATGTTCAATTATGAAGTGGATGATGAAAGAGGTAGTGATGCTCAAACAATTTTTCGACAAGAATATTTTGTTTATATTGTTTATCAAACTATAAGCTCAATGGAAACCCACTTTAAACAACTAGAATCTTACAATGATTACTTTGGATTTTTATTTCGAATAGGGAAATTAACAGAAATGGCAGATACAGATATTTTAAAACATTGTATGGACCTTCAAAACCGTTTGACAGATGGAGACTCCAAAGATATTGGAGCTATAGATTTACACGCAGAATTGATAATATGTAGATCTCTTGTTAATAAAAATCAAACTCCTCTCGAAGTACTTTTAGTTATTAAAAATTCCAATGGTTCATTTCCTAATATTAGTGTTGCTCTTCGAATACTTTTAACCATTCCTGTCACTTCGGCCTGTGCAGAAAGAAGTTTTTCTAAATAAAAAATAATAAAAAATTATCTTCGCAATAGGATCAGTCAAGAAAAGCTTTCCGGGTTGTCTATGATATCTATTGAAAGGATACAATCAATAAGATAGATACAATAGATTATGATGATATAATAAATGAATTTGCGGCCAAAAAGTCAAGAAAAAAATTATTTTAATTTGAAAATTATATGTCAATTTTAGTTTATACATTTTATTATATTTTATATTTTATTATATATTTTATATTGTATTTTAAATACTTAATACATATTATATATTGTAGGTATATAGTATAAGTATGTTTATTATATATATTGTATTTTTGATTATATCTGTTGTGCCTGCTTGTGATCTATCTAATTTTTACTAGAATAATATATTAGTACTAGTACCTACTAACTACTCTGTTGTATAACTATATTTTTTTTAATATTTTTTTTAATTTTTATCTTTTGAATTATGCTTTATTATAACTTTTTTCCTAACCATTGAAAAGTAATTTATATTGTTTTTCACTGAGTGAGTGATTTAAAAAAAAAAATGTAGTATAAATACTGAATACTAAATTAGGCCCCCCCCCCCCCAAAAATAAAAATTGCCCAGGGCCTCATAATATGTAGCGCCGTCACTGTACTTGGATAATATTGTTCATGACAATATTAATTATACAACAAAATTATTTGCTGATTATTTCTCCTCTGTATACGTTGATTATTCTAAAAATACTAATTTATATGATGATACCCAGATAATTAATCATGATATTAATTTGAATACTTGGTTTATTTCGGCGCTTGAAATTGCAGATATGCTCAGTGCATTAAATGTGTGACCTGGTACAGGACCAGATGGTATCCCTTCATCATTTTTGAAATCATGTAAATCAGCATTAATTAAACCCTTATTTTACTTATTTAATTTATCACTCAGCACTGGTATTTTTCCCGATATTTGGAAAAAATCATTTATTACACCAATTTATAAATCTGGCGACAAAAGTAATGTACGTAATTATCGTCTAATTTCTACATTATCCGTTATTCCTAAATTATTTGATGCAATCATCACAAAAAAATTGACTACCCTACTTGTAAATTACATAAGTCCTGCCCAACATGGCTTCCTGCCCAAGCATTACATTCTAACGAATCTTTTAACATATCAAACACATTTATTACAGTCATATGATCAAAATTGTCAAGTAGATTCAATCTATACAGACTTTAAAAAAGCTTTCGATTAGGTGAATCACAATGTTTTATTATGCAAGTTAAAGGCTTTTGATTTTAATGGTTTATTTTTAAAATGGATCACCTCCTACCTAAGTAATCGCTCTCAATCAGTTAAACTTTCATTCCATGTCTCTAATGATTTTCACGTACCATCAGGTGTTCCTCAAGGTTCGCATTTTGGTCCACTACTTTTTCTAGTTTTTATTAATGATTTGCCTCGTGTTTTTAAAAATTCTATAAAATTATTGCTTTTTGCAGATGATGCTAAATCATTTTGCTCGATCAATTCGATCAGACTCTGAGACATTACAAGATCAGCTATATAAATTTTATACTTGGAGCGTGAATAACTGTCCTGAATTAAACATTGATAAGTGTAACATTATTTCATTTACCCGTTCTAAAAACCCAATTATATTCAATTACTAACTTAATAATATAAAATTAGTCAGAGTAACTGTGATTAAAGACTTAGGAATCAGATTTCTCTTTTAAGTTCAATAATAAAATTTTTTTAAATAAATCCTGTAGAATGCTAGGCTTTATTAATAAATTTTAAACAGCCTTCAAGCTTAAAAACTTCTAGTAATATACTAATCTCTAGTAATATACTAATATATTTAAACCCATCCAGTTATCAATAGGTCTAAATTCTATCGATCTAAGAAGACAACTCTCTGATATATTATTTATACCTATATGATCATTATGATCTATTAAATGGTTTTATTGATTGTCCACATCTACTGGCTTTACTAAGTATCAAGGTTCCCATTTTCTTCTCCAGGACCAATGATTTATTTGTCATCCCCTACTATCACAAAAGTATGGTGCCGATTCGTTTTTCCCTCGCACTCTGTCACTAGCTAATAAAAAATCCCCATCAATAGATTTTTTTGATTCTAGTCGTAATAAATTTAAGTGCGATGTATAATTATTATTGAGATGTATTAACGATGTTTAATAGTTATTAATATTTTCCATTTAAGTAATCAGTTGTTTTCTTTTTGTATTTGTACTTTGTATAGTTCTTTGTTATTTTTCCTTTTTGTTTATTGTAATCAAAATATGTAAGTTTCCGTTCATGTAATATGTCAATTGTATTATACCTTATATTCAAAGGGCTCAAGCCAGTTAAATCAATTAAATAAATAAATAATTTGGAGTAATTCTAAAAAAAAAAAAATAATCATATTGCCTACATTTGGCCTCTTTTTTGCAGCTATCAAAATGTGATAACATCATTTTCATTATAAATTATAATACTATATTTGATTATAATTAAATTTAATGATATTATATATTGCTAAATTAAAATTAAAATAGTTAAATACATTAAGAGCTTAATAAATTTAATAATATAGACAATTCGTTACGAATACTTCAAGCGAAAATATGATACAAATGTTATAATTAGGCTTTATTTTGTATTTTTTTTTTTTTAAAGAAAAATCGTCTTGTCCAGTATTTCAAGTACAAAATTGGATTATAAATACATTTTACAAACTATTTGGCCCATAATTGAACACTCATAGTATAAGCGTTTCAATATTATTCCTTCCACAGAATCTTGAACATCATTTAATACTCTTTGAATAGGAACCAGTATAGGTGGTACTGTAGTATTATATAAAATAAAATAATATAGCTACCTGCCAATTTTTCTCTACCAGCTAAAACATTTGCAATAAAATAAGTGAATCACTTACAAACGAATCAAAACCTATGCAAACTGAGGATATAAATACAATTAACATAAAAATAAAATAAAAAATAAAACGAAAAACAACTAAGTTCCTTCGCTCAAAATAATACAAACGATGTTTTAAATGTTCATTCATATGACGATCATTCTTATAGCGTTAAAACAAAATGAATTTCTTAATTTTTGAATGGTACCTACCTTAAACGACCATACAAGAATAATGTGTTTTTTTCGAATTGTGTATTATTAAATTTATTTAACTATTTGAATTTAGCAATATATAAAACCATTATATCTAATTATAATAAAATATTATATTACAATTTATAATGAAAAAGATGTTATCACATTTTGATAGCTGCAAAAAAAAAGGGGCGACATGTAGGCAATATTATATACGGACACAAAACATTTTTAGTATTTTTACCTGTGAAGATCCATTCGTATAGCAATTGGGCCACGAACTCATCACTAACCATGCGCATGCTCAAAACTGTTTGTGAATTGCGATAAGCTTAGAAATAATCTGTAATCTGGGTACACCATTGGACTTGTACTATATGATAATATCATAATATAGTTCAATGAATCACACTTTCCTATCCCCATTCCGTGTGATCTATTTCATTTCAAGCGCAAGCGCAATAACTACATTGGGGGCGAACTGGTAGGCTTCAATCACGGGCTCCGCAAGATATACGCTAAAGCTCTATCCAGTATCACATTGTATATTATCTAAGTATCGAAGGCACAACATTAACATGAAGTTACAATCATTCTACTACCACATACCATTTCTCCCACGGTAGTTAGCACGGTAGTCGTAAAGGAGTTGTAGGACAAGGTGGTGTATAAGGAGGTTCTACACCCCTAACGAATAATACCACTTGTCAGCGGCTCACGCAAACTATTAATATAGACTTTATACTTTGTATAAGTACCAACTAATACATGCGAAACAACCACAATAGTAAAGAGGGTGTGGACGTAGCCGTGAAGGGAGGTGACGAACGAAAGGGATCAAGGAGCCAAGGACGTGCGGCGTTCGCCGTGCTAGTGGTTGGACGGTTGAAGTTAGGGACGTTTCGTTGAGTCGACCGACGATGACAACATCCTCCCATAACAACAGTGTCACAAAATACGAAGAGAATAAATTACCCACATTATGCATTGCTGGGAGACGACACACAGATTTAACCAAGTAATATTCAAGTCAGGTGTTGCCGTGTTTGGCGTACGTGGTCAAACTGATTCGGACAGAGACCATTGAGACCAATGAGAGCACCGTATTCGTTTTTCTAATGTGTGATACGAAATGTCGAAATGTACTTTTTGTTGTACTTACGTATTTTGCTTTGGTATTGATAATGACAATGACCATAATGTATAGTGTTGTCGTCGATCGTAAAGCTAGTTAAGCCAAATCCATATCGTAGTCGTATGCCGTAATTTTGTGACGATTGTCCGATTATGCTCGTATGACGATCAGATCAGAGATCACTGAATCTACAGATATTTTGTTGCTAATTTTCGTAGTGAAAAGGAAAAACACAGGTACCTAATTGTTTTATCATGGTTTATATTATTATTATTAATTTATTTGGCGGTTGACTGTTGCAGCGGATTGAACGAAAAAAATCGCAACACCCAAGTTTTCTTTGATTTTATAATGATTAATAAATGTAAAACATTTTTTTATGGTTTATAGTACCTAGGCACCTACTTAAAAATGATTATTATCTTTCGTTCCATATTGTTAAAAATTATTATTTTCAGTATTTTACAAATGATAATATTAATAAAAATCAATTTTTTTCATATTTTTACTCTAAAACTTACCGTTGGATCCTTGTTGGAAAGTCCTTAACTTAAAAGTGTGATCAGAGCTATACATTTATCTTTCTTGTAAAATTTGGAACGATTAATTGATGAATCATCAATGATGATATACTTATAAATAAAGTTTTAACCTGAAAATTTTAATCAAAAGTTTAAGTCAAACTATAAAATTCGTCGGTTTTTGTTAGCTATTTATTTAATATTTCCCTTTTTAGTTTTTTCCAACCACAAGGTCAATCATCTGTATAGTATTTGTCACACATATATATATAATATAAGGGTATTAAAAACCTATAAACTGAATTACATTGTAGATAATGGTGTTGTATTGGTATGGTACAATATGCATAATAAATAGTTAGGTAATAAAAATGTAGATTTTTATCTTTAAACAATTAATATTATATACATCTACTTTTACAGATTAACAAAATGTGGGTAGAAATGAAAACATATTCAATACAAAATGGAGAAGATATTGATGCAATATTATTGGATAATATGGATGAATCAAGCAACGCTTTTGAATTATGTAAAAATAATATCCGAACATATAACACAAACACTATAGATGGTAAGGATCAAATTTTGATCAAAGCAATCCTAACTCCACTACAAATTCAAAAAACAAACTCATCAAAAACATTATTAAAAAAAAACAATAAAATGTATCTAGTAAGTTGTACAAACATCAAAAATGAAAACGATGAATATTTCAGTTCAATAATAGATAATTTATATGAAAATGATAGAATATTTATATTAAACGGAGTTGTAATCAAACAGTTTACTGCTTCCAATCCTAACTTATTAACCGTTTTAGTTGAACCACAACACAACACTTCAGTCATCTTATTTAAATCTAATAATTCATTAGCATCAATTCCAATAATTGTAAAAAATCTTTCCCTATTAACTGGTTCTGGTGATTTTTCGATTTTTGGGAAAATACAAAATATTATAAAATGTGGTGAAGTGTTTATGGCTTTGACATTACTAAGTTGTGATAAATCGATGATAAAAACTCTCAAATATTCTAATTTTTTTAGTGCTGAAGACAATCAAACAGCATCTTTGTTGAAATTTAATTTTTTTTCAGAGACTGTTGACATATTAGTTATAACTCCAAGTAATGATTTTACTTCATTGTCACTTAATCAACAAATATGTTTAAATAACGTAAAAGTGAAAAATGTAAAAGATACAGGAATATTTTTACTCTTTGTTAATGGTTATAGTGAAAATATAAAAACTATTCCAATGGGAATTGGTTGTAACAATTCTCTTAGACCACCTACAAGAAATTTTCCAATATCAGATGAATTAAAACCAGAAGTTTGTCACTGTAAATTCAAAAAATTATCAACTGATCTTCAATTGGTTTTAAAACATAGTATTCAGGATCCAAGTAGAAAAATAATGAAAACCTCACCAAACGCCTCCTCTTTTGATTCATTTAGTTTCTTTAAAATTCAACCAAACTTATTTAACATAGAAACTCATCAGTCAAACGTTTTTCAATTTCAATTTAATATCGAAACAAATACTGTACGGGTTATAAACAATTGCAGACTTATTTATAGTGAGCCAAACCTATTTGATGACAATGAAATTGTAAGTGGATACTGCATAAAATGCTCAGCATTTGTTCAAAAAGGTTTCCTCGTGGAAACTATTGAATCTTCTAATGTTGTCTATAATTGTCCTGAATGCTCTAGTATTGTACATCTAACATTTTTTTTCATAATGTATTTTTTGTACCAACATGATGAATCAAAAGTTATACAAGTATGCTGTTTTGGTAAAAGAGCTGAACGTATTATCAAAAGAATATCAAAAAAACACATAAAACTCGAAAAATATTTATCACACCCAAAATATAGGCATCAAGTTAAAAGTTCCTTGAAATCACTTATAAGAAACAAAACTAAAGTAAACGTAAAAGTTTATTCACCACCAGTTGATAACATAAACATACTAAACAATATGTTTATTTATTAATTATGATTTTTCCATATTATAGTTATTAGTCTATTACATATTATAATTTAATGTAAGTATGTCTGAATATTACTGTGCAGGTATGTTTACATACTTCTAGGATTAAATACTATATACAATACAAACACTGAACATTAAACTAAACTATTATTTTTTCTTTGTACTTGTTTATATTATAATATTATTGTTAACAAGTCTTATATATATATTATAGGTAATATAGCCTTTATCGTATATATTAAGTCTCATAATTATATAATTTTATTATGTTGCTATACTAAGCTGATTGGTAACAATTAATAAATAAAATATGATTTTAACTTATTTAGTTGAATTAATTATATTCTTTGTTCTTTATCCTGTAAATAGTTAAATGTTAATTGTATTACCTATATGATGTATGTGATTTTAATCATCAGTATTTATTTTAAGTAGTTTAAGAACATGTAATCGTCATTAATAACTTAATTATTAATTATTAATCATACAGTATTTGTGTGTTTTTAATCAATAATATTAATTTTATTTTTGTCTCGTATATTACATACACTATTTGTACCATATTCATAAATAATTTTTAAATGGATGTATCAAAAAAAAATTTATGATTTTTCCATATTATAGTTATAAGTCTATATATGTTTGTCTCATTATATTAAAAATAATAATTCTGTAAAATAGAACTGTGTATGTAAATCTGTGCTCTACTTAAAATAAAAAAAATAAAAATAAATGTAATTATTGTTTGTCTTTCACCAGGGGATAATAAAAATATACAAAATGTATTGTTACAAACACAGCACTATGAATGAAATTATTATTTTAAGTTTGTACTTGTAACTTGTTTGTATGATAATACTATTGTAAATAAGCTATACATATATAATAGACAATATAGCCTTAATCATGTATATGATATCTTATTATTATATAATTTTATTAGTTTGCTATATTTCTAAAAGCCAATTGGTGTCAATTTATAAATTAAATCTGTTGTTTATTCTTTAATTAATATTGTAAGTACTTCATTAATAAAAAATGTTCTTTCTCTATTTGTTTCATTTCAATAAATCATAATCATTTGAATTTTATCAGTTATATTATATTAATCATTCTATAATTTTACGACAAATTTATATAAATTCTAAAAAACATAAAGTTTCAGATAATTTAAAAAAGAATAATTGTGATTAATAACATATTAACAAAATAAAGACAAAAAAATATCTGTCGAATTGTCAGTATCTTTAGAAATTTGTTTTTTATTTCTTATAAATATTATACTTTATACTGCTTATAAAAAAAAGCAAATTTAGTATTATCTGTTAGAGAGAATTTGTGTGACAAGTTTAATAATCTAAGAAATTAAATTAGGAAACAAACCAAAGGTCAACTTAGGAGATAACACCTGAAAAGTATTTTATGCCCTGAGAAGATATAGTAAGAACTGTGAAATTTTTTCATCAATATATGTATTAATATTATTTGTTTTGTTTGGTTAAGAATTAGTAGAAGATAAAATATGACTCAAAAATTATCACCATGGAATATTGTTGAACAAAAATGGCTTAAAACATTTCATGTAAGTCGAGAGATACAATTTCTCCTTATAAAAAACAATGATACCAACATTGAAAAGCACGCTTGGTTTTACATTATAATGTAGTTAGTATCCAATTAATATATGTATAACTGAAACTACTTAATATATTTTTCTACGAGTTATTTAAAGAACAGGCGCGGATTCAGGGGGGCTATGGGTGCTCGGGCACCCCCTGTCATCTAGCCACCAACAAAATAAATTTTTGTTATAAATTAAATTATTTGTTATTTTTCAAAATAAAAATAATAATAATATCGGTGCTTTTCGTTATCACCGTCACATATGACAATAATAACTATTATTGTTAATTGTTTTTGAAGTATACTCGTATGAACGACACGGCGCGTCGATGGCGGAAAGCACCGATAACAATTATTATGGAAAAAAAGTTAGAACTAATAAATCAAATAGTAAATGGTAATATTTAAATAAATAGTAAGGTTAGGTTAAAGAATAAATAGTTATTTGATTGATGCGACCATTAATTCTCCAGAATCTGGTATGTTTTAAAAAATTATGATAATATAATAATTAATAATAGTCATAATATTATAATAAATACCATAAATAACTATCTAAAAATTCTAGAACTATTGTAGAATTAAATTAGGTACTTTAAATTAATTTCTAAAATATAAATGGTTTTTCTTTCTCAGTTTTGACACAGTTGCTGCATTGAATGTTCTTGTAGAATTATTCAAGCCAATCAATGTGTGATGTGTCTAAAATAAAATGTACTGTATCAAAAAAAGTAATTTACTACACCTTTTAAATTGGAAATAAAACAATCTTTCTTTGTTATATAAAATTATATAATTATGTGAACTCATAATTTAATTTATTTTTAAAACTACTAATTTATTAAAATAAATAATAATAGATTGGTTTTCTTTTATTTAGAATGTTTCACAGTTGAAAGAAGTAGATGATGAAAAATTAGACAAGGTGTTGAGAGTAAGAGAAAGACTCCAATCACACATGGTCTTTGTAGAAACCGGCAGAAAGGTGACTTATTTTTATATTGTAATCAAAAAGTTTTATTATAAAGTTGAGAGTGCCTTAAAAGCATTAGATATATTATGCTTCCAATCTATCTTTATTTTTAACTTACATTTACACCACAATGTGATCAAATATATATGCATTATGCAAACATTTATTTATGAAATTATTACTTGGTTTGACAACAATAATTAAAGTCCAAATGTCAAAACTTAAAGTAAAGACTTAAATAAGTGTTAGTTTTCCAACATTTAATTTAACTTTAATCATTAACTTAAAATTTATGAAAATATTTATTTAACAGTTAAAAAATAAAACTTTTATATTTTAAAGCATTTCACTATTTGTTGTACAAAGGTATCATTATTTTAAATATATCTAAAAAGGCAATTATGAAATGCCTTTGTGGTTTAATTGTTTAGTTTGTGTAAATTCGTTTTGAAAATCTAATCAAGCATATAAAACTATTTTATTCTCTTGAAAGTATAATAAAATACAAATGTACAGAACTATCATACATAAAAAGTTATAATTCTTTTGATTCTTTTATTAGAAATTTGTTAAACTATACTATAGTAAACCAGGAGTTCTTAATTAATTTACATATTGAACCAAGGCAGGTTGTCGATAATTATAGTTTAAAAAAACTAATGAAAAACCAAATATAATTCCCTGTAGTAAGATATTCATACAGTTATCTAAGGATCTAGTTACTATGGATGTAATAATTCTTGTATCAAAATGGTATAATGAAATGGTTGTACCTAGGAACAAAGTACAAATTTTTATAAATCACTTAGATGTATTTAATGATGAATGTATGCAAATTCTAAAAAAAAAGTTTTAGATAATTTAAAAAAGAATAATAGTGATGAAAATTAAATTTTGAAAGCATCAGTTACCTATGTATGATGTTGTTAATTATCCCTTTATACATTTAAAAAAAATTCTAAGTACTTCATTAAGAGGATGTGATACCCGCATGTGTTGTCTCCCTCTTACAAATGCATAACATGGTACATTTTTCGCTCAGCAGAACACGCGTAGCTCCGTTAACTTAAAAATTAGAGTGAACTGACCTCTTATAAAATTTAATGGTAAGATTATTATCTAGACAACCTCATATGCTTTTTATTTTATATCAAATTTAAAGCGAGTTATGAGTATTTTAAAATTGTACATTTTTTGTGCATCTTAAAATACTCATAACTTCCCTTAAAATTTAAATATAATAAAAAGCATATGAGGTTGACTAGTAACAATCATACCTTTAAATTTTATAAGAGGTCAATTCACTCTAATTTTTAAGCAAACGGAGCTACATGTGTTCTGCTGAACGTAAAATTTACTATATAATGCACTTGTAAGACAGAAACAACACATGCGGGTATCACGTCCTCTTAATAAAAAAAATTTGTTCAATATTTGTGTGATTTCAATTAATAATAATAATTTTACATTTTACATTTTATAGTATAATATGAATCATTCAATAATTTTTACCATATCAATAAATTATACTATGGATAATAAACTGTTTTAATTTGTTATTTATCCTGTAATATTTGTTAAGTATTTATTTATAAAATATTAATTGTATATTATTTATATAACTTAGCCAATAATGAATATGATTTTAATTTTGTCTTGCATATTATATACCACATTCATAAATTATTTATACATGGATACATTTAAAAAAAGTAATTACTTTTTTAAAATTTAAGATAATTTTGTATTGTTAATTAAAAATAATACTTTTATATAAAATTACTAAAAATTGTGAAAATAATACATTTCCAGAAGTACTAATTGTATTGATGAAAAATGGTGATATAGTACTCAACAGGTTGATGGTGTTTTTTGTGAATGTAAGTCTTTTTTGAAAATTAAAACTCATATTGAAAGATCACATACAGGCTACACTATTACAGGATCTTAGCAAAAAAGTTATTTGCACACAAGGAAGGAAAATGCAAAAAAGACAGTTTTAAAAATTAATGGGGATTGGTCCGGATATATTTTGTTTTATTTTGCTGTATGAATATATTTTGGTTCGTAAGGAACAAATCAGTACTTTTTAATGCGATCACTGTGTTTGACCTTGATCTTGAAGTAAAATCATAATTTTGAAAAATAAACAAAATAGAACCAAACCAGTCTAGAGATTTTTATTTCAATCCAAACTATTTGAATTATGTATTACACCTAAATTTAACTTGAACAAAATTTGAGTAGATACAATAAAAACAATAAACGCAAAAAAATTTTTTTACTCATATTTCACTCTAACAATAGTTTTATTGTTAATGTTTTTTTTTACAATCCCCATAAAATTTGTTACACATTTTTAATTCATTGGTTAAAATTTCAAATCAAACTCTTCAACATTTGGTATGGTTTGAAAATCAAACTGTTAGTAACATAACAAATCATAAGGCAATTGTTTGTGACCGACGAGGCGACGAGCCTCTTACCAAAGGTTGTCGCCGCACACACGGTCCTCCGGATCCTTGTGAGAGGGAATGGTTTAAAGCAAGACACAATGGTAATTAATTGACAATTAAATATATTAGATATTTCTTAAACATATATGGGAGACGGGGAACACCGCTAGGCTGGACGACGGACAGCAACGTCGTGGTATGGCTTGAGATGATGACCAAACTGATGCCAATAATAATATAATAACGCGTTCCCGAGCCAGTGACTTAATACGTTAATAACGGCAAGAGCGGCCGTGAGCAATAACAAGTATAAAATACGTAAAAGCACTAAAAGCTAAGTGCATAAAACATGGCGACGGAGCAGACGCAGAAATAGGTATGGGCTTGATATATCGATAATATCAAATATCGATATTTTGCTTTGATATATCGATATATTTTGATATTTTAAACATACGATAATATTGATATATCACTGATATTTTTTTCCCGCCAGCCTGGCCTCACTGGCTCAAAATGGCTATAAAAATAAAAATACTAATTTTCATATTTAGAATAGCCACAGAAAATACCATCATTAATCGTTACTTTATGATTATTTTCCAAATGACTATTATCTATGTGTCCATTTATCGGCGATTTTGTTATTTATGTTTATTGTTGTCGTTGATATGTAATGCCATACTCCAGGATTAAGTATTAAGTAGTATATTTTATTAGTGTACCTATGCTTTATAGTTTATAATATATATTAGGTAATAAGTATATCTAGGCAGTAGGCAGTTACGAATTCAAATACAAATTTAAGATGTCTCCATCAAAGTTTAAAAAGTGTTTTACATCTGTAAATAAATCTGAAAACAAATGTAATATTTGTTTTAAAATTGTAAAAGGTACAAACACAACAAATATGAAAAAACATTTGATGTTGGAACATCCATCAAAATTAGCAGTGTTAGCACAAGAACAACACAATTTAATTTTAAAAAAATGTATCAAAACTAGAATATAAAAATAGCCAATCATATTTTTCAGACACTGGAGATCTTAAATCTGCAATTCTGGCAATAAAATTACTCGATGATGCACATACAGCTGTAAACTTAAGTGTACATCTTGAAGAAGTAATTCAACGTTGGGGAATAACAAAGGATAAAATTGTTGCAGTTGTTTCTGATGGTGCAAGTAATATTGTTAAATGCATTAATGATACATTTGGCCATGATAAAGCTTTAGTTTGCTATGCACACAAATTAAATCTCTTAGTACAGTGTGCATTGTCAAGTTCAGAAGAATTTACTAAAATTGTACAGAAAGTTAAGTCAATAGTCACATTTTTTAAACATAGTGTTAAAGCTTCTGACATACTAAGACTCATACAATTAAATGGAGGTAAAAGTGAAGGTACATGTTTGAAGCTTAAACAAGAATGTCCAACTCGATGGAATTCTTTATTCTATATGTTACAAAGATTTTTAGAATTGATAGAAGTTGTTAGTACTACTCTGTTAAGAGTTTCAGGTGCACCATTAATGCTATCCGAATATGAAATTAGAGTTCTTACAGAAGGAGTAAAACTTCTTTGTCCTTTTGAACTTGCAACTAAAGAGTTTTCAACAGAAAAGCATTTATCTGCAAGTAAAGGATTCCATTAAAAGCTATGTTGAATAAAAAATTATATAATATAACATGCACAACTAAAGAAGCAAAATATTTATTAGATCAACTCCAAATAGAATTTTATAAACGTTTTCATGATGTAGAAAAAATTAGATTACTAGCAGTATCTACAATTTTAGATCCTCGATTCAAACGTATTCATTTTGAAAGACCATTAAATGCAGCTAATGCAGTTGGTTTTATACGTGACGAAATTAAAAGCACAAATAATCATCCTAATAATTCAAATCAACCTGAAGCTGAACTAACTTCCAACATCAGGCCACAAGTTACCCAAGAAAGTTTATGTGATGACCATGATTTGCAAGTTTCCCAGCAATGTCTTTCTACTACAGATGACTCAACATATTTATCTTCCATTAAATTATATCTTCAATCTAATATTGAAGATCGTACAAGTTCACCAGTTACATTTTGGGAAAATACCCATTACAAATGTCTTTCAAATTTGGGACTGAAGTATTCATGTATTCTGGCTTCATCTGTACCATCAGAAAGGTTATTTTCTTCGGCTGGTAATATATTAACTGACTGTCGTTCTCGTTTACTTTCTAAACGATTTGAACAATTTACATTTTTATCATCAATGGATGAAAAATATTGGAACATTTAAATAAATAAATTTTATAATACAGTATAATATTATGTTGTTGTTATAAAAAAGAAAATTGTTTACCTATATATTATGATTTGTTAATATTAATTTTGTTTTTATAAAATGAGACTGTATCAATAAAACATCTTAATTATTACAAGTGGTTATTTAATTAATACTTATTAAGTTTAAATTATGTTTTTGTTACAAATAGTAAAAAAAAAATTATAAAAATACGATTTTTTTTTTATCAATTATCAAATATCAAAATATTGATATTAATGTTTAAAAATATCGATATCGTTAAATTGAAATATGATATATCGATATTGATATTATCGATATTATTTTTGTACAGAACATGCCTACGCAGAAATAAGTGAGAGCACACTTTTTCAAAATAATAATAAAACAAACGGCCGAGCTGCACGGAGATCACGAGCGAAAAACAACAACGCACACACACGCACAGTGCCGCTCGGCGGCGACCAACGCAGTTTTGCCAACATTGCGGGAGGTGGGCCGTGACGGCCACGCCAGCCTGGTTAACCATGTCGGTTACCAGACGGCGGGAAATTTAAATTGTCAGAGGGATCGAACACAAATTGAATTTATTAATGCTGATTTTCAGCTATTCAAGATAAACTTTGAAAATGTTATGAATTCCTTTTCCTTTATGTGCCAACAGTTTTGAGTTTTGTTTACTTCTCAATTGTTTATTATTATTTTTCAATCAAATTATTTCATACTTTAGAGTACATAAATTGTAACAGAACAAAATTAAATATTACTTAATCAACATCTTTTGGATCTATAAATAATAATTTATTGAAACAGAAATAATTTTAACACGATTTAAACATTTTAGATTACAAGAACTGCAACTCATCATAATATATAATAGTGGAAACATTGAACATTTTAACGGTGAAGTGACTTCCCTCACTAACGCCTATATTTTTAGTTCGACGACGTTGGATGACGATCAGGTTTATCAAAGGAAACGTTTACAGGTTTTATTAATTATACAACGTTAACAATTATTATTAAATGTTTATTAAGTTACAAGTGAAATTATATAAATTTGAGGACAGAACGTAAAGTATCTGTCCGAGAAGTTAGTAATCTATTCACGAAAATAAATGGAAGGAACTTAGTATGGCGGCTATGAGTGCCCGGACTCTATGACCAGGTATGTTCTACATATGTGTGAGATTCAACTAATTCTGATTCTGCTATGGACGAAGTCCCGTATTTTTGTAGAATCTTGGTGGCTAAAATATTACGCGTAAAAGACAAGGAGGTGGATTAAAAGGTACCGTCGTGGTTGCTACTGCCAAATGCAGTTGAAAATGGTTTCTATTCGTAGCTATAAAATATTTCTACGAATCTGAAGTGGTAATTAAATTACAAGGCTAAATATGGTCATTGATATATAATATTTAAAATAATAAAATGATGACGTGGGTTTATTTATTATTTATTATAATGTCTCCACGAAAATATGAAATGGTAATAAAATTAAATGGCTCTTATTATTTGTCACTATAATGTATTTTATTATTTAATATCACTAAATTGCAATCATATAATATATAAAATAGTAAATTAACTCTGTCGGTTTACTACAATGCTGATGAGTTGAGTTCAATTTAAATTATAACATTTAGTATAACTAAAAATGTAAACAATTATACGATTATACATAAAAATAATATTGAAATTCAATATGGGAAATATATTTTAAAAAAGCTATTAAAATGAAAAAAAATTTACATGATTTTTATATTGAAGAAAATTAGTAAAAGAAAAAAAATGTATTTTTTATTTACCTAAAAGACATCTTTAATAAGTGGGCTTTGATTACCAGAATCTGTTCTTTTCAAAGGAACAATAAGGTTATTATATTTTTAATCTTGTGTGGTAAGTACTTATGTGATGGTTGATAATCAATAATAATATATAGGTTATATCTTTAATCGTATGTAATAAAGTTTGACGTTCAAATGATAACCTAAAAGATCAAAACATTAAGATCTGAACATATTAAATCGGTAGAGAAACAATTATGTTTAATTATTTATCGTTGTGTATAATACATTATTACATTAATATGATTGAAGTATATACTACACCGGACCAAACAACCATATGAGTACACTGATTGTACTAAAGCTGAAATAACTACCTTTATATTACGCAGTATTTTAAATGTATAACAAGTACAAACATGCAATCTGCTGTAGCTAACATGCTGGTCACGTCTGTACTAAGACGAAGTTGGGCGTTTACTATTTACGGGTGCGCCGTGACGACCAGAGCAACATGACACTTTTCATAACAGACTGATGTGTACCGGTGCATTGTTATGTTTAGTGAAGAGAGAGAGTAAGAACGTGTTGTGAAAGAATATGCGCAAAGATGCTTATTAAATGACTAAAAGATATGTTTATTACTACAAAAACTACAATATACTGTATTCTATAATATACTCTTGACTTATTACTTAGATTTTCTGTATAACAAAAAGAGGTTCTGACTAAGCGTGTCTAATTCATCGACTGCCTGGGCAGCCGTGACCAAGGGGTTTCTCTGTGCAAGTGTAGGAATTGCTGGATCAGCAGATTCCAGCTCGAGCATCCGTTCCCGTAGTCAGGTTAGTAGTGAGGTTACGTACATATCATATTACTCTAATATAGCTACATGCTACGCTTAAATATAACCAGCCGCGAGAGTTCGCTACCATGGAGACAATATCTAACGTGCGGTAAAAGATAGCCTTTGCCGGAACAACTTAAACCTCAACCCCTGAGTTGACTATGTATATGACTTTCCGATCCGGATGTCCTTATCTCTTAAACTCTGCGAGATACACGAGCGATGGGAAGCAGAGTAACTTCCACCGCCTCTAGAGGTTTTTCGAACACAAATTACAAGATTCAGGACAATAGTTACCAAAACGGTTATGATAGTAGGAGCAGTTTTTGTTTCGCGGGCGTGGTTACGAACGATCGCGTGATTGAGAACGTGAAGAATTTTTTGATTGTAATCAGTTATCATGGTACAACTGCGATGTAACGAGAGCGTTGACCTGTGAAGATAACTTTGTAATATTGCATACTCTATCGCACGAATACGGCGTTCAAACAAGTTGGACGAGAAAACCATGAATAATTCGCGTCCATGACTAGATCGGCGAGTTCGGCCAACGAATCTAGGGATCCGCCGATTCTGGAAATGACGGCGAGGATGGCTGGAGACAACTTTTGCAGCAAACACTCTTTCAGAGCAGCGTTGCCAATGCCTTCGGGAAAAATACTACGCATATCCCGAAGTATCTGAGTTAGGCGACGGTTATACCTATATGCTACAAGATCGTACGAAACCGCGTCGCTTGAGGGACGATAAATTACGAAATAAGGCGATTATTTTAATTCCATCATACAGAACGTTCTCACTCAATAAATCCGAAACTGTTCGAATCTCATACTAATCTAATGCCGTGAGCACGTGGTTAAATTTTGTAAGGTCTGATTTAATTCGATAGAATTGACAAATCACTTCAGCAAGGACGAACCACTGATGCATGTAGAACGTCGCCAAAAACCAGGAAGACGGAAGTGCTTGATCGCGGGAGATAGATGATGTAAGAACAGAAACAAATACAAGCGCTGGTCATGAACATTCAGATCGGGGAATAGGTTTGACCGAGTGTTTTCTAGCGTACATATGTCCAGCAAATTATCTATATTGTATTTCGTTACTTAATTAGGGGCAAATTTCAAATGAGTAGCAAAAAAAGGTTAGGAAGAGTCGCCGTTTAGATGTATCTATGCACAACAGCCAAAACTCCGTTCAAAACACGTTTTAGTATGTATCAAGGCTGACCAAGTATAACGACTGTTCGTTTAAGAAACTTTAAATGAAGAAAAATAATATGACGAAAAGTCGATCAATAAAACACAATTCATGAATAACAATCACAATAGTAATGTGGAGCCGTGGAGGTGAACGTTGCCGTGAAGGGAGGTGACGAACGAAAGAAAGGGATCAAGGAGACAAGGACGTGCGGCGTTCGCCGTGCCAGTGGTTGGACGGATGAAGTTAGGGACGTTTCGTTGAGTCAACCGACGATGACAACATCCTCCCATAACAACAATGTCACAAAATACGAAGAGAATAAATTACCCACATTATGCATTGCTGGGAGACGACACACAGATTTAACCAAGTTATATTCAAGTCAGGTGTTGCCGTGTTGGCGTACGTGGTCAAACTGATTCGGACAGAGACCAATGAGAGCACCGTATTCATTTTTCTATTGAGTTATGCGAAATATACAGCCTGTATGGTGATTATAAACTTCAGTCCGTAAATCACTAAACGTATATATTGTACAATTCTCGTAGCCACCATTGTTCTGCGTGTTGTACTGTATAATTTCACGTGTTTTGCTTTGGTATTCTTGTGGTCGATCGTGTTAAACGTAAAGCTAGTTTAGCCATATCGTAGTCGTTACTTAATGTATGCCGTAACTTTATGAAGATTGTCCGATTATGCTCGTATGACGGTCAGGTCAAAGATCACTGAATCTACAGATATTTTGTTGCTAATTTTCGTCGTTAAAAAGATAAACACAGGTACTTATTATATCATGGTATATATATTATTATTTATTTATTTATTTATTTGGCGGTTGACTGTTGCAACGGATTGGACGAAAAAATCGTAACACCCAAGTTTTCTTTGATTTTATAATGATTAATAAATGTAAAACATTTTTACATGGGTTTACAGTACCTAGGGCACCTAATTAAAAATTATTATTATCTTTTGTTCCATAGTGTTAAAAATTACAATTTTTATTATTGTACAAAAGATATTAACTTAATAAGTCCTTAACATAAAAGTGTGATCAGAGCAATACATTCTATAGTATCTTTCATGTAAAATTTGGAACAATTAATTGATGATATACTTATAAATAAAGTTTTAACCTGAAAATTTTAATCTAAAGTTAAGTCAAACTATAAAATTCGCCGGTTTTTGTTAGCTATTTATTTAATATTTCCCTTTTTAGTTTTTTCCAACCACAAGGTCAATCATCTGTATAGTATTTGTCACACATATATATATAATATAAGGGTATTAAAAACCTATAAACTGAATTACATTGTAGATAATGGTGTTGTATTGGTATGGTACAATATGCATAATAAATAGTTAGGTAATAAAAATGTAGATTTTTATCTTTAAACAATTAATATTATATACATCTACTTTTACAGATTAACAAAATGTGGGTAGAAATGAAAACATATTCAATACAAAATGGAGAAGATATTGATGCAATATTATTGGATAATATGGATGAATCAAGCAACGCTTTTGAATTATGTAAAAATAATATCTGAACATATAACACAAACACTATAGATGGTAAGGATCAAATTTTGATCAAAGCAATCCTAACTCCACTACAAATTCAAAAAACAAACTCATCAAAAACATTATTAAAAAAAAACAATAAAATGTATCTAGTAAGTTGTACAAACATCAAAAATGAAAACGATGAATATTTCAGTTCAATAATAGATAATTTATATGAAAATGATAGAATATTTATATTAAACGGAGTTGTAATCAAACAGTTTACTGCTTCCAATCCTAACTTATTAACCGTTTTAGTTGAACCACAACACAACACTTCAGTCATCTTATTTAAATCTAATAATTCATTAGCATCAATTCCAATAATTGTAAAAAATCTTTCCCTATTAACTGGTTCTGGTGATTTTTCGATTTTTGGGAAAATACAAAATATTATAAAATGTGGTGAAGTGTTTATGGCTTTGACATTACTAAGTTGTGATAAATCGATGATAAAAACTCTCAAATATTCTAATTTTTTTAGTGCTGAAGACAATCAAACAGCATCTTTGTTGAAATTTAATTTTTTTTCAGAGACTGTTGACATATTAGTTATAACTCCAAGTAATGATTTTACTTCATTGTCACTTAATCAACAAATATGTTTAAATAACGTAAAAGTGAAAAATGTAAAAGATACAGGAATATTTTTACTCTTTGTTAATGGTTATAGTGAAAATATAAAAACTATTCCAATGGGAATTGGTTGTAACAATTCTCTTAGACCACCTACAAGAAATTTTCCAATATCAGATGAATTAAAACCAGAAGTTTGTCACTGTAAATTCAAAAAATTATCAACTGATCTTCAATTGGTTTTAAAACATAGTATTCAGGATCCAAGTAGAAAAATAATGAAAACCTCACCAAACGCCTCCTCTTTTGATTCATTTAGTTTCTTTAAAATTCAACCAAACTTATTTAACATAGAAACTCATCAGTCAAACGTTTTTCAATTTCAATTTAATATCGAAACAAATACTGTACGGGTTATAAACAATTGCAGACTTATTTATAGTGAGCCAAACCTATTTTATGACAATGAAATTGTAAGTGGATACTGCATAAAATGCTCAGCATTTGTTCAAAAAGGTTTCCTCGTGGAAACTATTGAATCTTCTAATGTTGTCTATAATTGTCCTGAATGCTCTAGTATTGTACATCTAACATTTTTTTTCATAATGTATTTTTTGTACCAACATGATGAATCAAAAGTTATACAAGTATGCTGTTTTGGTAAAAGAGCTGAACGTATTATCAAAAGAATATCAAAAAAACACATAAAACTCGAAAAATATTTATCACACCCAAAATATAGGCATCAAGTTAAAAGTTCCTTGAAATCACTTATAAGAAACAAAACTAAAGTAAACGTAAAAGTTTATTCACCACCAGTTGATAACATAAACATACTAAACAATATGTTTATTTATTAATTATGATTTTTCCATATTATAGTTATTAGTCTATTACATATTATAATTTAATGTAAGTATGTCTGAATATTACTGTGCAGGTATGTTTACATACTTCTAGGATTAAATACTATATACAATACAAACACTGAACATTAAACTAAACTATTATTTTTTCTTTGTACTTGTTTATATTATAATATTATTGTTAACAAGTCTTATATATATATTATAGGTAATATAGCCTTTATCGTATATATTAAGTCTCATAATTATATAATTTTATTATGTTGCTATACTAAGCTGATTGGTAACAATTAATAAATAAAATATGATTTTAACTTATTTAGTTGAATTAATTATATTCTTTGTTCTTTATCCTGTAAATAGTTAAATGTTAATTGTATTACCTATATGATGTATGTGATTTTAATCATCAGTATTTATTTTAAGTAGTTTAAGAACATGTAATCGTCATTAATAACTTAATTATTAATTATTAATCATACAGTATTTGTGTGTTTTTAATCAATAATATTAATTTTATTTTTGTCTCGTATATTACATACACTATTTGTACCATATTCATAAATAATTTTTAAATGGATGTATCAAAAAAAAATTTATGATTTTTCCATATTATAGTTATAAGTCTATATATGTTTGTCTCATTATATTAAAAATAATAATTCTGTAAAATAGAACTGTGTATGTAAATCTGTGCTCTACTTAAAATAAAAAAAATAAAAATAAATGTAATTATTGTTTGTCTTTCACCAGGGGATAATAAAAATATACAAAATGTATTGTTACAAACACAGCACTGTGAATGAAATTATTATTTTAAGTTTGTACTTGTAACTTGTTTGTATGATAATACTATTGTAAATAAGCTATACATATATAATAGACAATATAGCCTTAATCATGTATATGATATCTTATTATTATATAATTTTATTAATTTGCTTTACTTCTAAAAGCTGATTGGTGTTAGTTTATAAATTAAAATATGATTTTTAACCTGTTTAGTTAAATATATTATTTTAATAAAATCTGTTCTTTATTCTTTAATTATTATTGTAAGTACACCATAAGTAAAAAATATTATTTTAATATTTGTCTGATTTCAATTCATAATAATCATTTGAATTTTATCAATAATATTATTTAAATCATTCAATAATTTTTACTATATTAATAAATTACAAGGTTGTGAATAATATTCTTTTGTGATTTTTTTTTATCCTGTAATTTTTGTGAAATATTTAATTATAAAATATTTATTGAATATTAGTTATTTGTCTCCAGTTTATTACAATTATTTTAATTTTGGTAAAATAAATTGTTTAAAAACCGAGTAAATGGATATCGCTCTGCTATACAGTGTTTACTAAAGAGTTACCATGATGGATGGTATTAAATTTGAATTCAATGATATAACATCATTGTACCTATATGAAATACGATTCTGAGCAGATACTCATTGTGATTCACATTGTTGAACGCTTTTTGTAATTCAAGAAAGATGCCCAAAACTTAGAATTTTTTTATCCAAATTGATATGAATTAAGTATGAAGTTCAAAATAATGGATCTGTAGTTGTCATATTAGAATGAATACCATATTTATTTGGTGAAAAAAATGAATATTTTAATAGAAATGTCATTAGTCTTCCTTTTATAAATGTTTAGATATAATTAAAGTTAATGTAATGGGTCTGTAGTAACTACTTAGTTTTTTGTCACCTGATTTTTTTTGCCTATTAGACTTTTTTCATAAATATTCTACACATTTTTAGTAAAGATGAATTCTTTTTCACTTAAATAGTCAATGAGCCAAAAAAATATTTTTCAGTAAAATAAAGTATTTAAATATTTAATTGATAATATTTATTTATGGAAAATATTATGTTTCTAATCTATAAATAAGTTCTAATTATTTTTAGTTTTTTTTGTATAAAGGTAAATAATTTTCTTTTTGTTCAGTCAAGATTATAATACAAGATGCACTCTAAAACTTAGCTTTAATAAAATTAAACTTTTTTGATTTTGGATATTTACCATTAAATAATGAATTCTATAAAATATACATTTTATTTGATAACGAAAAGAAATATTTGGTACATAAATTTCTAAACAAAATGTTCAAAATATTTTGACGATCCAAACTTCCAATTTTTTAAAAATTTATTTAAATAAATATCAATACAATTTTATTAGTTTGGTTAAAAACTTTAAAATTTTAATACTTTAATACAAGGTTCCTTATGAGTTTTAAATTAAACAGTTAAAAAATATCAAGACACATGAAAAGTATTAATTTCTCTAGATAATATTATGTTAAATTAAAATTTAAACAAAATATTATTTATTTAATTTTAATACTTAAATTAAATTTTATTAAATTTTTATAATAACATTACTTATAATAAAAAAAATAGATGTGTGCATCGTAATAAATGTATATTGAATATAATATTATTTTGAATATTACCCGAATATTCAATAATTAAATGTTATACCACTTATCAAAAGAAAGTTCTAAATTTTCTATAAAATAATGAATTATTTTTGGAAAGTACACAATTCAAAGATATTATGAAGTAGATATTTTACCTCTATAAATAAAATTTATTTATAAAATTACTGGGGAAAAGACTAAAAAATTTAGGATTATCATGAAACCGAATATTTTCTTTTAAACTTTACATTAAAAAAATATTTGGAATACAAAATAATATTTATGTAACATTTCTTGTGCTTGCATTTTATCCTATATTTCCAGTAAGATTTTAAAAATGAATAATGTTCTTAGGGCCGTTATTACAATGTCTTGCTAAATTATAATTATCTGTCAGTTAAGCTAGCGTGCAGTTTAGCGTAGCGGGGACTTTAGTGGCAAGTTTAGATTAAACCATTATTACAATGTCACCGCTAGTAAGTATCCGTCAGTTAATTAATCTCAAACATAACAACGATTTTCATTGGCTACTGAAACCAGCTGTTGTGCAATAACTGATAATGGAACATATTATATTTTGATAACACTGAAAACTGATGCTATTTTTTTTATAATATCTGAATTTTACATGTTCATTTATTTTATGTTTACATTACCGTTTTGTCTTTTTTACCGTTGGGATTTTACTGTTATTAGTTATCTATATTTTGTAAAATGATTAACACAAAAAGAGATAGGCAGGTGAATTTCTCTTCTTGCGAAGAAGAAATTTTAGTTCAACTTATACTAGAAAATGGTTATATAGTAGAAAATAAAGAGACAGATGCTGATATGTGGAAAAAAAAAAGAAGTGTGGGAGAAAATTGATAAATCATTGGTAGTATCTACGGGTAAGTACCTATATGAATAGTATACAATAAATGTGAGCACAAAGGAATATAATACATAATGACATTTTTAAATTATTATTTTAGATATATTATTATTATCATCATCGGGTAAGCATTTTATTATAAAGTAAAATTGGTATTTTATTGGACATTTTATTATGTACTGGCTTCTTAACCTAACCTAATAAGAATATAATCTGCTGTAATCGACCTGCACCCAAAATCATGCACATGCCTAGCATTAGTTAAGCTGAAATTATTTTTGTCAAAAATAAAAGCTTTTGTAAAAAATATTCAAAACCAAAATTCTTAGGCATGTTACCAATAATAATAACACAGCATATTAATATATTATAATTTATCACTGGATTAGAAAAACTTGTACTATGTACTTGTTAAAAATATTAACAAATACATAATCAATTTTTTATTTATGTACCATAAATTAGGTGTACAAAGAGGTACAAAGTCAATTAAAAGCAAATGGGAAAAATTGAAGAGAGACATTAAGCAACGTTTAGCATTGGAGAAATAAGAAATGTACATGACTGGTGGAGGTACAGCTAAACAGTTTAAACCAATGAAATATTATAAAGAAATTGTTGAGTTACTAGGTGTTTCAGCTATTGGGTTAGACAGTGGCTTTGACTCTGACAATATAAGTAAATTTAAGTTAAAAATTTAATTTATTTTGATCGTACATTTTGTAATCTAATGTTGTTTGTAAATTTTTTTTTTATATTCATCAGAACTAGTTCCAAATAATTCAGAAGATATTGATATAACCGGCATGGAGGTGGTAGTACTAGAAAATATGATGCATAGCCCAAATATGATTGAAGATAGTCAATTACATAATGTAAATACATGCTTTAAAGAAACTGGACAGTTGAATAATGTAGTATATCTGTATAATAATAATATCTTAATACTGACTAATTATATAGAAATTGTTATTTATAGAAGTTGGTTACAGTTGAGAACAAGGAGAGTGAAGAGGATGATGTGATTATTCCTCAAATACCTACAACTAGTTATCAACACGATTGGAATACTTGGTCACCATCTTTATACACTTGAGGTCTTCTACGTCCAATATTATTAACATCATCAATACATTCAATAATATTATGAATATTATTCATTTTTCAAGAAAAAGATATAAATAAAAAGCTTTATACCTAATTAAAATATTATTAAAAACGTAAAAAAGTCTGAATAATAAATTGATAAGAAATAATAATCTATGACATTCTTCCCGCTAAATACCTTATCAAACACCAAAACCTGCCACTAAAATATGTGTCCGCTAACTCATAGTTAGAGGTAGCATTTAGCATAGCGAAACATTGTAATAACGAAATTTTAAAATCTAGCCGCTAAATGTGCTCGCTAAGCTAGTGGAAGGTTTAGCGGTCGATTGTAATAACGGCCCTTAGATATGGTATTTGGGAAGTAGTTAAAATTTAAAAAAATATATTATGAAATGGAAGTCGATTATCCCAACAACATAACATTATAATATATACTAATTAAAATGTATTAAAATTTTTAAACTTAAATATCTATAAAAATGGTAGCTAATCATCTATGTTTGAAAAAATTGGATACGTGTTATTCATCCAGTTAGTTGCCAATCGACTGCTCGAAACTTATCAATTTCTTTGCAAAATCTATTCTGTTTTTCAAAAGTCTGCAAAGGGATGTTTTTAAACCATGCCATAATTTGCAATGCAAGCTCATTTTCATCGGTGTATACAAGACCATTTCCATCGTGTTGAACCAATTCATCTAAGCTAAAACAAATAAACATTTGTTAAATTATTAAAAATTAAAAAAATTATTACATTTATTATGATAAAAATAGAATTTTCTATTAATGTAATCATTATTACCAAGCAAAATCATATGCACAGACAGGTATACCAACGCCAAACATATTGATGATTTCATCGGCAAGAGTAAACCTCTATTAGACACTTATACAAACACCAAGATCAGCACACGCTGGAATTATTCAAGAAATATATTACACAAAAAATAATCTATTAACAGTTTTACCTAAAAGAAGTGGATAGTCGTTATTCTCGAGCCAAGGTGTAATGATTGAAACCTTTTTGAATTTTAATTTTAAAATCATTTTTTAATAGTGACACTTAGTAGGTCTTGTCCAGTGATCACACAAACGAGTTTTAGGTAGATATCATCACTTTCGTCATATTCTGAAACAATAATTTTGGTTAATATATTGTGGTGACCTAGTTATTTCTTGAACTAAATAGATATTTAAAGGTACAGTAATAAAATTTAAGTCTCAACAGATACCCAGAACCATATCCACAGAACAATAACTAAATAAACAAATTTGTATTTGTGGGTAAATTTAAACTGTCCAATTGACTATCATAAATAAGTAGGTAGGTAATTGCATGGTTGAAATATATAATATTATTGCATATCTATTCATAGGCGCCCGCAGGGAGGGGGGCAAACTGGGGCATTTGCCCCCCTGGCTTTTTCAAAATATTTTTTTAAATTAAATGTTTTAAGATAAATTACTATATACTATACAACAAATTTAAAGTATAAAATAAGTTGTAATATAATAAAATATAATATATTGTATAAGAGTATAACAAAAAAGGTTATTATTTTAAAACACCTAGTAAAATTATAATATTTATCCTCAAATCCTAACATTGCCCCCTCCTAGAAAAATGTCTGCGGGCGCCTAAGTATCTATAGATATAACACATCTCAATAAAATATTTGATGATAAAAATACAAAAATGGCAGAGTAAAGGGTGCCTATAATTATAAAATATATTTGCGTGGTAATTTTTATGCCAGCCACTGAATTTTAAGAAAAGAAAAATATTATAATATTTTTTAATTTGTGATACCCCTTAATGCAGCCATTTTGTATCTGATGATAACTATCTTTGTTGATATACAATAACCTCTATATTACAACCATGGATAATTGTGTATATACTTTGTAAAGCTTTCAAAAGAATTAAAAAATCTTTGTCTAGGGTCCAGCTAGTACTGGACACAAGCAGGCTGGTTAGATTTTAATCGAACTTTTCCAATTTCTGATACCTCAGTGAAATCATTTAAATTTAATTTTTTTTAGTAAATCATGTTTTTCAGTTAATGTAATTGTTTTAAACTATGGTCCCGGACGATCATACAGGGTATAGTGGCTCTGAAATAGATACACAACATGGATATTTTCTTGACAAACTCAAAGGGGTAAAAATATTTTAGCTGATAAGAAACTAAAAACTTACTTAATATCCCAATTTGTATGCATGTCTTTTTTCATTGCTTTGGTAACACATAGATTAAAATCAAATAGTTTCCTAAAAAAGTGTTTGTAGAATATGGATAGATTTACCAGGGGTGTATTGTAACCTAAAGTCAAATGAGTATGCATAATTACCTATGCCAGTCAATTATAAATTTTTAATTGGTGAGCTACAATAAAACCAACAAACCTCGAGTGTTGGAATCACAGGAAGATTTTGAACTAGAACGATAAAGGAAACGGTTTTCGGACACTGATAATTGTGGCATTCTCCTTCAAGTCGTCAAGCACGGGGCTGTCTGTGTATCCGACGATATAAACGTCGAACCCTAGGCGGATCAAAGACTGGGCGTGATACTGCATCCTTGGGCTCCGGCCTATGTCACCCAAGACCACCAAGCAGACGTTTTTCTCACCATTTTCTCTGTATCCGCCGATTCATATACGGTTACGGCGGTTGCATGTCCACCCACAACGTCCGGTGATCACGAAACATTATGTTCTGAAGGATTTCTTCGTGGCCCTATTCTTAAAATAATAAAACGTCATTGAATAATGAATATTTATCGTATACGACGTCGTTCATTCGGGACTTAACAGTTGCACTCGTTCGTAGCGGCAAATACCTATTGCCGATTCTCGCTGGATGAGCGTTATTTTGTTATCACATATCGTTTCGCATTCACGCAAACATGATAATGTTGTTGACGTTATCTCATGGTGTTCTCACGATGATAATCTACAACCACGAATTAAAAGATAATAATATGTCTATAACTTGTCACTTGGAATTCAAATCGATTGTTCCCAAAGTGTAAGGTTATTACTGTACTTTTTTTTTTAAGTTTTATGTTATCGAAAATCCTGTATTACATTTTCAACCTTTAAGACTGAACGAAAAAATAGTATTGACGTTTATACAAAAAACTAATGACAATTGGAATTTAAAATTTCTATAAATTAGGAAAACTATATTTTCTTATATGTTTATAACATTTTTTATTTATTTTTTTATAACATATTTTCTTATGTTATGTTTAATTCATATTTTGGTGAAATATAATTAGTTTACCAACATTATATTTTTATATTTTTCCTTACCAAACAATTGTAAAATATGCATGAAAAAATGTCAAATATGCAAACAATTAAATTTATAATTATTCATGATAGGTATTTGTATTTGTGTCAGGAATTTTCATTAAATCAGGTACAACTGGTTATTATACACAGAACTAGTTTAATTAACACAAAAGAAAATACAGTAACGATACAACGACAGCGTAGAATAAAGTAAACATTACAATTTACTATAAAAAAAAAAAAAAAAAATAGGTCCGCACATAACACATAGGACTTCAGTACACACAGATCACTACTACCAGTTGGCTACTCAGTACTCGTCGAGTCGTCGAGTGCTAGCTGACTACTGCCTACCATAGGCGCAACTAGAGGCCAAACACTGGGGGTGCTAAAATATGTAGATGAAACAGACCCGTGGGGGCTACGCTCCCACACCCCAAGTACCATGCTTCAATTTTATAATTACTATAACCGATCTTAAATGCATTATAAAAACGAATGCCGGAAAAAAAGTCCCCGTTAATAAAATCATACGAAAAACATGATTGTACGTAATTATTAATTTTCTTTAATATTTATAACGATTACATCTATGTATATTGTATTATAATGTTAATGTATTACATTTTGTTTTAATTTTTTCTCAAAATAACGCTTATGACTAATGAGCGTATATTATTATTATATAAATTCTAGAGTTCAAAATCCCACATCCCCCCATGACAAAATCATTTGACCGCCACTGTAATACTATGTTTACATAATATATAATAATATACTATTTTACACTGTCTTATACTATTTTTCTTTTATTAGTGGAATTGAAATATATTTCCAATATTTCTGAAGAAGTAATTTTATTAACAACATATCTTTCAATATTTAAACAACCCTTACGTAAAAAAAAAAAACTTTTTCATATAATTTTTCCATTTTTTGTGTTTTTGATCTGGCAGTGCTAAATTAAAGCACTCCCCTAGTTGCGCCTATAGTGCCTACACTACACACTACAAACGTATACACCGGTTGGGGGGGGGGGGGGAAGGAGCCAGGGTGCCCACCCTTCGCATACATTATATCAATTGTTTTACCTTAGCTTTTTATAGTTAATTATCACTATTGTACAGTTAAGTTAATTTACAAGTAAATCATGTGATTTGGGTAGCTAAAGATAAATTATAGTTAATTTATAGTTCAACCTAAATAAGTTATATTTAAAATAGCTATAATGTCAAAATAATTTTGTATTAAATATTGATTCTAATAATTTTATTAATAAATGAGTTAAATTAATCCAAGTAAATGATTATTAATTAACCCTTAATAAATGTTTTGTTGTTAATTCAACACTAGATTTGTACGTGTGATAGTTAACAATACAATCTATATTATTATGTTACCACAAGTCCAGAAGCGTGAATATTTTGTATTTTTAATTTTTGTTCTTATGTTCTGTTAAAAATGTATTATTCTATTACAGAAATAAAAATATTATATGATTGTAAATCCATTGTATAATTATCAATCAACCACATTTTATAAAATATTACAATTTACAATGATTGCACTTTTATTTTCTTGAGCTTTTTTCCGTGGGTTTTTTTCCGGGGTGTATTTTTCAGTTTGGGTTTTTTTCCATGGCCATTTTTGCCGCCTACCAGTGTTACTATTTGTATTTGTTACAGCGTGATGCGGTAAAAAATAGTCCTTTACGCCATTTTTGTCATCTTCGTTTTTCACGACTTCTATATGATTTAATATAGGTACTCGAGTTTTATGTAGATCTGAATTTAAATCGTTTTTCCAAAGAAAAAAGCCGTCGTAGAGCAGTAGAGTAAGAGTTGACAATCTCTTTATTTAATTCAATTTTAAATGGTATTTTGGGAGTTTGTAATTTGCACCAAAATAAGGGTATGTAATTTGCACCACCCTCAGGTAGTCAAAAATAGAATTTGTAATTTGCACTAAAATTATTATTTATCTATTCGATTATCGAATATTCGATTTTTCCTCGGTATCTTCGTAGACGTCAAGACTAGATTGATGCGAATGACAATAATAATTTTAATAATAATAATAATACGATTTGATAACAAATAATTTTTTTAATTGGCCCTCTTTTTTTTATATTCATAATTATGCAATCAGGGGCGTATTTAGATATTTTTTTTGGGGGGGGGGGGGGGGCTGTGGTATTTTCTGCAACTGAAATTCCCCAATTCAGCCTATTAAAAATAAGAGTTAGAAAATTAATACACAATTTTAATTTTTGTCATGATTTTTAATGTTTTCAAAAAATTAATAATGAAATAATATATAATAATAATAATAATAATAATACGATATTCATATAACAAATCAAATCAAATTTAAATTTCTTTCTTTGCCACTGTTAGCAAATTTATCTAATAAAATGTCATCTGGTATGTCAATGTCTCTATGAATAGCTAAAAGGGCAAGTCCCACTAGTCTGGATTCTGAAGTTGTATTTCTTAAATACGTTTTGAGTCTTTCTCAAGATATAATCGTTATGATCAAAATCGTCATTGACACATTATATGAATAAATTGTTCGTTGTTAATAATAATTCTTTATAAAATTATATTGAACTTTTACGATTTTACATCTAATAGAACATAATAATTAATAAGTAGACTTAATACACAATTCCTGGATTTCGGGGGGGGGGGGGGGGCTGAAGCCCCCTCAGCCCCCCCCCCATAAATACGCCCCTGTATGCAATTTTATATAAACTTAGTATTTTCATCAATATGACAATATGTGTATAAGCTCAGCTATTTTATAGATAAAAACTAAGCTAAATTTATATTAGGATATAAAAACTTATAAGTTTGTACTATCGAAAAAATAATCGGTTTTAATTTTGGTACAAATTACAATTCCTATTTCTTACTACCTGAGGATGGTGAAAATTACATATCTTTATTTTGGTGCAAATTACAAACGCATTTTTAAAAAATTGTGCAAATTACACATGTTGTAAATATTTTGGGTCAATTTTGGTGCAAATTGACTACAACCGATATTAGATTCTGAGCGGAGCGATGAATGTATTGATTTTACCATGATGTGTGTTTTTTTTTTTTTTTTTTTTTGTGTCTGTCATCACGTTTTGGGGCAGTAAAAATGCTTCGATTTTTGACTTCAGTACCTCGTTCGATCAGAAAGTGAATCTAGTTGGTACTTTGGGGGGTCAAAAGTAAAAAATTCTTAATACTTTTTTAAATAATTGAGAAAAACAAACTAAAAATTAAGGGAAAAACGGGAAATTTTACGCACACTCATTTTTCGACAAAATCGATTTTGGTTTTTATGTAACTTTAAAACAAATGACCATAGATACATGAAATTTTTACCTAATGTTTATATAAGTATATTATATCCACCATGCAATTTTCAAAAATTTTCGACTTAAGTTGAACTATTCAAAGGCATTTCAAATTTTCGATCATTATTAGTTTTTTTTAAATTAATATCGATAAAAATTTATTTGTTAGGCAGAAAAGCTTGAAAATTTAATACAAGGCTCTTAACATATTGTTACAATAGCAGTTGAAAAATAAAAGAAATTCATAGTCACAATTTTTTTTATAAGCATTCAAAGTTTGAATTTTGACAAAATACGTAAAAATCACGAAAATTCACAAATTATTTTAAGCTCGAAATTCATAAAAAATTTTCTTTTTAAATCTAAGATTTAAAAATTTAATACAAAATTCCTTACAAGTTTTTCAATCTTTATCACAAATAAAAATTCCACCTGAAATTCAAATTAAATTTTTATGAGCATTTGAATTTTAAATTTTTACAACATTGGATTTTCACTTTTAGCAATTTCCTTATTTTGGTGTAACTCTAAAACAAATTACCACAGATACTTGAAATTTCGACTGAATGTTTATATAGGCATGTTATATATTTGATAAAATTTTCAAAATATTTAGATTTGTTTTGAGCTGTTTACTTACATTTTAATTTTTCAACTTTATTAGTTTTTTTTTCTATAAATATCGATAAAAATTTATTTGTTTGGTAGAAAAGCTTGAAAATTTAATACAAGGCTTCTAACACATTGTAACAATAGAAGTTAAAAAATATTAAAAATTCGTAGGCACAATTTTTTTTTATAAGCATTTAAAGTTTGAATTTTTACAACATATTATGTAAAAATCACGAAAATTCGTAAATTATTTTATGCTAGAAATTCATAAAAAATGTTCCTTTTATATCTAAGATTTGAAAATTTAATACAAGGCTCATTATATATTTTTACAATAGCAATTGAAAAATAAAAGAAATATATAGTCACAATTTTTTTTTTATAAGCATTTAAAGTTCAAGTTTTGACTAAATACGTAAAAATTACGGCAATATTCAAATTATCTTAGATAGAAATTCATAAAAGTTTTCCTTTTTAATTCTAAGATTTGAAAATTGAATACAAGGCTCCTAACATATTTTTACAATAGCAGTTGCAAAATAAAAGGAATACATAGTCACAATTTTTTTTTTAAGCATTCAAAGTTTGAGTTTTGACAACATATTATGTAAAAATCACGAAAATACAGAAATTATTTTAAGCTAGAAATTCATAAAAAATTTTCTTTTTATATCTAAGATTTGAAAATTTAATACAAGGCTCATAATATATTTTTACAATAAAAATTGAAAAATAAAAGAAATGCGTAGTCACAATTTTTTTTTTACAAGCATTCAAAGTTTGAATTTTGACAACATATATAAAAATCACGAAAATTCGCAAATTATTTCAAACTAGAAATTCATAAAAATTTTTCTTTTTAAAACTAAGATTTGAAAAATTTTTAATAATCTATAATATATCCTAGACAGATAAACCGTCTTCGCTCAGAATCGTTTTTCGTATACAATGATATAATATCATTGAATTCAAATTTAATTCCATCCATTACAGTAACTCACTTGTAACCTACTGTACAGCAGAGCGACATACACGACTTACCCGCCTTTTTTTACGATAAATTTACCACCGGAACCTTTGCGTACTGTTTGATCAAAGTGCGATTGGTAAGTGTTTGATCGATAGAAACATATCTTTAAATAAAAATAAGATTGAAAATTATTTACGTTGACTACAGTATGATGTATGTCTTTATTTTAACTCGAAGTTGTATGGTCGCTGGCTGTGCTCGGTACAACTTTCGATGCGCGACTGACTCGTAATACAAAATTATCACACGTACAATTTAATACATAGATAATACTATATAGCCGAGATAGTGCACGACAATAGCAATAGGATAATTTTATTATTCAAGCGCTAATAGCAAGATTTCTCTTGAATTTGACATTTGATCTTCCAAATTATTTATTACGATTTGGCTCATTAACATAATATTAGAATTGGGAATTTTGAAAAGGGCCCATCTCGAATTTTTACCAAAATAGATTTCAGAAAACTTAATGAATCACTTTTCCAATAATGTTTCACTTCAAGAATAATATATTACAAGAGCTTAACATTAAATAATAGGCTGTAATTTTAGAGAAAAAAAATTGGTTCAATAAAAACAAAATTAAAAAGACAATCAGTTTTTTTGTGTTTCCTAAAAAATTTTAATTTTCAGATATGAGCCCTTTTCGAAATTCCCAATTCCTTTGCATCCAGGGGCGAATTTAGGGGGGATGCTTAGGGCGCTGAAGCACCCACCGTCCCGCGTATTATTAATTATAAATTATTGAAAATTAGAAAGGTATAATTTTTTGTACGGCCTCCCGTGGGCCGTGGTGATGGCGTAGCATTTTGAGGTACACTTGTTCGTAGGGCTTACCGTGATTTCGCCTGCACCATGTTCGTACACAGTTATCAGTGGTTTAAAATATCAATTTTTATACCTTTTATGGACCACATTATTGAAGAATTAAAATCTAGATTCAGTGATAAATTTTCTAAAATTATTCCACTTGAAGGGCTCATTCCAATCTACAAAGATGCATACAGCTCTGAGGCTATAGTAAAAGCTGGAATGTTCTATGCCCAAGATTTACATTCAAGCTCAGAATTAATATTAAAAGCAGAAATAAATCTTTGAAATGCCAATTGGAATAAAATAGAAACAAATTTCCTCATACTGCTGTTACATTTCTCCCATACTGTGAAGAATTTTTTCCAAATATCAAAATCCTCTTACGTTATACGCTCCCAGTATCGACAGCAACTACCGAGAGGTCATTCTCGAATTTCAGGAGACTAAAAAATTACATGCGCATCACCATGGTCCATGACTGAGCCTAGGTTGAATGGCTTAGCTCTATTATAAATGTTCATACAGACAAACATATAGATATCGACTTAGTTGTAAATTAATTTGCTAGAAAAAAACAAGGATGATGCTTTTAGAGGACTTGTCAATCTAAATTTTAAAATACATACATTGTATTATATATCTACATATATATAAAAAAAAATAAAGAGATTATTTAATGTTTTGATTAAATTATTGTATTATGTAATATGTAACATTTCATAATATTTTATTTTTATTTTAATTACTTTCCCAAATACCATATCTAAGAACATTATTCATTTTTAAAATCTTACTGGAAATATAGGATAAAATGCAAGCACAAGAAATGTTACATAAATATTATTTTGTATTCCAAATATTTTTTTAATGTAAAGTTTAAAAGAAAATATTCGGTTTCATGATAATCCTAAATTTTTTAGTCTTTTCCCCAGTAATTTTATAAATAAATTTTATTTATAGAGGTAAAATATCTACTTCATAATATCTTTGAATTGTGTACTTTCCAAAAATAATTCATTATTTTATAGAAAATTTAGAACTTTCTTTTGATAAGTGGTATAACATTTAATTATTGAATATTCGGGTAATATTCAAAATAATATTATATTCAATATACATTTATTACGATGCACACATCTATTTTTATTATTATAAGTAATGTAATTATGTAATTATAATAATTTAATAAAATTTCATTCAAGTATTAAAATTAAATAAATAATATTTCCTTTAAATTTAACATAATATTATCTAAAAAAATTAATACTTTTCATATTTAATGGTAGATATCCAATATCAAAAAAGTTTAATTTTGTTAAAGCTAAGTTTTAGAGTGCATCTTGTATTATAATCTTGACTGAACAAAAAGAAAATTATTTACATTAAACAAAAAAAACTAAAAATAATTAGAACTTATTTATAAATTAGAAACATAGTATTTTCCATAAATAAATATTATCAATTAAATATTTAAATACTTTATTTTACTGAAAAATATTTTTTTTGGCTCATAGACTATTTAAGTGAAAAAGAATTTTTCTTTACTAAAAATGTGTAGAATATTTATGAAAAAAGTCAAATATGCAAAAAAAAAATGTTATAAATATTAGTAAAAATTTAAAATTCCAAAAAAAATGTATTGCATATACATAAAAAAATGAAACTCTCCTTCTAAATTAAATTTTCATAACTAAAGGTATACTATCAGATTACACCAGCAGTCACTCTTCATGGTATAAAATTATGATCAAACTATTCACTTATAGTTTTTTTCATTACTATAAATGTTAGTGGTTAAGACTTGCATATTAAAACGCTTAAATGTGTTACATGTATATGTATTCTATCTTTCCAAAAACAATTGTATTGTTATTCATTTGTTATTTGTGTCAAGAAAAATTTGAATCTTAGTGTTCTAGCGTTTGGTTAGTCGATTGTTAAAACAAAAATTCATAACAGAAGTTCTAGAATTTGGTACCGAGCCGAAAAGTGTGAAAAATACAAAAGAAATTCATACATGTTTTGATAGCAAAACAAATTAAATACATAGTTTTGTTACAAAGGACCAAAGAGATTATTAGTCAGCAAAAATATACTTAAATAATAAACACACATTTTATCTTATTTCATTATTTTAATGATACACATTGTTTCATTTGATATTTACGATACCTAATATTAACATCAAATTGATTGTTAGCAGTGGACGTTTATGTAGGTAGTAGTTATTTTTATAAAAATGGTAGATATTAATTCAACAAAAATTAGGTATACAGTGATATCTCATCTATGGGCGTGCAATTTATAAATTGCCATAAATTAAATTAGTATGATATTTTATTCCTTATTAAATATGTCTACAATGACTGAATTGAAAGTCTCATTGATAAGCAAAGGGTCAACAAACAAATTATGTTCTAATTATGAAAAATCCAAATATATTTACAATTCATATTTTATTATAATAGTAATTGAACCATTTTTTCCATAATCCATAAATATCAAATCGGAACATATTTCTTTATTAAAAAAAATTCTATTGACAATATTAAGGATTATATAAAAATCACTAATTTTAATACAAAAAAAAATCATTAATTTCAATATATTTAACAATTCTTCATTTGTTTGGCAGAGTTTACTCATTGATAATGATGTGGACCTGTGCTAGTAAAATTGCTCCTACTTCAAACCTCAAATTAAAAAAAAAAAACTAATAAAATCAAAATCTGAATCATCAATGGTCTTTCATCTCAATTGAAAATACTCAACAACTTTATAAAAAAAAAACTTAAACAACTTTGTATCTAATATAGAAATTTATTGGATCTATAATTTATTAAAAATGCTCGTTATTTATAATAAAGTAATTTAATTTTTTTCTTTCTAAAAACAAAATGAAAACCATCAGCAAATTAATAAATGATGGATCATATTGTACACAGAAAAAAGAACCTTCGATAAACAGTCTAAACAGTAGTGTTACAAATATTCCTTTAACTAACAAATCTGAAATTTTAAATGAATGAGATAAAAATGTCCATATTAATGATTCTATTTATCTTAATCCTCTTGAAATGTCTAATTTAATACGAAAATTCTTCTTATTTTAAAAACCATTAAAATTTTATTCTTACAGAAAAAAAAAACAGTTGGACAAATTCAATAACCTTATCTATTATTTTAAATATTTCCTTCTGGTAAATATCCTTCAATATATAAAGATACAATTGTCTCTTTTTAAATCATGTGGTGAAAAAACTTAGTAGTGACTACAGGCCCATTATATTAACTATAATTTATCTCTAAACATTTATAAAAGGAAGACTATAATGACATTTCTATTTAAACATTAATTTTTTTTCACCAAATAACATGGTCTTCATTCTAATGTGACAACTACAGATCTATTATTTTGAACTTCATACTTTATTCATATCAATTTGGATAAAAAAATTCAAAGTTTTGGCATCTTTCTTGAATTACAAAAAGCGTTCAACAATGTGAAACATAAGTTTTTAATTAATAAACTTGATTTCTTTGGCATAATTAAGAGGCCATGCTCTTAATTTAATTTAATAATTTATTTCATTGATATCAGCAAATCGACTTCAAGGTACTTAGATTGATAATAATACCAATAGTTTTTTGGTGCCTCAAGGTACTGTTCTAGGCACAATATTATTTATCGTTTATATTAATGGACTTTTAAACTTAAACCTAAACGCTTATATTTTTTGTTGCCAGATGATAAAGTTTTACTTTAAACTTTAAAAATTATGATGAATTTTTTAAAGAAAAGAATTTGTCTTGATTCAACTAAGGATTGGTGTGACACTAATAATCATCAATTGAACTTAAGGAGATCTAATTATGTGATTCTTAATATTCAAACTGTGTGCATTGGAGAAGTCAATCTTAAGTTAATCGTAGACAATTGAAATTTTCCTTTTTATTCAACAAAAGTCAATAAAAAAAAGACTAAAAACTTGAAAAATTAATACACGGAACCGCTTGATATAAGAACAGTTGAATATATTAAAAATACATTGCACTTTTTTTATATGAGCGTTTCATGTTAAGTTTACTTAATTAATTATTTCATTATAGTAATTAACGAAATTTATTTAATTGAAAATTTATAAATTATTTAGATGTTAATAATGTATAAAACCTTTTTATAAGTAGATATTTTAAGTTCAAATTTTGATGATATTGTATATTAAATAACCAAGAATAACAATTTTAACTATATTAATGTAATTTAATAATGTTATTCGTAGGTACTTAAAATTTCTAGAGCACAATTTTTACTTTAATTTTAATGATTAATGTTGTTAATGACTGATTAGTAATTTTTAATAACTATTATAATATTATACTAGAAATGACTGAGTAAAACCGATCATAATGACTCTGATATGATTAATTTGGAATTTATTTTATACGTACAAACATTTTTTTTTTTTAATTATAGTAATTAATATAATATATAGTTTATTTACAATAGTATTATCATACAAACAAGTACAAACTTAAAAATAATAATTGCATTTATAGTGTTGTGTTTGTAACAATACATTTGTACATTTTTGTTATCCCATGGTAAAAGACAAACAATTATATTTACTTTTATTTTTTTTCTCATAAGTATAGCACAGATTTACATGCACAGTAATATTCAGACAGAATTACATTAAATTATAACATGCAATAGACTAATAACTATAATATGAAAAAATCATAAATAATAAATAAACATATTGCTTCGATTAATATTATTGATTAAAAACACACAAATACTGTATGATTAATAATTAATAATTAAGTTATTAATGACGATTACATGTTCTTAAACTACTTAAAATAAATACTGATGATTAAAATCACATACATCATATAGGTAATACAATTAACATTTAATTATTTACAGGATAAAGAACAAAGAATATAATTAATTTAACTAAATAAGTTAAAATCATATTTTATTTATTAATTGTTACCAATCAGCTTAGTATAGCAACATAATAAAATTATATAATTATGAGACTTAATATATACGATAAAGGCTATATTACCTATAATATATATATAAGACTTGTTAACAATAATATTATAATATAAACAAGTACAAAGAAAAAGTAATAGTTTAGTTTAATGTTCAGTGTTTGTATTGTATATAGTATTTAATCCTAGAAGTATGTAAACATACATGCACAGTAATATTCAGACATACTTACATTAAATTATAATATGTAATAGACTAATAACTATAATATGGAAAAATCATAATTAATAAATAAACATATTGCTTAGTATGTTTATGTTTATGTCCTTACCATCTATAGTGTTTGTGTTATATGTTCGGATATTATTTTTACATAATTCAAAAGCGTTGCTTGATTCATCCATATTATCCAATAATATTGCATCAATATCTTCTCCATTTTGTATTGAATATGTTTTCATTTCTACCCACATTTTGTTAATCTGTAAAAGTAGATGTATATAATATTAATTGTTTAAAGATAAAAATCTACATTTTTATTACCTAACTATTTATTATGCATATTGTACCATACCAATACAACACCATTATCTACAATGTAATTCAGTTTATGGGTTTTTAATACCCTTATATTATATATATATGTGTGACAAATACTATACAGATGATTGACCTTGTGGTTGGAAAAAACTAAAAAGGGAAATATTAAATAAATAGCTAACAAAAACCGGCGAATTTTATAGTTTGACTTAACTTTAGATTAAAATTTTCAGGTTAAAACTTTATTTATAAGTATATCATCAATTAATTGTTCCAAATTTTACATGAAAGATACTATAGAATGTATTGCTCTGATCACACTTTTATGTTAAGGACTTATTAAGTTAATATCTTTTGTACAATAATAAAAATTGTAATTTTTAACACTATGGAACAAAAGATAATAATAATTTTTAATTAGGTGCCCTAGGTACTGTAAACCCATGTAAAAATGTTTTACATTTATTAATCATTATAAAATCAAAGAAAACTTGGGTGTTACGATTTTTTCGTCCAATCCGTTGCAACAGTCAACCGCCAAATAAATAAATAAATAATAATATATATACCATGATATAATAAGTACCTGTGTTTATCTTTTGAACGACGAAAATTAGCAACAAAATATCTGTAGATTCAGTGATCTTTGACCTGACCGTCATACGAGCATAATCTGGCAATCTTCATAAAGTTACGGCATACATTAAGTAACGACTACGATATGGCTAAACTAGCTTTACGTTTAACACGATCGACCACAAGAATACCAAAGCAAAACACGTGAAATTATACAGTACAACACGCAGAACAATGGCGGCTACGAGAATTGTACAATATATACGTTTAGTGATTTACGGACTGAAGTTTATAATCACCATACAGGCTGTATATTTCGCATAACTCAATAGAAAAATGAATACGGTGCTCTCATTGGTCTCTGTCCGAATCAGTTTGACCACGTACGCCAACACGGCAACACCTGACTTGAATATAACTTGGTTAAATCTGTGTGTCGTCTCCCAGCAATGCATAATGTGGGTAATTTATTCTCTTCGTATTTTGTGACATTGTTGTTATGGGAGGATGTTGTCATCGTCGGTTGACTCAACGAAACGTCCCTAACTTCATCCGTCCAACCACTGGCACGGCGAACGCCGCACGTCCTTGTCTCCTTGATCCCTTTCTTTCGTTCGTCACCTCCCTTCACGGCAACGTTCACCTCCACGGCTCCACATTACTATTGTGATTGTTATTCATGAATTGGGTTTTATTGATCGACTTTTCGTCATATTATTTTTCTTCATTTAAAGTTTCTTAAACGAACAGTCGTTATACTTGGTCAGCCTTGATACATACTAAAACGTGTTTTAAACGGAGTTTTGGCTGTTGTGCATAGATACATCTAAACGGTGACTCTTCCTAACCTTTTTTCGCTACTCATTTGAAATTTGCCCCTAATTAAGTAACGAAATACAATATAGATAATTTGCTGGACATATGTACGCTAGAAAACACCCCAGTGTGCACTATAGTGGATTATACATTTATAAACTCTAAATCAACGGTGGATTCTTAGTTTATTTTAAGTTTGGTTTATTTGACATTGATTCAGCGTTGTTTAAATTGTATAATTTTAGTTTACAATTAAACGGGAAATAAGTTTTGACTAAGCGGTTATTCAACGTTGAATATTTTATAATAATATTTGTTTAAAACCTAGTGTTCAAATTGTGAACTATAATATTTTTAATATCCTTATCAGGATTTCTATATCACCGATCATCTAAAAAAAAAAATATTAGCCTGTATGGAGTTGAATTTTTCATCTTGATTCCAAAAAATGTAATATTTAATTTTTTTAGCAATAACAGTTTGTAAGTTTTAAGTAAAATAAACTATATGCTATTTATGGCACAATACGTGAAAACAATTCAAAAGATTTGTGGCATTTGTGAATTGTTTTCATATAGGTAGTATAATAAATACGACAATGATTTCATCAAAAAACTATTATGATTTCAAGTTTATTTTTCAATATTTTTGGAAAAAGATAATATTGCTGTAATAATAAAGGTAGGTACAATTTTATTTACAATCTATAAAACTTATTTTTATGAATGTAGTATTTTAAAAACTATATAACTTTCATTGTTTGAAGAAACGTTTGGCACGATACATGCTTTATGTATATTAGACATATTATCTAATATATAATGTTCTATTGCTCCTAAATAGTTACATAAGTACACACCAACGTTAATTGATGAAACATTAATACCATCAGAGCTTCCAAAAAATTCATTTATGCATTGAAATCGTCTTCCTATAAAACTTGTTTTGAACTTGTTATTACTTTGAACTAAAATATTTTCTACAACAAAAATAAAGTAATTATTTATGTCATTATCCATTACAATTATGCAGTCGTCTCGATGAGTATATAAATGTTGTTGTTCTAATTTTCTTATTTGAATAGTAAAATGTTCAAATTTCATTTGCCTATATTGTTCACAGTTTGCAAGCTCACTGAATAGTGGTCCATTATTATGAATTTCTTTAAAAATTGGAAAATTGTTACTAGTTGGAAAATATTTTTCTTCCCTTGCTAACCTATCTTCAATAATTCTGTTGTACAATTCAGTTATTGCATATCTTCCAGATTTTAAGTACCTTTTTAATCGGCCTAAGAAATTTTCATACCAGAACGCATTAAATTGATTTATGTCTCCATACCTTAATACATCATTGGGAAGGTGAAGTAATGAATGCACATTGTATGAAATTAAAAATGTCCCATATACAATTCCAAAAGTGTCAACAAAATATCTTATTAATGTCTCTGCAAATTTATTCTCATCCTTATTTGTAGCTCTAGGTGATGAAAGTATACGCATTGCACAGTAAAATGCAATAAAGTTCTTGTAGATAGGATCCGGTACAATGTCTTTAAATATTAATGCCCCAGTATATAACATTATTTGCCTTAATTCAGTTGCCTTAAAATCATGATATTTGTTTAGTGACAACGGTATGCGAGCAAAATCTGTGCTCAAAAATGGTGCAATTGTTTCCATCCTTTTATTTATTTCCTTAATTTTTATTGAAGGAAGTCTTACACATCCAAATGATCCAGTTTGCTTGATCGACCCATTTACTAAAAGTCTAATTATCTTTTTCATAATACCTACAGTAAATAATAATATAATAATATAATATAATAAATATAATAATAATTGACATTATTTACCTAAACAGCATAAATGTAGGTAATCTAATGGAAAATTTGAAACCAAACCTAAAGATGGTATTAATAGTAAAGGTGTATCCCCTGTATGATGTTCTGGCTGCAATTTCTCACGAAATGATTTGTCGTCTCTTAAATTTGCATTGCCATCAGGAAAACACATACGATTCTCTGTATAATATCCTTCTTCTGTACATTTTTCACAAGCAAAATAAGCCATGTGTCCTTTGATACACTTCAAAAATGACCTATAAATTTAAAAAATGTACTTATAGGTAACGGTTTAAAATTATAAAGGAAGTAAATGTAACAGATACCCAAGTGTCAGTGGCATGCCGAGAAATGTGGTGACCCTGGGGTCTTTAAGAGACAGAAGCCCTCTTTAATACAGAAATTAATAATTATATTATAATAAATATATCTAATTGCCCATTTGAAAAACCGATGACTTTTATAGTTAGATAACCTATACAAGATAATAAACACTGCCGCTGTACATATTATTTTTGAAATATAAATAAAATTATTTTCAAAAAAATGTTTATTATTTTGTTTGATCTAATGAGAAAGATTCTGTGCCCCAACTTGAACATACTTTGGAGGCCCAGTAGCCCTAGCTTAAATACGCCACTGCTAAGTGTACACTTAATCCAGATAGTTTTTTAAGTTTGTGATGTGTAGGTAAGAGTATAATAATTAGTCATAATTCATACCTGGCAGGTGCATCAGCTATAAATCCCATAAGTTTGACATTATATATTTGATTATTTAACTCAAATCCATTATCTAAAATATGATTAATGTCTTCAATTAGTCGTTCCAAGTATTCCGTGACATTTCCTGGCTTTTTGTCCCCACAATAAACTCCAATCACAAATGGAAGGATTTGTTCAGTATCCAATTTTAGACCTCCCATAATTGGCCAAAATTCATGACCTAATATTGGTATTCCGTCTATTGCTATCCAAACAGGTAATACATTTAATTGTTGCAAGTGTGGATACTGTTGCAATAAGTGTGTTAAACCTTCTTTTAGTCCCAAATGAAAATATTGACCGTTTTCCATTTGAATTATAGATGCACTACCAGATTTAGGACAGTTTAATAGAGTTCTAGAATCTAATGGTAGATTCTTTAACTCATTGAAATCTTCAACATTGTGTAATAAGTGCAGTAATTCAGTTACTTTATTCCGTGGTATATTTCCATCAATAATTAAACGAGCTAATTTTTCTTTAAAAGTATATGTATTTAATACTGAAATGGGTGGTAAACATTGTACTACATTCTTATTAGGGTCTACGATATCATTTGGTTCAATTTGCAGTTGAGCAGACGATGTTATTTTATTGGTTTCCAATTCTATATGCTCTTCTAATGGTGATTGTGAATGATTCTGAGGTACTATACTTGAATGTTGGGTTATGGTTATTTTTTGATTTTGTAGTCGTCGTAACTGACTTGATCGCTCTAATAGGCGAGTTGGTATGTACGGTTTTTTTGGCATTTTTTCCTGTAGTTCGATACTTCTCTAAATTTGTATATTATATTATATTATAGTGCTTCTAAATTCTAATAGGAAATTGGCGTCAAATAGACCAAATAGTACCACACACTCATAGATAATATGATTGTAGATAACAAAACGGTTATCTTGTTATCTGTTTCATGTTTTCAGTTTACTTGGTTACTTGGTTACTCAGTTACTCTATGGTTAGATTTAACCTAACCTAGAATTGTTTATAATTTATTTATTTCCACGTTTCACTAATCATCAGTAAAATACTAAAATTCAATACCAAATTTAATTTGTTTTCTGGAATTTTCTGTCATTTTATAAGTTACAAGGATGAGTATTCTGACCAACTACAGTTTGGAATTAGCCACTTTTCAGTATGTTCTTGTTGATTTTCCTGAAGACAAGAATGCATTAGCTTTAGTATGCACAAGTTGGATATTTTATTGCGAAGATTCATCTGTTTACAAATGTAAATGGCCAGGAAGCATAAATGCCAACAAGTTTGCTAAAAAACGTGTTAAACCATCATCAAACTGGGACATATTTTCATGTAATATAAAACGGTTTTTTCGTAAGTATATACTTGTTATATGTATTTGTATAATATAATATTACACATATTAGGTGTAACTGTCTGTCTGTTTAGCAACTGACGATTGGGTTTTGTTTTTATTTTTGACCTAACATCAATAGTACTTAATAATTATATAGGTTTATTTTATTTATCTTATGGCTACTAATTATTACACTCCTTTAACACACATCAATTCAAAAAAATCAATATATGTTAATACAAATAAAAGTATAACAAGTCATAAAAAATCATGAAATCAACAAATATAGGTAATGTATAATAAGTAAAAGTGTACATGCATGTAACGTGGGGCTAAAGTGCACTTTACCACCCTATGAACATTTTTTGATAGGTTAGGCCGACCCACAAATTCTGATTACTCCATTGTTCTTAAATAGGGAACATAAGCAAATTTCAAAAAAAAAAAAATGGGGTGGTAAAGTGCATTTGTTCCTAACGTAGTAACATGATAACATTTTCTAAACATTTCAAGCAAAGTGAGGATTAGAAGGTACTTAAAATTTTTGTAACAATTAAAAATTTTCATATTTATTTCCTGAAAATTAAACAATGAACAAACATACAAAACCATAAAATCTCATCCCCGGTTACTATAAGCTAAGATTTTAATGAAATATATTAATGGTATATATTATTAAATGAAATACCTTTAGGTACATATGAAGCCGGCAATGATAATTTAAAATCCTATACTTCTGATGAATCATTTGTGGATCCAAATAAACGAAAACTGTTCCCCAATAAACGTTTTTGTTCAAGTTCAGACGATCAATTGTTAGTTGGATTAGAAAAGAAAACTAAACACCTTGAAGTTTTTACTTTACCACCTATGCCTTTATATCAATCTAGTAAGTTTTGTGTGTGTTAATTAGGTAATGTTATTAATTAATGTATGTAAATAAAGTTTTGAATTAATGTTCCAAATCCTTAGGTAGGTAAGTTGATTATTTAATTATTTTATTTAAAATTTATACAGCTCAGAAAGTTGAAGTCCCTATTGAATCAACACCACCACACAGTGAGATCGTGATAAATGACTTTAATATTTCACCTCCAATGTTCAATTATCACAACAGTAATGATTCTTTGACCACATTTGTAGAAGATATAAATTATCAGAACAAATCCTCAGAACAATCAGTAATAGGTATTTTTTTATTTTTATTAAATTTTATAGGAATAATTCCCAATTATTGGGAACTGTATACATGTTTAACACTTTTGAATTTTATAAGTTTGTAATTGAATTGTAATAATTTTTATTATTTGCAGCTACATTGAAAGATTCACCTGAAGTTCCTTTAATTAATAGCCAAGTAAATTCGCAACCGACTTTTGGAATTGATCAAGTCACTAACCTACTTAATGATGGTAGGTACATATATTATGTTTGATGTTTAATCACTGCTAAGCTAGTATACTTCAATTCATATATATTTTTATCTAATAAGTAGAAATACGACAATGTTTAAATCAACATTTGAATTAATATAGTCACCATATTGCAGGTTTATTAACTATTATTACAAATTAGTTTCAGATCAGTACAAATTAATCCAAAACACATTAAATGAAATTAAAGTAGACATTGTTGACATACAAAATCAAATCCAACATCAAGGTTTACTTTTGAGATTAAACCATGGAAATGTAGATGACGACTCACTTAAACTACCATTCGAAACAGTTTTAGAATTGGATGAGTTTGAGTTGAATCTCAAAGTAGACGATCTTCATGAAAGTAGAATGGTAAATATTTAATTTAACGAAATAGGTAAATAGTAAAATTCTATAAACAATTAATATTTTCTCCGCAGAAAAATTGTCTACTAAAAGTTGGACACGTTAAACAACCTTCAAAAACTGTTTACAATTTATTAAAAAAAGTGATGACAAATAAAGTAGCTGAAACTTTTAATATTACTGGAAAAGGGAATAAGAAAGCATTTGGAAAATATAAAATATCCCAAATAATACAAAGTGAGTTGATATATTTTATTTATTATATATTTGTATCTATATTAGAAAATAAATATATGTATACTCAATAATGTTTAATAAATTATATAATAATAATTATATCATTTAACGGCCAATGAAAGTAAGCGAACCATGACCTATAGTTGGGAATGGTGGGATGCGCTAACCGTACCTAAGCTCGTATTTTGCTGATTTGCCAATATTTTTTGTCATGCTTAATACTCTAACTTAAATAAATGCAACTGTCAATATTAAAAAAAAAATAATTTTACATAATATTTATAATATATGATAATAAAGAATTTACATCTTTGTAATCTTTATTTTTATTGTTTGTCATCATTATAACCACCCGGCCTCTTCAATTATTTCTAGTTGATATGCTATACCACTTTAGTGGTAAATTAGCCCATACTGAAAAAAATGTCCACTAATATTAGTTATTAGGTTAAAGTTAAGATCGGGTATTTTACCGTATAATAATTATTTACTTTTTCATTTTTCAGATGTAGTTTATTCCTTACAAGGTACAACAGAAGTGGATTATTTGAATTTTTTGGGTCTATGGCTGCGTCAATCCAATAACCGTGGGGCTAACTAATCATTTAATTTATATTATTACTTAACCTAAGACTGGTTATTTATTTTTTTTATATATATATATTATGTTATTAATATTAACTTTATGTGATGAAAACTATATAATATTTGATTATTTACACCTAAGACTGGTTAGTTGTTATTTTTATTTTTTTTTTATATATTACCATGTTATTAATATTAACTTAATGTGATGAAAACTATCTAATATTTACACCTAAGACTGGTTAATTGTTATTTTTATTTTGTTTTATATAATATTACCATGTTATTAATATTAACTTAATGTGATGAAAACTATCTAATATTTACACCTAAGACTGGTTAATTGTTATTTTTATTTTGTTTTATATAATATTACCATGTTATTAATATTAACTTAATGTGATGAAAACTATCTAATATTTACACCTAAGACTGGTTAATTGTTATTTTTATTTGTTTTATATATTATCATGTTATTAATAAATAATTGATAAAAGGTACTATAGGTATTTTCATTATTTTTTCAACTTTATTTAGCAAAATTTAAAAACTTATCAAAACTCAAGATTTGACACAATATTATAAAAATGAAACGGCTTGCTAAAAAACCATCACTAATATAAATAGTTGACATGACATCAATAATAAATTATGAAATTCATTGAACGTTGATTAAACATATTTTAGACATGGTTAATATACAGATATTCAATGTTGATTAAACGTATTTTATACATGGTTATTATATAGATATTAAATGTAGATCATCTGTATATTAGACATGGTTATTAAACAGATATTCAATGTTGATTAAACATATTTTATACATGATTATTATATAGATATTAAATGTTGATCAACTGTATATTAGACATGGTTATTAAACAGATATTTAAAGTTTAATCAACGTTTAGAAATCCATGTTTAATAAATGTATATTATGCTTACAAGTAAACCACTTCTAAATACGATATCCACGGTTTATCGTGGAGATCTCCACATTTAATAAACGCTTAATAAACTGATTTTTGCACACTGGGACTCGGTCAAACCTATTCCCCGATCTGAATGTTCATGACCAGCGCTTGTATTTGTTTCTGTTCTTACATCATCTATCTCCCGCGATCGAGCACTTCCGTCTTCCTGGTTTTTGGCGACGTTCTACATGCATCAGTGGTTCGTCCTTGCTGAAGTGATTTGTCAATTCTATCGAATTAAATCAGACCTTACAAAAGTTAACCACGTGCTCAGGGCATTAGATGAGTATGAGATTCGAACAGTTTCGGATTTATTGAGTGAGAACGTTCTGTATGATGGAATTAAAATAATCGCCTTATTTCGTAATTTATCGTCCCTCAAGCGACGCGGTTTCGTACGATCTTGTAGCATATAGGTATAACCGTCGCCTAACTCAGATACTTCGGGATATGCGTAGTATTTTTCCCGAAGGCATTGGAAACGCTGCTCTGAAAGAGTGTTTGCTGCAAAAGTTGTCTCCAGCCATCCTCGCCGTCATTTCCAGAATCGGCGGATCCCTAGATTCGTTGGCCTAACTCGAATATGGTGCCTCAAGGTACTGTTCTAGGCACAATATTATTTATCGTTTATATTCATGGACTTTTAAACTTAAACCTAAACGCTTATATTTTTTGTTGCCAGATGATAAAGTTTTACTTTAAACTTTAAAAATTATGATGAATTTTTTAAAGAAAAGAATTTGTCTTGATTCAACTAAGGATTGGTGTGACACTAATAATCATCAATTGAACTTAAGGAGATCTAATTATGTGATTCTTAATATTCAAACTGTGTGCATTGGAGAAGTCAATCTTAAGTTAATCGTAGACAATTGAAATTTTCCTTTTTATTCAACAAAAGTCAATAAAAAAAAGACTAAAAACTTGAAAAATTAATACACGGAACCGCTTGATATAAGAACAGTTGAATATATTAAAAATACATTGCACTTTTTTTATATGAGCGTTTCATGTTAAGTTTACTTAATTAATTATTTCATTATAGTAATTAACGAAATTTATTTAATTGAAAATTTATAAATTATTTAGATGTTAATAATGTATAAAACCTTTTTATAAGTAGATATTTTAAGTTCAAATTTTGATGATATTGTATATTAAATAACCAAGAATAACAATTTTAACTATATTAATGTAATTTAATAATGTTATTCGTAGGTACTTAAAATTTCTAGAGCACAATTTTTACTTTAATTTTAATGATTAATGTTGTTAATGACTGATTAGTAATTTTTAATAACTATTATAATATTATACTAGAAATGACTGAGTAAAACCGATCATAATGACTCTGATATGATTAATTTGGAATTTATTTTATACGTACAAACATTTTTTTTTTTTAATTATAGTAATTAATATAATATATAGTTTATTTACAATAGTATTATCATACAAACAAGTACAAACTTAAAAATAATAATTGCATTTATAGTGTTGTGTTTGTAACAATACATTTGTACATTTTTGTTATCCCATGGTAAAAGACAAACAATTATATTTACTTTTATTTTTTTTCTCATAAGTATAGCACAGATTTACATGCACAGTAATATTCAGACAGAATTACATTAAATTATAACATGCAATAGACTAATAACTATAATATGAAAAAATCATAAATAATAAATAAACATATTGCTTCGATTAATATTATTGATTAAAAACACACAAATACTGTATGATTAATAATTAATAATTAAGTTATTAATGACGATTACATGTTCTTAAACTACTTAAAATAAATACTGATGATTAAAATCACATACATCATATAGGTAATACAATTAACATTTAATTATTTACAGGATAAAGAACAAAGAATATAATTAATTTAACTAAATAAGTTAAAATCATATTTTATTTATTAATTGTTACCAATCAGTTTAGTATAGCAACATAATAAAATTATATAATTATGAGACTTAATATATACGATAAAGGCTATATTACCTATAATATATATATAAGACTTGTTAACAATAATATTATAATATAAACAAGTACAAAGAAAAAGTAATAGTTTAGTTTAATGTTCAGTGTTTGTATTGTATATAGTATTTAATCCTAGAAGTATGTAAACATACATGCACAGTAATATTCAGACATACTTACATTAAATTATAATATGTAATAGACTAATAACTATAATATGGAAAAATCATAATTAATAAATAAACATATTGCTTAGTATGTTTATGTTTATGTCCTTACCATCTATAGTGTTTGTGTTATATGTTCGGATATTATTTTTACATAATTCAAAAGCGTTGCTTGATTCATCCATATTATCCAATAATATTGCATCAATATCTTCTCCATTTTGTATTGAATATGTTTTCATTTCTACCCACATTTTGTTAATCTGTAAAAGTAGATGTATATAATATTAATTGTTTAAAGATAAAAATCTACATTTTTATTACCTAACTATTTATTATGCATATTGTACCATACCAATACAACACCATTATCTACAATGTAATTCAGTTTATGGGTTTTTAATACCCTTATATTATATATATATGTGTGACAAATACTATACAGATGATTGACCTTGTGGTTGGAAAAAACTAAAAAGGGAAATATTAAATAAATAGCTAACAAAAACCGGCGAATTTTATAGTTTGACTTAACTTTAGATTAAAATTTTCAGGTTAAAACTTTATTTATAAGTATATCATCAATTAATTGTTCCAAATTTTACATGAAAGATACTATAGAATGTATTGCTCTGATCACACTTTTATGTTAAGGACTTATTAAGTTAATATCTTTTGTACAATAATAAAAATTGTAATTTTTAACACTATGGAACAAAAGATAATAATAATTTTTAATTAGGTGCCCTAGGTACTGTAAACCCATGTAAAAATGTTTTACATTTATTAATCATTATAAAATCAAAGAAAACTTGGGTGTTACGATTTTTTCGTCCAATCCGTTGCAACAGTCAACCGCCAAATAAATAAATAATAATATATATACCATGATATAATAAGTACCTGTGTTTATCTTTTGAACGACGAAAATTAGCAACAAAATATCTGTAGATTCAGTGATCTTTGACCTGACCGTCATACGAGCATAATCTGGCAATCTTCATAAAGTTACGGCATACATTAAGTAACGACTACGATATGGCTAAACTAGCTTTACGTTTAACACGATCGACCACAAGAATACCAAAGCAAAACACGTGAAATTATACAGTACAACACGCAGAACAATGGCGGCTACGAGAATTGTACAATATATACGTTTAGTGATTTACGGACTGAAGTTTATAATCACCATACAGGCTGTATATTTCGCATAACTCAATAGAAAAATGAATACGGTGCTCTCATTGGTCTCTGTCCGAATCAGTTTGACCACGTACGCCAACACGGCAACACCTGACTTGAATATAACTTGGTTAAATCTGTGTGTCGTCTCCCAGCAATGCATAATGTGGGTAATTTATTCTCTTCGTATTTTGTGACATTGTTGTTATGGGAGGATGTTGTCATCGTCGGTTGACTCAACGAAACGTCCCTAACTTCATCCGTCCAACCACTGGCACGGCGAACGCCGCACGTCCTTGTCTCCTTGATCCCTTTCTTTCGTTCGTCACCTCCCTTCACGGCAACGTTCACCTCCACGGCTCCACATTACTATTGTGATTGTTATTCATGAATTGGGTTTTATTGATCGACTTTTCGTCATATTATTTTTCTTCATTTAAAGTTTCTTAAACGAACAGTCGTTATACTTGATCAGCCTTGATACATACTAAAACGTGTTTTAAACGGAGTTTTGGCTGTTGTGCATAGATACATCTAAACGGTGACTCTTCCTAACCTTTTTTCGCTACTCATTTGAAATTTGCCCCTAATTAAGTAACGAAATACAATATAGATAATTTGCTGGACATATGTACGCTAGAAAACACTCGGTCAAACCTATTCCCCGATCTGAATGTTCATGACCAGCGCTTGTATTTGTTTCTGTTCTTACATCATCTATCTCCCGCGATCGAGCACTTCCGTCTTCCTGGTTTTTGGCGACGTTCTACATGCATCAGTGGTTCGTCCTTGCTGAAGTGATTTGTCAATTCTATCGAATTAAATCAGACCTTACAAAAGTTAACCACGTGCTCAGGGCATTAGATGAGTATGAGATTCGAACAGTTTCGGATTTATTGAGTGAGAACGTTCTGTATGATGGAATTAAAATAATCGCCTTATTTCGTAATTTATCGTCCCTCAAGCGACGCGGTTTCGTACGATCTTGTAGCATATAGGTATAACCGTCGCCTAACTCAGATACTTCGGGATATGCGTAGTATTTTTCCCGAAGGCATTGGAAACGCTGCTCTGAAAGAGTGTTTGCTGCAAAAGTTGTCTCCAGCCATCCTCGCCGTCATTTCCAGAATCGGCGGATCCCTAGATTCGTTGGCCTAACTCGAATATGGTGCCTCAAGGTACTGTTCTAGGCACAATATTATTTATCGTTTATATTCATGGACTTTTAAACTTAAACCTAAACGCTTATATTTTTTGTTGCCAGATGATAAAGTTTTACTTTAAACTTTAAAAATTATGATGAATTTTTTAAAGAAAAGAATTTGTCTTGATTCAACTAAGGATTGGTGTGACACTAATAATCATCAATTGAACTTAAGGAGATCTAATTATGTGATTCTTAATATTCAAACTGTGTGCATTGGAGAAGTCAATCTTAAGTTAATCGTAGACAATTGAAATTTTCCTTTTTATTCAACAAAAGTCAATAAAAAAAAGACTAAAAACTTGAAAAATTAATACACGGAACCGCTTGATATAAGAACAGTTGAATATATTAAAAATACATTGCACTTTTTTTATATGAGCGTTTCATGTTAAGTTTACTTAATTAATTATTTCATTATAGTAATTAACGAAATTTATTTAATTGAAAATTTATAAATTATTTAGATGTTAATAATGTATAAAACCTTTTTATAAGTAGATATTTTAAGTTCAAATTTTGATGATATTGTATATTAAATAACCAAGAATAACAATTTTAACTATATTAATGTAATTTAATAATGTTATTCGTAGGTACTTAAAATTTCTAGAGCACAATTTTTACTTTAATTTTAATGATTAATGTTGTTAATGACTGATTAGTAATTTTTAATAACTATTATAATATTATACTAGAAATGACTGAGTAAAACCGATCATAATGACTCTGATATGATTAATTTGGAATTTATTTTATACGTACAAACATTTTTTTTTTTTAATTATAGCAGTATATAATTAGTATAATATAAAAGAATTAAACAAGAGAGACAAATTGAATCGTATTTCATATAGGTACAATTATGTTATATCATTGAATTCAAATTTTAATACCATCCGTCATGGTAACTCTTTAGTAAACACTGTATAGCAGAGCGATATCCATTTACTCGGTTTTTAAACAATTTATTTTACCAAAATTAAAATAATTGTAATAAACTGGAGACAAATAACTAATATTCAATAAATATTTAATAATTAAATATTTCACAAAAATTACAGGATAAAAAAAAAATTACAAAAGAATATTATTCACAACAATGTAATTTATTAATATAGTAAAAATTATTGAATGATTTAAATAATATTATTGATAAAATTCAAATGATTATTATGAATAGAAATCAGACAAATATTAAAATAATATTTTTTACTTATGGTGTACTTACAATAATAATTAAAGAATAAAGAATAGATTTTATTAAAATAATATATTTAACTAAACAGGTTAAAAATCATGTTTGAATTTATAAATTAACACCAATCAGCTTTTAGAAGTATAGCAAATTAATAAAATTATATAATATTAAGACATCATATACATGATTAAGGCTATATTGTCTATAATATAATATATAGATTATTTACAATAGTATTATCATACAAACAAGTACAAACTTAAAAATAATAATTGCATTTATAGTGTTGTGTTTGTAACAATACATTTGTACATTTTTGTTATCCCATGGTGAAAGACAAACAATTATATTTACTTTTATTTTTTTTCTTATAAGTATAGCACAGATTTACATGCACAGTAATATTCAGACAGGATTACATTAAATTATAATATGCAATAGACTAATAACTATAATATGGAAAAATCATAAATAATAAATAAACATATTGCTTCGATTAATATTATTGATTAAAAACACACAAATACTGTATGATTAATAATTAATAATTAAGTTATTAATGACGATTACATGTTCTTAAACTACTTAAAATAAATACTGATGATTAAAATCACATACATCATATAGGTAATACAATTAACATTTAATTATTTACAGGATAAAGAACAAAGAATATAATTAATTTAACTAAATAAGTTAAAATCATATTTTATTTATTAATTGTTACCAATCAGCTTAGTATAGCAACATAATAAAATTATATAATTATGAGACTTAATATATACGATAAAGGCTATATTACCTATAATATATATATAAGACTTGTTAACAATAATATTATAATATAAACAAGTACAAAGAAAAAGTAATAGTTTAGTTTAATGTTCAGTGTTTGTATTGTATATAGTATTTAATCCTAGAAGTATGTAAACATACATGCACAGTAATATTCAGACATACTTACATTAAATTATAATATGTAATAGACTAATAACTATAATATGGAAAAATCATAATTAATAAATAAACATATTGCTTAGTATGTTTATGTTATTGACTGGTGGTGAATAAACTTTTACGTTTACTTTAGTTTTGTTTCTTATAAGTGATTTCAAGGAACTTTTAACTTGATGCCTATATTTTGGGTGTGATAAATATTTTTCGAGTTTTATGTGTTTTTTTGATATTCTTTTGATAATACGTTCAGCTCTTTTACCAAAACAGCATACTTGTATAACTTTTGATTCATCATGTTGGTACAAAAAATGCATTATGAAAAAAAATGTTAGATGTACAATACTAGAGCATTCAGGACAATTATAGACAACATTAGAAGATTCAATAGTTTCCACGAGGAAACCTTTTTGAACAAATGCTGAGCATTTTATGCAGTATCCACTTACAATTTCATTGTCATCAAATAGGTTTGGCTCACTATAAATAAGTCTGCAATTGTTTATAACCCGTACAGTATTTGTTTCGATATTAAATTGAAATTGAAAAACGTTTGACTGATGAGTTTCTATGTTAAATAAGTTTGGTTGAATTTTAAAGAAACTAAATGAATCAAAAGAGGAGGCGTTTGGTGAGGTTTTCATTATTTTTCTACTTGGATCCTGAATACTATGTTTTAAAACCAATTGAAGATCAGTTGATAATTTTTTGAATTTACAGTGACAAACTTCTGGTTTTAATTCATCTGATATTGGAAAATTTCTTGTAGGTGGTCTAAGAGAATTGTTACAACCAATTCCCACTGGAATAGTTTTTATATTTTCACTATAACCATTAACAAAGAGTAAAAATATTCCTGTATCTTTTACATTTTTCACTTTTACGTTATTTAAACATATTTGTTGATTAAGTGACAATGAAGTAAAATCATTACTTGGAGTTATAACTAATATGTCAACAGTCTCTGAAAAAAAATTAAATTTCAACAAAGATGCTGTTTGATTGTCTTCAGCACTAAAAAAATTAGAATATTTGAGAGTTTTTATCATCGATTTATCGCAACTTAGTAATGTCAAAGCCATAAACACTTCACCACATTTTATAATATTTTGTATTTTCCCAAAAATCGAATAATCACCAGAACCAGTTAATAGGGAAAGATTTTTTACAATTATTGGAATCGATGCTAATGAATTATTAGATTTAAATAAGATGACTGAAGTGTTGTGTTGTGGTTCAACTAAAACGGTTAATAAGTTAGGATTGGAAGCAGTAAACTGTTTGATTACAACTCCGTTGAATATAAATATTCTATCATTTTCATATAAATTATCTATTATTGAACTGAAATATTCATCGTTTTCATTTTTGATGTTTGTACAACTTACTAGATACATTTTATTGTTTTTTTTTAATAATGTTTTTGATGAGTTTGTTTTTTGAATTTGTAGTGGAGTTAGGATTGCTTTGATCAAAATTTGATCCTTACCATCTATAGTGTTTGTGTTATATGTTCGGATATTATTTTTACATAATTCAAAAGCGTTGCTTGATTCATCCATATTATCCAATAATATTGCATCAATATCTTCTCCATTTTGTATTGAATATGTTTTCATTTCTACCCACATTTTGTTAATCTGTAAAAGTAGATGTATATAATATTAATTGTTTAAAGATAAAAATCTACATTTTTATTACCTAACTATTTATTATGCATATTGTACCATACCAATACAACACCATTATCTACAATGTAATTCAGTTTATGGGTTTTTAATACCCTTATATTATATATATATATGTGTGACAAATACTATACAGATGATTGACCTTGTGGTTGGAAAAAACTAAAAAGGGAAATATTAAATAAATAGCTAACAAAAACCGGCGAATTTTATAGTTTGACTTAACTTTAGATTAAAATTTTCAGGTTAAAACTTTATTTATAAGTATATCATCAATTAATTGTTCCAAATTTTACATGAAAGATACTATAGAATGTATTGCTCTGATCACACTTTTATGTTAAGGACTTATTAAGTTAATATCTTTTGTACAATAATAAAAATTGTAATTTTTAACACTATGGAACAAAAGATAATAATAATTTTTAATTAGGTGCCCTAGGTACTGTAAACCCATGTAAAAATGTTTTACATTTATTAATCATTATAAAATCAAAGAAAACTTGGGTGTTACGATTTTTTCGTCCAATCCGTTGCAACAGTCAACCGCCAAATAAATAAATAAATAATAATATATATACCATGATATAATAAGTACCTGTGTTTATCTTTTGAACGACGAAAATTAGCAACAAAATATCTGTAGATTCAGTGATCTTTGACCTGACCGTCATACGAGCATAATCTGGCAATCTTCATAAAGTTACGGCATACATTAAGTAACGACTACGATATGGCTAAACTAGCTTTACGTTTAACACGATCGACCACAAGAATACCAAAGCAAAACACGTGAAATTATACAGTACAACACGCAGAACAATGGCGGCTACGAGAATTGTACAATATATACGTTTAGTGATTTACGGACTGAAGTTTATAATCACCATACAGGCTGTATATTTCGCATAACTCAATAGAAAAATGAATACGGTGCTCTCATTGGTCTCTGTCCGAATCAGTTTGACCACGTACGCCAACACGGCAACACCTGACTTGAATATAACTTGGTTAAATCTGTGTGTCGTCTCCCAGCAATGCATAATGTGGGTAATTTATTCTCTTCGTATTTTGTGACATTGTTGTTATGGGAGGATGTTGTCATCGTCGGTTGACTCAACGAAACGTCCCTAACTTCATCCGTCCAACCACTGGCACGGCGAACGCCGCACGTCCTTGTCTCCTTGATCCCTTTCTTTCGTTCGTCACCTCCCTTCACGGCAACGTTCACCTCCACGGCTCCACATTACTATTGTGATTGTTATTCATGAATTGGGTTTTATTGATCGACTTTTCGTCATATTATTTTTCTTCATTTAAAGTTTCTTAAACGAACAGTCGTTATACTTGATCAGCCTTGATACATACTAAAACGTGTTTTAAACGGAGTGTTGGCTGTTGTGCATAGATACATCTAAACGGTGACTCTTCCTAACCTTTTTTCGCTACTCATTTGAAATTTGCCCCTAATTAAGTAACGAAATACAATATAGATAATTTGCTGGACATATGTACGCTAGAAAACACTCGGTCAAACCTATTCCCCGATCTGAATGTTCATGACCAGCGCTTGTATTTGTTTCTGTTCTTACATCATCTATCTCCCGCGATCGAGCACTTCCGTCTTCCTGGTTTTTGGCGACGTTCTACATGCATCAGTGGTTCGTCCTTGCTGAAGTGATTTGTCAATTCTATCGAATTAAATCAGACCTTACAAAAGTTAACCACGTGCTCAGGGCATTAGATGAGTATGAGATTCGAACAGTTTCGGATTTATTGAGTGAGAACGTTCTGTATGATGGAATTAAAATAATCGCCTTATTTCGTAATTTATCGTCCCTCAAGCGACGCGGTTTCGTACGATCTTGTAGCATATAGGTATAACCGTCGCCTAACTCAGATACTTCGGGATATGCGTAGTATTTTTCCCGAAGGCATTGGAAACGCTGCTCTGAAAGAGTGTTTGCTGCAAAAGTTGTCTCCAGCCATCCTCGCCGTCATTTCCAGAATCGGCGGATCCCTAGATTCGTTGGCCTAACTCGAATATGGTGCCTCAAGGTACTGTTCTAGGCACAATATTATTTATCGTTTATATTCATGGACTTTTAAACTTAAACCTAAACGCTTATATTTTTTGTTGCCAGATGATAAAGTTTTACTTTAAACTTTAAAAATTATGATGAATTTTTTAAAGAAAAGAATTTGTCTTGATTCAACTAAGGATTGGTGTGACACTAATAATCATCAATTGAACTTAAGGAGATCTAATTATGTGATTCTTAATATTCAAACTGTGTGCATTGGAGAAGTCAATCTTAAGTTAATCGTAGACAATTGAAATTTTCCTTTTTATTCAACAAAAGTCAATAAAAAAAAGACTAAAAACTTGAAAAATTAATACACACGGAACCACTTGATATAAGAACAGTTGAATATATTAAAAATACATTGCACTTTTTTTATATGAGCGTTTCATGTTAAGTTTACTTAATTAATTATTTCATTATAGTAATTAACGAAATTTATTTAATTGAAAATTTATAAATTATTTAGATGTTAATAATGTATAAAACCTTTTTATAAGTAGATATTTTAAGTTCAAATTTTGATGATATTGTATATTAAATAACCAAGAATAACAATTTTAACTATATTAATGTAATTTAATAATGTTATTCGTAGGTACTTAAAATTTCTAGAGCACAATTTTTACTTTAATTTTAATGATTAATGTTGTTAATGACTGATTAGTAATTTTTAATAACTATTATAATATTATACTAGAAATGACTGAGTAAAACCGATCATAATGACTCTGATATGATTAATTTGGAATTTATTTTATACGTACAAACATTTTTTTTTTTTAATTATAGCAGTATATAATTAGTATAATATAAAAGAATTAAACAAGAGAGACAAATTGAATCGTATTTCATATAGGTACAATTATGTTATATCATTGAATTCAAATTTTAATACCATCCGTCATGGTAACTCTTTAGTAAACACTGTATAGCAGAGCGATATCCATTTACTCGGTTTTTAAACAATTTATTTTACCAAAATTAAAATAATTGTAATAAACTGGAGACAAATAACTAATATTCAATAAATATTTAATAATTAAATATTTCACAAAAATTACAGGATAAAAAAAAAATTACAAAAGAATATTATTCACAACAATGTAATTTATTAATATAGTAAAAATTATTGAATGATTTAAATAATATTATTGATAAAATTCAAATGATTATTATGAATAGAAATCAGACAAATATTAAAATAATATTTTTTACTTATGGTGTACTTACAATAATAATTAAAGAATAAAGAATAGATTTTATTAAAATAATATATTTAACTAAACAGGTTAAAAATCATGTTTGAATTTATAAATTAACACCAATCAGCTTTTAGAAGTATAGCAAATTAATAAAATTATATAATATTAAGACATCATATACATGATTAAGGCTATATTGTCTATAATATAATATATAGATTATTTACAATAGTATTATCATACAAACAAGTACAAACTTAAAAATAATAATTGCATTTATAGTGTTGTGTTTGTAACAATACATTTGTACATTTTTGTTATCCCATGGTGAAAGACAAACAATTATATTTACTTTTATTTTTTTTCTTATAAGTATAGCACAGATTTACATGCACAGTAATATTCAGACAGGATTACATTAAATTATAATATGCAATAGACTAATAACTATAATATGGAAAAATCATAAATAATAAATAAACATATTGCTTCGATTAATATTATTGATTAAAAACACACAAATACTGTATGATTAATAATTAATAATTAAGTTATTAATGACGATTACATGTTCTTAAACTACTTAAAATAAATACTGATGATTAAAATCACATACATCATATAGGTAATACAATTAACATTTAATTATTTACAGGATAAAGAACAAAGAATATAATTAATTTAACTAAATAAGTTAAAATCATATTTTATTTATTAATTGTTACCAATCAGCTTAGTATAGCAACATAATAAAATTATATAATTATGAGACTTAATATATACGATAAAGGCTATATTACCTATAATATATATATAAGACTTGTTAACAATAATATTATAATATAAACAAGTACAAAGAAAAAGTAATAGTTTAGTTTAATGTTCAGTGTTTGTATTGTATATAGTATTTAATCCTAGAAGTATGTAAACATACATGCACAGTAATATTCAGACATACTTACATTAAATTATAATATGTAATAGACTAATAACTATAATATGGAAAAATCATAATTAATAAATAAACATATTGCTTAGTATGTTTATGTTATTGACTGGTGGTGAATAAACTTTTACGTTTACTTTAGTTTTGTTTCTTATAAGTGATTTCAAGGAACTTTTAACTTGATGCCTATATTTTGGGTGTGATAAATATTTTTCGAGTTTTATGTGTTTTTTTGATATTCTTTTGATAATACGTTCAGCTCTTTTACCAAAACAGCATACTTGTATAACTTTTGATTCATCATGTTGGTACAAAAAATGCATTATGAAAAAAAATGTTAGATGTACAATACTAGAGCATTCAGGACAATTATAGACAACATTAGAAGATTCAATAGTTTCCACGAGGAAACCTTTTTGAACAAATGCTGAGCATTTTATGCAGTATCCACTTACAATTTCATTGTCATCAAATAGGTTTGGCTCACTATAAATAAGTCTGCAATTGTTTATAACCCGTACAGTATTTGTTTCGATATTAAATTGAAATTGAAAAACGTTTGACTGATGAGTTTCTATGTTAAATAAGTTTGGTTGAATTTTAAAGAAACTAAATGAATCAAAAGAGGAGGCGTTTGGTGAGGTTTTCATTATTTTTCTACTTGGATCCTGAATACTATGTTTTAAAACCAATTGAAGATCAGTTGATAATTTTTTGAATTTACAGTGACAAACTTCTGGTTTTAATTCATCTGATATTGGAAAATTTCTTGTAGGTGGTCTAAGAGAATTGTTACAACCAATTCCCACTGGAATAGTTTTTATATTTTCACTATAACCATTAACAAAGAGTAAAAATATTCCTGTATCTTTTACATTTTTCACTTTTACGTTATTTAAACATATTTGTTGATTAAGTGACAATGAAGTAAAATCATTACTTGGAGTTATAACTAATATGTCAACAGTCTCTGAAAAAAAATTAAATTTCAACAAAGATGCTGTTTGATTGTCTTCAGCACTAAAAAAATTAGAATATTTGAGAGTTTTTATCATCGATTTATCGCAACTTAGTAATGTCAAAGCCATAAACACTTCACCACATTTTATAATATTTTGTATTTTCCCAAAAATCGAATAATCACCAGAACCAGTTAATAGGGAAAGATTTTTTACAATTATTGGAATCGATGCTAATGAATTATTAGATTTAAATAAGATGACTGAAGTGTTGTGTTGTGGTTCAACTAAAACGGTTAATAAGTTAGGATTGGAAGCAGTAAACTGTTTGATTACAACTCCGTTGAATATAAATATTCTATCATTTTCATATAAATTATCTATTATTGAACTGAAATATTCATCGTTTTCATTTTTGATGTTTGTACAACTTACTAGATACATTTTATTGTTTTTTTTTAATAATGTTTTTGATGAGTTTGTTTTTTGAATTTGTAGTGGAGTTAGGATTGCTTTGATCAAAATTTGATCCTTACCATCTATAGTGTTTGTGTTATATGTTCGGATATTATTTTTACATAATTCAAAAGCGTTGCTTGATTCATCCATATTATCCAATAATATTGCATCAATATCTTCTCCATTTTGTATTGAATATGTTTTCATTTCTACCCACATTTTGTTAATCTGTAAAAGTAGATGTATATAATATTAATTGTTTAAAGATAAAAATCTACATTTTTATTACCTAACTATTTATTATGCATATTGTACCATACCAATACAACACCATTATCTACAATGTAATTCAGTTTATGGGTTTTTAATACCCTTATATTATATATATATATGTGTGACAAATACTATACAGATGATTGACCTTGTGGTTGGAAAAAACTAAAAAGGGAAATATTAAATAAATAGCTAACAAAAACCGGCGAATTTTATAGTTTGACTTAACTTTAGATTAAAATTTTCAGGTTAAAACTTTATTTATAAGTATATCATCAATTAATTGTTCCAAATTTTACATGAAAGATACTATAGAATGTATTGCTCTGATCACACTTTTATGTTAAGGACTTATTAAGTTAATATCTTTTGTACAATAATAAAAATTGTAATTTTTAACACTATGGAACAAAAGATAATAATAATTTTTAATTAGGTGCCCTAGGTACTGTAAACCCATGTAAAAATGTTTTACATTTATTAATCATTATAAAATCAAAGAAAACTTGGGTGTTACGATTTTTTCGTCCAATCCGTTGCAACAGTCAACCGCCAAATAAATAAATAAATAATAATATATATACCATGATATAATAAGTACCTGTGTTTATCTTTTGAACGACGAAAATTAGCAACAAAATATCTGTAGATTCAGTGATCTTTGACCTGACCGTCATACGAGCATAATCTGGCAATCTTCATAAAGTTACGGCATACATTAAGTAACGACTACGATATGGCTAAACTAGCTTTACGTTTAACACGATCGACCACAAGAATACCAAAGCAAAACACGTGAAATTATACAGTACAACACGCAGAACAATGGCGGCTACGAGAATTGTACAATATATACGTTTAGTGATTTACGGACTGAAGTTTATAATCACCATACAGGCTGTATATTTCGCATAACTCAATAGAAAAATGAATACGGTGCTCTCATTGGTCTCTGTCCGAATCAGTTTGACCACGTACGCCAACACGGCAACACCTGACTTGAATATAACTTGGTTAAATCTGTGTGTCGTCTCCCAGCAATGCATAATGTGGGTAATTTATTCTCTTCGTATTTTGTGACATTGTTGTTATGGGAGGATGTTGTCATCGTCGGTTGACTCAACGAAACGTCCCTAACTTCATCCGTCCAACCACTGGCACGGCGAACGCCGCACGTCCTTGTCTCCTTGATCCCTTTCTTTCGTTCGTCACCTCCCTTCACGGCAACGTTCACCTCCACGGCTCCACATTACTATTGTGATTGTTATTCATGAATTGGGTTTTATTGATCGACTTTTCGTCATATTATTTTTCTTCATTTAAAGTTTCTTAAACGAACAGTCGTTATACTTGGTCAGCCTTGATACATACTAAAACGTGTTTTAAACGGAGTGTTGGCTGTTGTGCATAGATACATCTAAACGGTGACTCTTCCTAACCTTTTTTCGCTACTCATTTGAAATTTGCCCCTAATTAAGTAACGAAATACAATATAGATAATTTGCTGGACATATGTACGCTAGAAAACACTCGGTCAAATCTATTCCCCGATCTGAATGTTCATGACCAGCGCTTGTATTTGTTTCTGTTCTTACATCATCTATCTCCCGCGATCGAGCACTTCCGTCTTCCTGGTTTTTGGCGACGTTCTACATGCATCAGTGGTTCGTCCTTGCTGAAGTGATTTGTCAATTCTATCGAATTAAATCAGACCTTACAAAAGTTAACCACGTGCTCAGGGCATTAGATGAGTATGAGATTCGAACAGTTTCGGATTTATTGAGTGAGAACGTTCTGTATGATGGAATTAAAATAATCGCCTTATTTCGTAATTTATCGTCCCTCAAGCGACGCGGTTTCGTACGATCTTGTAGCATATAGGTATAACCGTCGCCTAACTCAGATACTTCGGGATATGCGTAGTATTTTTCCCGAAGGCATTGGAAACGCTGCTCTGAAAGAGTGTTTGCTGCAAAAGTTGTCTCCAGCCATCCTCGCCGTCATTTCCAGAATCGGCGGATCCCTAGATTCGTTGGCCTAACTCGAATATGGTGCCTCAAGGTACTGTTCTAGGCACAATATTATTTATCGTTTATATTCATGGACTTTTAAACTTAAACCTAAACGCTTATATTTTTTGTTGCCAGATGATAAAGTTTTACTTTAAACTTTAAAAATTATGATGAATTTTTTAAAGAAAAGAATTTGTCTTGATTCAACTAAGGATTGGTGTGACACTAATAATCATCAATTGAACTTAAGGAGATCTAATTATGTGATTCTTAATATTCAAACTGTGTGCATTGGAGAAGTCAATCTTAAGTTAATCGTAGACAATTGAAATTTTCCTTTTTATTCAACAAAAGTCAATAAAAAAAAGACTAAAAACTTGAAAAATTAATACACGGAACCGCTTGATATAAGAACAGTTGAATATATTAAAAATACATTGCACTTTTTTTATATGAGCGTTTCATGTTAAGTTTACTTAATTAATTATTTCATTATAGTAATTAACGAAATTTATTTAATTGAAAATTTATAAATTATTTAGATGTTAATAATGTATAAAACCTTTTTATAAGTAGATATTTTAAGTTCAAATTTTGATGATATTGTATATTAAATAACCAAGAATAACAATTTTAACTATATTAATGTAATTTAATAATGTTATTCGTAGGTACTTAAAATTTCTAGAGCACAATTTTTACTTTAATTTTAATGATTAATGTTGTTAATGACTGATTAGTAATTTTTAATAACTATTATAATATTATACTAGAAATGACTGAGTAAAACCGATCATAATGACTCTGATATGATTAATTTGGAATTTATTTTATACGTACAAACATTTTTTTTTTTTAATTATAGCAGTATATAATTAGTATAATATAAAAGAATTAAACAAGAGAGACAAATTGAATCGTATTTCATATAGGTACAATTATGTTATATCATTGAATTCAAATTTTAATACCATCCGTCATGGTAACTCTTTAGTAAACACTGTATAGCAGAGCGATATCCATTTACTCGGTTTTTAAACAATTTATTTTACCAAAATTAAAATAATTGTAATAAACTGGAGACAAATAACTAATATTCAATAAATATTTAATAATTAAATATTTCACAAAAATTACAGGATAAAAAAAAAATTACAAAAGAATATTATTCACAACAATGTAATTTATTAATATAGTAAAAATTATTGAATGATTTAAATAATATTATTGATAAAATTCAAATGATTATTATGAATAGAAATCAGACAAATATTAAAATAATATTTTTTACTTATGGTGTACTTACAATAATAATTAAAGAATAAAGAATAGATTTTATTAAAATAATATATTTAACTAAACAGGTTAAAAATCATGTTTGAATTTATAAATTAACACCAATCAGCTTTTAGAAGTATAGCAAATTAATAAAATTATATAATATTAAGACATCATATACATGATTAAGGCTATATTGTCTATAATATAATATATAGATTATTTACAATAGTATTATCATACAAACAAGTACAAACTTAAAAATAATAATTGCATTTATAGTGTTGTGTTTGTAACAATACATTTGTACATTTTTGTTATCCCATGGTGAAAGACAAACAATTATATTTACTTTTATTTTTTTTCTTATAAGTATAGCACAGATTTACATGCACAGTAATATTCAGACAGGATTACATTAAATTATAATATGCAATAGACTAATAACTATAATATGGAAAAATCATAAATAATAAATAAACATATTGCTTCGATTAATATTATTGATTAAAAACACACAAATACTGTATGATTAATAATTAATAATTAAGTTATTAATGACGATTACATGTTCTTAAACTACTTAAAATAAATACTGATGATTAAAATCACATACATCATATAGGTAATACAATTAACATTTAATTATTTACAGGATAAAGAACAAAGAATATAATTAATTTAACTAAATAAGTTAAAATCATATTTTATTTATTAATTGTTACCAATCAGCTTAGTATAGCAACATAATAAAATTATATAATTATGAGACTTAATATATACGATAAAGGCTATATTACCTATAATATATATATAAGACTTGTTAACAATAATATTATAATATAAACAAGTACAAAGAAAAAGTAATAGTTTAGTTTAATGTTCAGTGTTTGTATTGTATATAGTATTTAATCCTAGAAGTATGTAAACATACATGCACAGTAATATTCAGACATACTTACATTAAATTATAATATGTAATAGACTAATAACTATAATATGGAAAAATCATAATTAATAAATAAACATATTGCTTAGTATGTTTATGTTATTGACTGGTGGTGAATAAACTTTTACGTTTACTTTAGTTTTGTTTCTTATAAGTGATTTCAAGGAACTTTTAACTTGATGCCTATATTTTGGGTGTGATAAATATTTTTCGAGTTTTATGTGTTTTTTTGATATTCTTTTGATAATACGTTCAGCTCTTTTACCAAAACAGCATACTTGTATAACTTTTGATTCATCATGTTGGTACAAAAAATGCATTATGAAAAAAAATGTTAGATGTACAATACTAGAGCATTCAGGACAATTATAGACAACATTAGAAGATTCAATAGTTTCCACGAGGAAACCTTTTTGAACAAATGCTGAGCATTTTATGCAGTATCCACTTACAATTTCATTGTCATCAAATAGGTTTGGCTCACTATAAATAAGTCTGCAATTGTTTATAACCCGTACAGTATTTGTTTCGATATTAAATTGAAATTGAAAAACGTTTGACTGATGAGTTTCTATGTTAAATAAGTTTGGTTGAATTTTAAAGAAACTAAATGAATCAAAAGAGGAGGCGTTTGGTGAGGTTTTCATTATTTTTCTACTTGGATCCTGAATACTATGTTTTAAAACCAATTGAAGATCAGTTGATAATTTTTTGAATTTACAGTGACAAACTTCTGGTTTTAATTCATCTGATATTGGAAAATTTCTTGTAGGTGGTCTAAGAGAATTGTTACAACCAATTCCCACTGGAATAGTTTTTATATTTTCACTATAACCATTAACAAAGAGTAAAAATATTCCTGTATCTTTTACATTTTTCACTTTTACGTTATTTAAACATATTTGTTGATTAAGTGACAATGAAGTAAAATCATTACTTGGAGTTATAACTAATATGTCAACAGTCTCTGAAAAAAAATTAAATTTCAACAAAGATGCTGTTTGATTGTCTTCAGCACTAAAAAAATTAGAATATTTGAGAGTTTTTATCATCGATTTATCGCAACTTAGTAATGTCAAAGCCATAAACACTTCACCACATTTTATAATATTTTGTATTTTCCCAAAAATCGAATAATCACCAGAACCAGTTAATAGGGAAAGATTTTTTACAATTATTGGAATCGATGCTAATGAATTATTAGATTTAAATAAGATGACTGAAGTGTTGTGTTGTGGTTCAACTAAAACGGTTAATAAGTTAGGATTGGAAGCAGTAAACTGTTTGATTACAACTCCGTTGAATATAAATATTCTATCATTTTCATATAAATTATCTATTATTGAACTGAAATATTCATCGTTTTCATTTTTGATGTTTGTACAACTTACTAGATACATTTTATTGTTTTTTTTTAATAATGTTTTTGATGAGTTTGTTTTTTGAATTTGTAGTGGAGTTAGGATTGCTTTGATCAAAATTTGATCCTTACCATCTATAGTGTTTGTGTTATATGTTCGGATATTATTTTTACATAATTCAAAAGCGTTGCTTGATTCATCCATATTATCCAATAATATTGCATCAATATCTTCTCCATTTTGTATTGAATATGTTTTCATTTCTACCCACATTTTGTTAATCTGTAAAAGTAGATGTATATAATATTAATTGTTTAAAGATAAAAATCTACATTTTTATTACCTAACTATTTATTATGCATATTGTACCATACCAATACAACACCATTATCTACAATGTAATTCAGTTTATGGGTTTTTAATACCCTTATATTATATATATATGTGTGACAAATACTATACAGATGATTGACCTTGTGGTTGGAAAAAACTAAAAAGGGAAATATTAAATAAATAGCTAACAAAAACCGGCGAATTTTATAGTTTGACTTAACTTTAGATTAAAATTTTCAGGTTAAAACTTTATTTATAAGTATATCATCAATTAATTGTTCCAAATTTTACATGAAAGATACTATAGAATGTATTGCTCTGATCACACTTTTATGTTAAGGACTTATTAAGTTAATATCTTTTGTACAATAATAAAAATTGTAATTTTTAACACTATGGAACAAAAGATAATAATAATTTTTAATTAGGTGCCCTAGGTACTGTAAACCCATGTAAAAATGTTTTACATTTATTAATCATTATAAAATCAAAGAAAACTTGGGTGTTACGATTTTTTCGTCCAATCCGTTGCAACAGTCAACCGCCAAATAAATAAATAAATAATAATATATATACCATGATATAATAAGTACCTGTGTTTATCTTTTGAACGACGAAAATTAGCAACAAAATATCTGTAGATTCAGTGATCTTTGACCTGACCGTCATACGAGCATAATCTGGCAATCTTCATAAAGTTACGGCATACATTAAGTAACGACTACGATATGGCTAAACTAGCTTTACGTTTAACACGATCGACCACAAGAATACCAAAGCAAAACACGTGAAATTATACAGTACAACACGCAGAACAATGGCGGCTACGAGAATTGTACAATATATACGTTTAGTGATTTACGGACTGAAGTTTATAATCACCATACAGGCTGTATATTTCGCATAACTCAATAGAAAAATGAATACGGTGCTCTCATTGGTCTCTGTCCGAATCAGTTTGACCACGTACGCCAACACGGCAACACCTGACTTGAATATAACTTGGTTAAATCTGTGTGTCGTCTCCCAGCAATGCATAATGTGGGTAATTTATTCTCTTCGTATTTTGTGACATTGTTGTTATGGGAGGATGTTGTCATCGTCGGTTGACTCAACGAAACGTCCCTAACTTCATCCGTCCAACCACTGGCACGGCGAACGCCGCACGTCCTTGTCTCCTTGATCCCTTTCTTTCGTTCGTCACCTCCCTTCACGGCAACGTTCACCTCCACGGCTCCACATTACTATTGTGATTGTTATTCATGAATTGGGTTTTATTGATCGACTTTTCGTCATATTATTTTTCTTCATTTAAAGTTTCTTAAACGAACAGTCGTTATACTTGGTCAGCCTTGATACATACTAAAACGTGTTTTAAACGGAGTGTTGGCTGTTGTGCATAGATACATCTAAACGGTGACTCTTCCTAACCTTTTTTCGCTACTCATTTGAAATTTGCCCCTAATTAAGTAACGAAATACAATATAGATAATTTGCTGGACATATGTACGCTAGAAAACACTCGGTCAAACCTATTCCCCGATCTGAATGTTCATGACCAGCGCTTGTATTTGTTTCTGTTCTTACATCATCTATCTCCCGCGATCGAGCACTTCCGTCTTCCTGGTTTTTGGCGACGTTCTACATGCATCAGTGGTTCGTCCTTGCTGAAGTGATTTGTCAATTCTATCGAATTAAATCAGACCTTACAAAAGTTAACCACGTGCTCAGGGCATTAGATGAGTATGAGATTCGAACAGTTTCGGATTTATTGAGTGAGAACGTTCTGTATGATGGAATTAAAATAATCGCCTTATTTCGTAATTTATCGTCCCTCAAGCGACGCGGTTTCGTACGATCTTGTAGCATATAGGTATAACCGTCGCCTAACTCAGATACTTCGGGATATGCGTAGTATTTTTCCCGAAGGCATTGGAAACGCTGCTCTGAAAGAGTGTTTGCTGCAAAAGTTGTCTCCAGCCATCCTCGCCGTCATTTCCAGAATCGGCGGATCCCTAGATTCGTTGGCCTAACTCGAATATGGTGCCTCAAGGTACTGTTCTAGGCACAATATTATTTATCGTTTATATTCATGGACTTTTAAACTTAAACCTAAACGCTTATATTTTTTGTTGCCAGATGATAAAGTTTTACTTTAAACTTTAAAAATTATGATGAATTTTTTAAAGAAAAGAATTTGTCTTGATTCAACTAAGGATTGGTGTGACACTAATAATCATCAATTGAACTTAAGGAGATCTAATTATGTGATTCTTAATATTCAAACTGTGTGCATTGGAGAAGTCAATCTTAAGTTAATCGTAGACAATTGAAATTTTCCTTTTTATTCAACAAAAGTCAATAAAAAAAAGACTAAAAACTTGAAAAATTAATACACGGAACCGCTTGATATAAGAACAGTTGAATATATTAAAAATACATTGCACTTTTTTTATATGAGCGTTTCATGTTAAGTTTACTTAATTAATTATTTCATTATAGTAATTAACGAAATTTATTTAATTGAAAATTTATAAATTATTTAGATGTTAATAATGTATAAAACCTTTTTATAAGTAGATATTTTAAGTTCAAATTTTGATGATATTGTATATTAAATAACCAAGAATAACAATTTTAACTATATTAATGTAATTTAATAATGTTATTCGTAGGTACTTAAAATTTCTAGAGCACAATTTTTACTTTAATTTTAATGATTAATGTTGTTAATGACTGATTAGTAATTTTTAATAACTATTATAATATTATACTAGAAATGACTGAGTAAAACCGATCATAATGACTCTGATATGATTAATTTGGAATTTATTTTATACGTACAAACATTTTTTTTTTTTAATTATAGCAGTATATAATTAGTATAATATAAAAGAATTAAACAAGAGAGACAAATTGAATCGTATTTCATATAGGTACAATTATGTTATATCATTGAATTCAAATTTTAATACCATCCGTCATGGTAACTCTTTAGTAAACACTGTATAGCAGAGCGATATCCATTTACTCGGTTTTTAAACAATTTATTTTACCAAAATTAAAATAATTGTAATAAACTGGAGACAAATAACTAATATTCAATAAATATTTAATAATTAAATATTTCACAAAAATTACAGGATAAAAAAAAAATTACAAAAGAATATTATTCACAACAATGTAATTTATTAATATAGTAAAAATTATTGAATGATTTAAATAATATTATTGATAAAATTCAAATGATTATTATGAATAGAAATCAGACAAATATTAAAATAATATTTTTTACTTATGGTGTACTTACAATAATAATTAAAGAATAAAGAATAGATTTTATTAAAATAATATATTTAACTAAACAGGTTAAAAATCATGTTTGAATTTATAAATTAACACCAATCAGCTTTTAGAAGTATAGCAAATTAATAAAATTATATAATATTAAGACATCATATACATGATTAAGGCTATATTGTCTATAATATAATATATAGATTATTTACAATAGTATTATCATACAAACAAGTACAAACTTAAAAATAATAATTGCATTTATAGTGTTGTGTTTGTAACAATACATTTGTACATTTTTGTTATCCCATGGTGAAAGACAAACAATTATATTTACTTTTATTTTTTTTCTTATAAGTATAGCACAGATTTACATGCACAGTAATATTCAGACAGGATTACATTAAATTATAATATGCAATAGACTAATAACTATAATATGGAAAAATCATAAATAATAAATAAACATATTGCTTCGATTAATATTATTGATTAAAAACACACAAATACTGTATGATTAATAATTAATAATTAAGTTATTAATGACGATTACATGTTCTTAAACTACTTAAAATAAATACTGATGATTAAAATCACATACATCATATAGGTAATACAATTAACATTTAATTATTTACAGGATAAAGAACAAAGAATATAATTAATTTAACTAAATAAGTTAAAATCATATTTTATTTATTAATTGTTACCAATCAGCTTAGTATAGCAACATAATAAAATTATATAATTATGAGACTTAATATATACGATAAAGGCTATATTACCTATAATATATATATAAGACTTGTTAACAATAATATTATAATATAAACAAGTACAAAGAAAAAGTAATAGTTTAGTTTAATGTTCAGTGTTTGTATTGTATATAGTATTTAATCCTAGAAGTATGTAAACATACATGCACAGTAATATTCAGACATACTTACATTAAATTATAATATGTAATAGACTAATAACTATAATATGGAAAAATCATAATTAATAAATAAACATATTGCTTAGTATGTTTATGTTATTGACTGGTGGTGAATAAACTTTTACGTTTACTTTAGTTTTGTTTCTTATAAGTGATTTCAAGGAACTTTTAACTTGATGCCTATATTTTGGGTGTGATAAATATTTTTCGAGTTTTATGTGTTTTTTTGATATTCTTTTGATAATACGTTCAGCTCTTTTACCAAAACAGCATACTTGTATAACTTTTGATTCATCATGTTGGTACAAAAAATGCATTATGAAAAAAAATGTTAGATGTACAATACTAGAGCATTCAGGACAATTATAGACAACATTAGAAGATTCAATAGTTTCCACGAGGAAACCTTTTTGAACAAATGCTGAGCATTTTATGCAGTATCCACTTACAATTTCATTGTCATCAAATAGGTTTGGCTCACTATAAATAAGTCTGCAATTGTTTATAACCCGTACAGTATTTGTTTCGATATTAAATTGAAATTGAAAAACGTTTGACTGATGAGTTTCTATGTTAAATAAGTTTGGTTGAATTTTAAAGAAACTAAATGAATCAAAAGAGGAGGCGTTTGGTGAGGTTTTCATTATTTTTCTACTTGGATCCTGAATACTATGTTTTAAAACCAATTGAAGATCAGTTGATAATTTTTTGAATTTACAGTGACAAACTTCTGGTTTTAATTCATCTGATATTGGAAAATTTCTTGTAGGTGGTCTAAGAGAATTGTTACAACCAATTCCCACTGGAATAGTTTTTATATTTTCACTATAACCATTAACAAAGAGTAAAAATATTCCTGTATCTTTTACATTTTTCACTTTTACGTTATTTAAACATATTTGTTGATTAAGTGACAATGAAGTAAAATCATTACTTGGAGTTATAACTAATATGTCAACAGTCTCTGAAAAAAAATTAAATTTCAACAAAGATGCTGTTTGATTGTCTTCAGCACTAAAAAAATTAGAATATTTGAGAGTTTTTATCATCGATTTATCGCAACTTAGTAATGTCAAAGCCATAAACACTTCACCACATTTTATAATATTTTGTATTTTCCCAAAAATCGAATAATCACCAGAACCAGTTAATAGGGAAAGATTTTTTACAATTATTGGAATCGATGCTAATGAATTATTAGATTTAAATAAGATGACTGAAGTGTTGTGTTGTGGTTCAACTAAAACGGTTAATAAGTTAGGATTGGAAGCAGTAAACTGTTTGATTACAACTCCGTTGAATATAAATATTCTATCATTTTCATATAAATTATCTATTATTGAACTGAAATATTCATCGTTTTCATTTTTGATGTTTGTACAACTTACTAGATACATTTTATTGTTTTTTTTTAATAATGTTTTTGATGAGTTTGTTTTTTGAATTTGTAGTGGAGTTAGGATTGCTTTGATCAAAATTTGATCCTTACCATCTATAGTGTTTGTGTTATATGTTCGGATATTATTTTTACATAATTCAAAAGCGTTGCTTGATTCATCCATATTATCCAATAATATTGCATCAATATCTTCTCCATTTTGTATTGAATATGTTTTCATTTCTACCCACATTTTGTTAATCTGTAAAAGTAGATGTATATAATATTAATTGTTTAAAGATAAAAATCTACATTTTTATTACCTAACTATTTATTATGCATATTGTACCATACCAATACAACACCATTATCTACAATGTAATTCAGTTTATGGGTTTTTAATACCCTTATATTATATATATATATGTGTGACAAATACTATACAGATGATTGACCTTGTGGTTGGAAAAAACTAAAAAGGGAAATATTAAATAAATAGCTAACAAAAACCGGCGAATTTTATAGTTTGACTTAACTTTAGATTAAAATTTTCAGGTTAAAACTTTATTTATAAGTATATCATCAATTAATTGTTCCAAATTTTACATGAAAGATACTATAGAATGTATTGCTCTGATCACACTTTTATGTTAAGGACTTATTAAGTTAATATCTTTTGTACAATAATAAAAATTGTAATTTTTAACACTATGGAACAAAAGATAATAATAATTTTTAATTAGGTGCCCTAGGTACTGTAAACCCATGTAAAAATGTTTTACATTTATTAATCATTATAAAATCAAAGAAAACTTGGGTGTTACGATTTTTTCGTCCAATCCGTTGCAACAGTCAACCGCCAAATAAATAAATAAATAATAATATATATACCATGATATAATAAGTACCTGTGTTTATCTTTTGAACGACGAAAATTAGCAACAAAATATCTGTAGATTCAGTGATCTTTGACCTGACCGTCATACGAGCATAATCTGGCAATCTTCATAAAGTTACGGCATACATTAAGTAACGACTACGATATGGCTAAACTAGCTTTACGTTTAACACGATCGACCACAAGAATACCAAAGCAAAACACGTGAAATTATACAGTACAACACGCAGAACAATGGCGGCTACGAGAATTGTACAATATATACGTTTAGTGATTTACGGACTGAAGTTTATAATCACCATACAGGCTGTATATTTCGCATAACTCAATAGAAAAATGAATACGGTGCTCTCATTGGTCTCTGTCCGAATCAGTTTGACCACGTACGCCAACACGGCAACACCTGACTTGAATATAACTTGGTTAAATCTATGTGTCGTCTCCCAGCAATGCATAATGTGGGTAATTTATTCTCTTCGTATTTTGTGACATTGTTGTTATGGGAGGATGTTGTCATCGTCGGTTGACTCAACGAAACGTCCCTAACTTCATCCGTCCAACCACTGGCGTGGCGAACGCCGCACGTCCTGAATATATCTATATTTATAATGCCAATTCACTTTTTTAATTCATGATACCTATCATTGGATTTAAATTCAACACTTCTACAATATATAATAGTGATCCACACGGCACCTAATGTACAGCAGAACGGTACCTACTTACCCGCTTTTTTTACATTTGTATTTTATCTTAGTATAAAATGTTTGAAATGTCTTTCTTTATATTATGTAGGGTGAATTATTAAAAAGAAATAGCGGGTCGGTAAGAAAAATCGACACATTATTTAGTAAAAAGCCAAAACTTGGGTCTGAAAATCGACAAAACGAGTCATCTATATCTACTTCGGTATCTAATTCTGACCATGGAAATAGTTTGGCGATAACATTCATTGTGTCGTTATCTTCATCTAAATCTGAACAGAAAAACGACTCACATATCAATTTTGATTACTCTTTAGATATTGGTTCTTTTATAGGGAACAACAGCATTGACAATTCTTCTAAAGCTAATCTTCTTGAACAACACTGGATGCTGTCTATAAATTACGATTTTCTTTTTTGTGTGGTCACCAAGAACGGAAAACAAACCAAAAAGTACGCTCAAAGATCACATCTCAATAAATTCCATTGGATTGTTTTATCACACAAATACCAGGGGCTTTATTGCAAGTATTTTACTTCATTTGCTTCAGGCTCAGGTCAAACAAATACATCTCTTAAATGGCTTGTTAAACAACCTTTAAAAGCTTTTGATGACCTACTTGGATAAAAGGGGTCTCTATTAACACACCAGTGAAATAAATATCACCAAATGTTGGTCGAAGTTGGGAAAAGTTTTCTTGTAACTTACCATAACTCTGACCTTAAAGTTGCTAACCAAGTCGTAAGCAACGAATAGCGTAAGTTAAAGAAAATAGATATCGTTTGCGACCAAATATCGGTACAATTTTATTATAGAGCCACCAAAATATTACCCTTCGTGGGCATAGGGATGACGGAAATATAAGTAGTCTAAATGTAGACAAAAATTAGCAAAATAGTATGGTAGCAAATAAAGAGGGCAATTTTAGAGCTCTTCTAAGGTTTCGTCTCGAGTCAGGCGACTCAAATCTGCGTCAATATTTAGAAGCAGCAAACTCCAATGCAACGTATATCAGTAAAACAGTGCACAACGAACTGATTGATACATGCAGAGATTTGATTCAAGAAGCTATTTTAGCTAGAGTAAAAGAATCGAAATTATTTTCATTAATATTTGATGAAACAACTGATATCAATCACACTGAGCAGCTGAGTCTCTCCATTCGATATTTTTACGATGGAGTAATCAAGGAGGATTTTTTTAACTTTTTGTGATGCTTACAAGATGATTAATTTTGAGAACAAAAGAGCAGAGCGTCATTTAACAGGCGTTGCATTGTCACGTATAGTAGAAGATCTTTGTTTAAAATATGATATTGATTTGATATGGTGTGTAGGTATTAGTACAGATAGTTGCTCTGTGATGGCTTCTGAAACTAAGGGTGCAGTTTACGAACTTTCTAAAAAAGCCACTAACGCTAAGCGTTTTCCATGCAACAACCATATTTTAAACAATTCATTAGCTAAATCTTCAAAAGTTTCGGCTTGTCGTAATACTTCAGCAACTATGGTCTGTGAGGAAAATAATAGCTTTTGCTAATGCGTCAGCAAAACGGCACAAAGTCTTTGATGAGGGGCTTGAAGGAATGGCTCTACAAGGAATATGTGAAACAAGTTGGGTTGAAAGGCATGATGGACACTTACAATTTCAGGGTGATAACTTGGTCAAAATGTGTAATGCCCTTCACCGAATTTCAACTTGGGAGGACAGTAAAACCGCGAGTGATGTTTCTGACATGTTTTATGCAATTCTGAGTTTATTATTGCATTAGTATGTTTGAATGATGTCTTAGATTTTTTTTAAAATTGATGACTTTTTATTTAATATATTAATAATTTACATTTTAGGTACAACTGTGTCACTAAGCAGTTTTCTTCAGACTTTGTCTATTGACTCTGTCTAGGGAAACCGATGCAATGAAAGACACTATTCGAGTTCTTAAGCAAAAGAGAACAGATAGTGATGTTGCTTTCTAGCAATTATTTTTGGAGTCAAAAGAGATTTCCGAGCAGTTAGATGTGGAGATCAAATTACCAAAAATTGTTCCTAGACAGAAGCACCAAGAAAATAATCAGCCGGGTTAATCTGCAGAAGAGTAATTCCGCAAAAGTACCTATACTCATTTCTTGGATTCAATAATAGTAGATTTAGATGAACGACTTTCTCCAGAGGTGCTTCCATTATTTAGTTTGGGAGTATTTTTTACCAAAAACAGTTTACTGAGAAGTTGATTTAGTAGGCGTACAGGAAGTAGTTAAAAACTTCACTGAACTTCTACATAGACCTCATATATCTACAGTATTGTCAGAATTTCAGCTTTGGGTTACAAAGTGGAAATAAAGTAATAGAACCTCAGGTAATAGAACAGCGTGACATAGATTTATACCCGAATATTAATATTTCATTACGAATACTCGCAACACTTCTTGTAAGTGCAGCTACAACGGAGCGATCATTCTCCACTCTCAGGTGCCTTTAAACGTGGCTTTGTTCAAATATGGGGACGGAACGCCTAACTGGTCTCGCTTTACTTAATATTCACAAGAATATAGCAATAAATGCTGATGAATAATTCCAGATTTAGAAAAACAAAACAAAGGAGACTAAACTTTGTCATTTAATTAAAACAACAATTATTAATAAAGTTCTTATTTTAATTAATAATATACTTTTATTATGGTTTAACTGTGTATTAACTTTTTGTCTTTTCATAAATATGAGTAAATGACCCCTCTCAATTTTAGTTCTAGATCCGCGCCTGTCTAGCCCAGTTACCAAACTTTCGCTTCCATCCACAGCTGAAGATGAACAAGACGTTGGAGCCCCTGTCCCTTAGTGGTTCGTCTTTAGGTCTTGTCAACTAGCAGCATTTTTTATTATTGTTTATTTAATGTTATTTTGTATTGATATGTAGTTCGTACTAGGGCTTATGTAGTAGTACTTGTTGCTGTTAGTATTATTTTTATTAATTTGTTTTTGGTTATTTTTTTTTTTTTTGGAAGAGCTTGAAAGACTGTTCTTTCAAGGTGGGATGGATGTTCGCGCTGAATACTATTATTAGTATGATATTTCATTTGATATTATGTTGGTGGCAGTGGGACTTAGCAGCGACAGCTGTTCGCACACCACTGTCCAGAAACACGGCCTACGTTCTTAGTCATGGGTTAATTTTTATAATTCAGTTTTTTTTTTTACTGCAACTTTCGAGCAGTCAACACACATACTTTCAAATTTATTGAAGTTTTATATTTATTTTTCCTAATTAGGACATATTGTTATTATTGTTGGTGCATGGTTGTTGAGAGCACAGCATTTAATCGGCATTAGAATAATTGGGTTTTGATCTCACTGTGTGTCTAGTCGTTGTGTGGTTAGCGGTATTGAAGCAAATGTGCGGGATCACACCTATTTTTCTTATATTGTATAATTTTTTAACTACGGATCCCGGCATTGCTCAACCAATAACCATACCTAGGTAGGTGGTGCATCACTATTATTTACTGATATATATTATATTTATTATTTATTTATTTTGTATTGTTATATGGTTAAATTTATGGTAGTTGCATCTACCAAATTACTTTATATTATCCCTAGCAGAAGTCTAGTAAAAATTTGTAATTGGTACTATTATTATGTGAAAAATGAACCAAATTGGCAACTTCTATACTTAAATTTTTACCCTATATTTTTATTACCTATATTATTGCATGTATTATATATCAATATTGTTATTCTTACATTAGTTACATTATTGAATTATATACAGATTTTTGTATTATTATTGCTATACCAATTCTGAGAATATTATTTTTTATATTAATTGTGATATTGTAAACATATTATATTATTTTTTATTATTCTAATTGTGAACATTTTTATTGTCATTATATTTGTCAGCAATATATTAAGAATTTCAATTTATTTTTATTAAAACAGAATTAAAATACAGTCCACTTATTAACTTATTATTATTTATTTTATACACTGTTATGAAACAATGAAACAGGCAAGCTACTAATATTGTGGGCTTCTGCGTTAATAACAGTGATAATGTTTGACTCATATTATATCGTCAACTAATTCTTAACCAAATAAAACATATAATATTAATACATATATTGATGGAAAAATTTCACAGTACTTACTATATCTTCACTGGGCATAAAATATTTTTCAGGTTTTATCTCCTTAGTTGACCTTTGGTTTGTTTTCCTAATTTAATTTCTTAAATTATTAAACTTGTCCCACAACTTCTCTCTAGCAGACGATACTAAATTTGCATTTTTTTATAAGGAGTATAATATGTCTCTTTGTGTTCTTGAGGAAATAAAAAACATTTCTAAAGATACCGACATTCACTTTTCAACAAATATTTTTTGGTTTCGTTTTTGTTTGAGTAAATGTGTTATTATAATACAAAACAATTTATTTTATTCGTTAGTCTTTAAATAACAATCTAAAATGATATTTCATTCACGATAACAATTCAAAATAGCTTCTAAGCTAATTGATGAATCTAATTGCTCTAAATAAAAAAAAATCAGTAATGTGCTTGAGCATGTAGAAAAATTTATTATTATTTTGTAATACTATACCTTTAGCAGTAATAATGAAATAATGGTTATAAATTACATACAATCATATAGAATATACTAGGTAGGCACTTAATAAATATACTTTAGCGTTGATCCTATTTTTATATTATTTACATCAAAATTATGAATGGTGCAAGGTGCATCAATATATGAATATAGCTGTCACTAGGTGTGTTCATATAGGTGTTTGGTATGTTAGTAAAGCTGGTGCTAGGAGTATTAATAAAGTTTCCAAGAGTAGTAAAATCTTAATTGATAATTTCTGTATCTACATTTTAGATTAATGAATTAGTGTGCTTACTGCTTAAATATCAGTCTTATTATATTATGTATAAAATATATTTACAATTATTCTATAGACTATAATTAATTATTACAATATAAGATTATATTTTGAGAGGATGTCATCCCACCATTTGTTTTCTCTCTCTGGCCCACGCGCAATACATAGAAAAAAGGAATTACGCAGAATCGTTTTTTCCATGTTTTTAAGTAATCTTAGAGAAAAATCACCCATTAAAAAATGACAGAGAATATTGATAATATTATCTCCGAGGGAATGACATATAGATTTGTCTAAATATTATCTCAAAACAATTTAAACATCATTTAAATTTCCAACATTTTTTTACGACTAAAAAAAAAAAAGAAAAAAAGGTATTCAGTAAACGTCCAGTTTTAAGTTTTACAAATTATAAAAGTTGGAAACCCTAACACTTGTGCCTCACATATTTTTGTACAATTTTTAGACTTCAGACAATTTCCTTACTTCGAATATGGTTTATTAAATTATGAATTAAAAATTAAAAATAACAATATAATAAACAGTTATATTTTCAATTATATAGGTCGTTTCAGACTTTTGAAGTATTTAGATATGAAAAAAGTAGAATTGATTCCACAAACTATAATTGTTTGTTGTGTCCTGCACAATATTTGTTTGCAGTTTGATGATGATGAATGGATGAATAATTTGATTTCCTAACAACAACCTAATATTGGTGACGATAATACTGCTGAGCAATTAGCTTGTTACATAGAAAATACGCAGTTTGCCTGTATGAAAAGAGACCAAATTATGATTTCTTTAACTTAATATATTTCTTTATTTGTTTTGATTTGGTATAATATGAATATATTATTAACAATTGTATACTGTAATAGTAGGAACATTTATAACAAACATAACTGGAAAAATATTATTTAGTAGAATTATTTTTATAAATGGTTAGGAACTGATGCATGGTATTTTTATACTTCTACAGCATCCTGCTGAAGCTGCAATGATTTATTTTGTAGTTCCATTATTTCAATGTGTTTTTTTTTGTCGGTTTTCCTCTTTTTTCTCAATGAACAGATGCACACTATTTATGGAGTCTGTCTTTCTTTCTTTTTTAACTTTAGGCATGTCTTCGGTACTATTGTTACTATCATAAATTGTTGCATTTTCTTCTACAATAAGATTCCCTGCTAATGCCACTGGACCGATGGAAGGTTTATCTTTGTATATTTTATCAAATTCCTCTTCAAATTCAAAATGAATCGCACTTTGTCCAGAACTAGTGGCTTTTTTATTCCTTTGTTTTTTTGTGATACAGTTTTCTCATACCTTTTCTTTTCTTATGATTGTCAAAGAAACATTTGTTTATTTTTTTTAAAGGCATCAATAAGCACCAGCACATGATTTTTTGGCTATCGATCTGCATCTGCAGACATAAATTAGATAGGTTATAAATTTATAATATATCAGTAATGAATAATGACTAATCTTACTTGGCCTACTTAATGTCTCGTCTCCGTCCATTTCAGTAGTGGATTTGTCTAAAAATTAAAGGACAAAATTAATTCAATTTTTAAATTATATATTTCAATTTGAACATACTAATCATTAGTTAAACTAATGACTATATTAGTGTAAAGTATTATGTATAATATATATTCAATAAAATAATAGGAACATTCATTTACCTGGTTCTAATACTGCTACGGCACCATTATTGTTTGTTATATAAGCAGTATGTTCTAGAAACAAAATATAAATAGTTTAATTTAGTAATTATTCTGTGACTATCATTGTATATTCATATCATAGGCCAGTAATAACATATTACACAGTTATGCAATTATCTATTTAGAATATAAGTATAACCAGGGGTTAAAGTGGGAAAAAATTCCAGAGGGGACTAATATCTCCATATAGTAAATAGTTTTAAGCGTTCCATATATTATAATTTTATGTATAATGTCTAATGTATAGAATCCTAATTTATTAAAGGGGACGCTTTTTAACCGCCGTCAGAGGTAGGGGTCTGAGTCCTCCTGCGCCACCCCCTCCCCCCCCCCCAACAACAACACTTTAATCTCTAAGTATACAGAATAGTATAATAATAAGTGCTCATTAAAATAAATTACATTTGGTTGGAGAATTGACTATAATATGTAATAAATAAATAAATAAATAAGTATAATAATAAGCGATGACATATACCCATTTTATAACACTCCCCTTATATATTTTTTACTATTTACTATTACCTCTTTCATTTCCCCTATAACTTTCCTTATTTTTAATCTAGTACAATACACAGATTATTTTTATATTAAAAAAATAATCTAATAGCAAGTTTATAAATTTGTAATTCCTAACATGAATATAACATAATAAAATACCATTCAATGGTAAAATAAAATCTATTGTATAGCATATTATAAATTATGATGTAGTTATATGTACACAATATGACACATGTTCATTGGACACATATCATTATAATAATTACCATCGTGTTCATCCTCACAACCAGATGTTTCCCCATTAAACAACTGTTGAAGAGAAGTCTGGCCAGTCTGGGTTTCTTGGAGTTCAGAAGTATTTGTTTTTTGGACATTTCGTTTTGAAACTTATTTAACTGTTCTTCATCTGATATAGAAAAATAACAATTTGTATACATTAAATTTGTATGGTACATCTTGGTTGAATACTTAAATATTAAATTATTAAGATATATATTTTACCCTTATTCCCAATATTACACAAAAAAACATCATTTTCAAAACAGACAACCATTATTTTGGTTTAATGCAATTTGATATACCTAATACATACAGTAATATTACACTTCATAGTTACCTATTTGTAAATAGTTATACAACTCATCTGCCACAAATACTTCGTGATCTTGCCCTCTATACTCTACGGTTATTTTCATGATAAAGCGGACGTAATAGATAAAAATATTATGTCGTTATACGTGTACGCTAGTCGCTAATAATTAACAGTTAGCACTTCAAAGTTAAAACTTTAAAAGGTTGGTAGGTTTAGTACTTTAGTTAAGTCGTAAGTGTAATGAAAAAATGAAAATTTGTAATCATATAATAATTTCGATTTTGTTATATTCGTAGATAAGCATTATTATCAGTGGAGTTACGAATTTGGTAGACACTCGAATATTACGAAAAGTCAATTTCAAGTAGTCTTGATGACAAATTCAAACCTGTTTTTAGAATTTTTATCGCTACATTAGATCAATTGGTGTGAACTACGTACTACGTTTGGCAAGAACACGTCTAAAATCCTATGTCGCATGTGAATTAAGAGGACAGTCTGTGTAGCCACAAACATATTTTTGTTGTCTTCATATTACAATAATTGCGTAACATGCCAAATTTACGATTAGCAGATCACGTTTAAGTTTAACCGCATTAGTTTAAAAATTATATTATATTATGAAACTTGAAGGCAAGATCGCTGTTTGTGTTTGAATGTAAATTTGAATTACGATAACTTTGGATTTTAAGTGAGTTATGAGCATTTTTAATTTACGCTTTTTTATACACGCGTAGCTTTGCTACAAAATTGAACAATAATTGTAAAAAATCCACTTATGGGAACGTGGTGGAATGACGGACAGAGGGAAATACCGGTCACTCACTGGTCAGTAAGTAGTAACATATCTCATGAAATAATATGATAGCGTGATAGCCAACATTTTCAGATATTTTCAGTAATCTCAGATGTCTCAAAATGATAAACTGAAGTTCGTTATCAATTTTATTAACACTTTGTCACTTTCAAACTAATATTTTTTTTAATTGAAAATCATCTGAAGGTATGACTATTAATTATTTTTCTACATTAGTGGTTTTATTTACCTCTTAATATTATGAGGATTGCAATTATGTGATCATAATTCACTTAAATAGTATGGTTTTTAAGTAAATGAACATATTTCAAAAAAACTATGAAGGGGGTATTACCGGCCAAATGTGATGGGGTAATAGTGGTCAAATTTTGAATACCTATGTAGTCGACATTTAAGAATTAAGAAAGACTGAAATGAATAATTAAGTTCCTGATATTTGTATACTAAATCATACCTAAGTGTTAACTAGGTAGTATTTGTTGTTTTATTATTAATTGTTAAATTTGAGACTTGTCTACCTAAAAGCTTTACATATTATTATTTGTTTTTTTGTTTACTAAGTTGGAGAGGATTACAATTTATATTATATTCTATTAAAAGTTTACTGATTAAATGAAAGTGATAATGTTAATTAATTGTTCAATTAGATGAAACGACTTGTCTACCTAAGAGCTATAGGTACATAATTATAATTTTTTTTTTTTTTAACCAAGGAGAACTGAAATATACATGCCTATTCTATTTAAAGTTTACTTATTATATGAAAGTGATAATGTTATTATTAATTGTTAAATTAAATGAAAAGACTTGTCTATCTAAGAGCTTTACACATTATAATTTGTTTATTTTACCAAGAAGAAGGACTGGAAATTTAAATGCCTATTCTATTCAATGATTACCTAGGTACTATTATATTATTATTAAAGTACATATTATGTTATGTTTCTTACATAGGTACATTTTTATGATATTTACCTGCCTATATTTTACATATTAGGTAGCTTATATTTGTTTATAATAATATATAATCTGATATACAAAAAAACAATGCATAAAAGTATTTTAATTGAAATAAATTAAAAGTTTGTTCACTTTTTAGTACTTAAGATCAAGCACGCCCGCAGGATAAAATCCCACTCGGGGCAAGATCAAAATTCTAAAACCAAATCAAAAAGATTATTTTAAATTTTAATATATTTTTAGTGTCTTCATTCTAAAATAGCATAACCTAAATAGAAAAAAAATCAACATTATATGTCATCACATATTAAGTCCCTTATATGTATAGGTTTACAATACATCATTGATATTTTTTAAATACATGTTAATGTAGATGTTACAAATTCATTATATTTATATTAATTATCAAATAAAAGTTGTATGCGTCTTGATTGTAACATAATGATTGTAAAACATCTTCAATAATATTTTGTTTTTGCTTTTTAACAATGTCTTTAATATGCATGGCATTAAATTAACAAGTTTTAAAATATTCCCAGTAGGGGCATTGGCCCCTTTGGCCCCCCCTGTGGGCGCCCTTGCTTAAGATATATTTTTTATACTTTTAAAATGTACAAATACAAAAATTAAAATTTCTAATGCATCTTAGGAATTCTTAATATTGATAAATATCTCTGTACTGATGACATCATATTTTGATTATAATTTGTATGATTTTTAGAAATTTATATCTTGTCCTATACTTATACATGTATTTTGGTGTAACTGGTATTACCCCACTATATGAGTAAGTAATGCCGGTCATTTGTGTTTAAAAAAAAAAATGAAAAAACAATATTATAGTTAACTTTAAAAATTTGAAACTTATATATATATAGTAGCTAACAACTTTATAGTTCTAATGTGACCAATAGTAAAATAGTTGGTTCATATTATTACCGGAGATACATGAACTCCCGCTAGGTGGCCGCCATTCCCCCATCTTCCACTACCTAGTACCTTACTATCATAGACCACGGCCAATGCGAGCTTGTCATCTAGTCCCTATAATTTGTTTGTAGTACGAAACACTTTGTGTAGTATAAAAAATTAAGTGTGTTATAAATTATAATATAACCTTTATAATAATATTCTATACAATTGTAAATACATATTATCATTAATTGATTGGTACTGTGAATAATTGGCTATATGACAGAAGCGCCAAAGGCACAAAAATGACCTATCATTTGCGCCAAAATGTGTAGGACATAAGCGCCAATATAATATTGTATACCTAACATGTGAAATAGGCGCCAAAGGTGCAAAAATTACAAATAATTTGGGCCGAAATTAAAATTTTATGTAAGTAGATACTGGCCATTTCTCGTAAAAATCTATATTTTTGCTCTTTATATAAAATACACACAATACCTTTATTTGTAATAGTTTTTGTAAAATCAATTTTAACGAATGATGCTTACACGAATGCTTACGAAGTACTTACTAACAATGTGTTATAAACTAATAACACAAAACTGCTCATACACTGTCTATGTGACAATCTATTGTAATCAGATATAAAATCTAATTGTCGACATTTGTCGATTAAGATTAAACGTTGGAGTTTTTGAACGATATAATTCTAAATTTAATATCTGTTATTTAACATCTATTAACCGTGGCACACAGGTACCTAGGATTTTGGCGCTTTCGTACGATACGATTTTGGCGCTTTTGTACGATACGACTTTATTTTTTCTTATGTAATTTTGGCGCTTATGTCTTTCACCGGAATAATTTTGATTTGACTGATTTGGGACTATGTGGGTAGTACGAAAATTTGGATATTTTAGAGACTGTTGCCATCTGTCATCAAGTTTCATAAATCAAAAGAGGTCAATTTAATCTAATTTTTGAACTAACGGAGCTACAGGTGATCTACTACAGAGTGTAAATTTGCTATTTTGCACTTGTAAGAGAGAGATAACAAATGCTAGGGTTACTTCCTCTTAAGAGTACGTAACAGTGGTATTTGTTGTCTCCGTCTTACCAGTGCGTAATATAGCAAATTTACGCTCAGCAGAACACTTGTAGCTCCTTTAGTTTAAAAATTACAGGGAATCGACCTGTTATGAAACTATAAGAACATTATCTGTGTTTGTACGTTGGTTTTTACGATAATTCAATTTTTAAGTGAGTTATGAGCATATACTATACAGCACATTAAAAATGCTCATAACTCACTTAAAAATTGAATTATCGTAAAAAACCAACGTACAAACACGGATAATGTTCTTATAGTTTCATAACAGGTCGATTCACTGTCATTTTTAAACTAAAGGAGCTACAAGTGTTCTGCTGAGCGTAGATTTGCTATATTACGCACTGGTAAGACGGAGACAACAAATACCACTGTTACGTATTCTTAAACAAAGACAGACAATAACGTTATCGAATCTCCAACGTTAACGAAAACGACACCAACTAGCTTGCTGCATATTATACATTATAAACGCTGATACCGCGGAAGTATAATTTTAACCAAACTATTCCTAACATATTATAGGTAATACCATAATAGTTTAATAGGTACACAATACAACTGAACAATCATGAGAAATCTCAAATTTATAAAATATCGTTAAAGCTGTATCGTATAATATGGAGATTTCAACGCAATTCAACGAAGATTACTAAATAATTACTAAATAACGAATTTTTTTTAAATAACAATTTTGAGTTCAATGCATTACTTTTTTTTATACAATTATCATTATACTATTATAGTAAAAATTATGATAATCGTAAATGTCAAAATCAGAATACAAAAAAAATATTATTTAACAACAATATAGTGAATAGTGATAGTGTTGATAAAATATTTAGCCGTCATAGAGCTGAAGAGTACACTGCTGACTGCTGTGTTTTACGTGAAAGTACATATTGCTAAATGCAATTTTTTACTATTTTTACTTTTAACTTTGTTCATATTAAATTTATGTATTCAAAAAAAAAGAGAGATTTTTAATTCAATATGTTGTCTCGTCATTGTGTGGATATTAATTATTAATATAAAAACCGAGTTTGCGACGCATCCCGGGCAAAGAACGAATTTTACGAGATTTATTCTGATAGTTTTAAATACTATGAAAAACAAAACTATAATAAAGTATATGAAAATTATTATTGTCTGATCAGTGTTCTAAACGCATAAACACACTTTGGACTGCCCACATAAGAAAAGAATATTATCTTTAGCGATTGAAATCATCGTATCGAGGTAATAATCGTAATATAGGCCTCTAGAGCCTAGACACTACAACATCGTCAATAATTTCCAAACGCTTGTACTTATCTCATCGGATATAATAAATTGTTAATATTATTAGAGTGGTGAGACGCGGCACGCGGCACATTTATTATTTGTTGCGATATATTAAACGATAATAATATGTAGTCGATCATTCGCGTTTTTACCGTTTTGCGCTCTCTTCAAAACGGTGTTGACGATAACAATATCGGAATCGCGCTATGATAGTGTTATACTGACGGCAAACATCTATTAATAACAATTGTTCGGGAATAACAGCACGAAAATACCGCCGCCCGCCGTCGCGACGCACCGCGAGTACCCGTCCCGCCCGGCACAATCGCTTTCGCTGAACGCTATCCGATCCCACGTGTATGCGCGTCGCGACGATCACATTTTCGTGGCGGCAATCGAGTACCGTACTACCGTTCCGTCCGCGTCTTCGCAGTCATTTAAAATTAAACGTCAAATACGTTTGTTCGAAACGGTTTTCCGCTTTTCCAATCCGGTTGTATTCATCTCATCGTTTCATCAGGATCGCCACTGCTGCACGAACGGTCAAAATGACTGATGTGAAAAAGGTGAGTACCATACACGACGATTTGCACGTGACAAAAAATACAGGAACGAGTCTAGTTTTGCGGCCGCTCGAATTTTTCGATTTTTTTTTTTTTCGGAAACCCGTGTATTTTAACGAGCATTAAACGACGGTGTAAAAATAAATTTGCGGAAATCATTAGCTTTGAAATTATACACTAGTTTATAATCTAGTGTAGTGGCCACACGAAATTTTTACTTTTTTTTTTTGAAACCTAAGGTAAATTAACGTTTTAAAAATGATGGTGCCAAAGTATGGTTTTCAATGTAAACAAAAATATATCCCTATACTTGCTATGCAACACCACCTCGAGTAGATCACAGAGTAAGTTATGTCGCGTAATATGTGCAGTGAATAGTGATTATACGTTTTGCTCCTCGGTGCAGTCGCTCTGCTCCGCAAATCGAAAATATCCCGTCACGCGCCTGAGTAAAAAACCGAAAATCGTGAATTACGTAGGTCTATAACTTCAAAACTAATGGTTTCCGCAAATTTATTTTTACACAATCGTTTAAGACTCGTTAAAATACATAGGTTTGCGAAAAAAAAAATCGAAAAATTTTATAAACCATGAATCAATCAACACTACAATCTCTTAGAAACAATGAAATAAAAATTAAACTAAAAAATTAGGTAGGTAATTTAAAATTAATAATAATTAACAACTACAAGAAAATAAGGTGTGTGAATTTGAGTCAGAAGATTAAATAAAATAATATTGCATGAAATGTTATTATTTGTTAAACTTTATAAGACACTGGATGCTGCGACTAAAATGCACTTTACCACTCCCCTCACGAATTTCATAAATATTTTTTTCAAAAACGGGTTTTTTTTATACTGATTTAGGAATTGTTTGAATTTTTTTTTGCGAAAACCATTATTTTGGAAGTTAAAGCCCTCCAAAGTTTGTGAATTTACGTTTATACATTAAGATAATTTAACTAACAATTTAGTAGGTTTTAATGAGATAGTTAGAAAACAGCGATATTGATATAAATATAGAATGTAGTCCAATTAAAATTGAGCGCAATTGGTGTTGAGGGCATGCGTATTAGTGTAAAATCGCAAACTTTGGAAGGCTATAACTTCCAAAATAATGGTTTCCGCACAAAAATTCAGCGTTGAAAAACACGTCTTCAAAAAAAAAAATTTAGAAATTCATGAGGGGCGTGGTAAAGTGAATTTGTTCCAATGCTGCTCGCAAAAATAACTAATAAATTTAAAAAAAACTTGTATATACACCTAAGTTGTAAAAATTTAACAAAGAACTCAAAAAGATGACACACCTGCATGTATTGTTTCTTTTATACAAATTACAAATGGACTAAACTGTGTTCAGCAGTTCTAATTATTTTGTGTTTGTTGATTTTAAAATTAGGTTAAAACAATTACCTTTTATTAAAACTTGCAGGTAAGAACATTACTCATGTTCTCTCCTTGATTGTGTACATTATTTTAAGTTTAAAGTTAGTATGTATATTTTGGATACGTAGAATATTAAAAATAGCCAAAAATGTTCATCTCTATAGGTATAATATTAAAAAGTTGTAAATGCCAAAGAAAGAAGAACATATTATTATGTTATTATCTTTTAGTTAGATAATAGTCAGTTACTTATCAGTTTATTCTAAAATGTATTGAAATTACTGTACATTAATGTGTTAGCGTGCATAATTATATGTTAATATTAAAAGTGGGACAATACATGTAATAGGTACAACATAATAACATATAATTATCTTTAAAAATATCATACTATTTAGATTAGTTCATGCAATATCATATTTTGATAGAATACTATTAGCAATAGCTTTATGCTTGATTTTGGTTTTAGAATTCTAGTATCTGTGATTAATATTAGGTTTATGCTATTTAGAAATAATAAGTAATATGTGCTAAAAACATGAATAATAGGTTTATACTTTTTGAATTAATTAATTATTTACCAGATGAAGAGTTACTGAAGATTTTAATGGGGATTATCCATTTGTTGGTTTTTTGAAAATTGTGAGATTTTTGGTTTAGAAGGGTTTGCAAGTACTTGAATAGCTGACTTTCTAAAATTACTTTTATCATCTAAAATAAATATGAAATTAGTAAAAATCATTATATGATAAATGTATTATAAAAGAACTATTTTATCTAACCTATTGGCAGTTTAAAGTTTGATATTTTCACAATTAATAATTTAAATGATAATTAAAACGCTGACGGCTTGGTAGTATTAAGTGCAAATGTATGGTTTTAAAATGTAATTTTATTAATGAAACACTAGCTTTTTCACTCATTCAAATATATAAATTTGAAATATCTACAACAGTATGTATTCATTAAAACTGTTATATATAATATCTATATAATACCTAAATAAATATATTTAATACATATAATATACCAGTATCATATTACAATTAACTAATAACGTACCAATCGTAACTTTAAAAACTTATTCATTGATGTTAGGTCATTATAGTTAAATGTTTAAGATTTTTAATGATATCAAATAATAATTTTTAATTTGATTAAATAAATTAATGCTACAATAAATGTATTGTTTTTATTTATATTAATAACTATTATAGTATACATATTTTCTTAACTTTCTTAACTTTTGGAATAACTTTAGTTCAAATTAATATTTTTATTTTTTATTGTTCATAAAGTGACCTTGCGCTTCATGTATGATCAATTATTTTTATGTTTATTATTTAGTACTGAAAATAAAAAAAAATTAAATTTTATAACAATTTTTTTGGATAAATTCAAAATAGACTATTTGTGAATCTTATTATAAAATTTTGATGGTAAAAAGATTTATCTGAGTCAAGTAGTTTATTTTTAAAAATTTTTTAAAGTTCAATATTTTTTTGATTAAATTAATTTGGAACGTAATAACTTTTTTTAAAAATATAACTTTTGAGAATTTGCTAACATAATGATATTTCTTAAATTATTTACGTTTTAAATAATATTAACAATTTTTGTCATACATTAAATTAGCAAAAATTTTTATTTATTTTTTTTTTGTCAGGTCTTTCTGTTACACCCAGACCCAGTGTAGTAAGCTCTGTTAACAAGCTATACTACAATATTAAAGAATAGAATATGTTTTGTTATATTATAACAAAATATCATGTGGTCTGATGATTATTGTCATTTACCTATCATATTATATTATAGTTAATTATATTAACTGAAGTACACATTACTTTTATTAAAATTCAATTAATGTTATTGAAGGTTATAGGAGTTGCATATTGTTCTCTCCTTGTTCTATATGTTGCGAATTATAGCAGACCAAACTATAAATCCGAGCTTTACATTGCTGAGTTTATTAAAATTGAAAATTAAAAATGCATATTTTACATATTTTTATAATTTTAGAGAAAAGGTGTATATTTTGACGATTTTTATTGATTTTTGCATATTTGTATGCATATTTAATATTTTCTACAGAAATTAATTTCTTTTCATTCTTGAATAATGTTACATAACACAATGCCAATAACGTGAAAAACAACTTAACTGGTATTATTTAGCATATATTTATTTCGTATTTCACAAATAATGAACATATATTTATTTAACTATTTTTTCAATTCAATATAATCTCAAACGTCAACCAGTAACGCGCCATATTTTTTTATTTTGTTTTATATATATATAAGAGTTTTAAATAATGCAATTTTTTTAAATATATGTTTTTAGAATTTTTTTCGTGCATATTAATAAATAAGTAACATACTTTTAATAAATAAATAAATTAGTTTTGCTTATTTCACATTTTTTCATGCATATTTTGCTTTTTTTTGTTCCTATAACTTCCAAACCCTATTTATTAATAATGACCTGTATAATGACTATAGCTGTTGATAAAGTAATTGATTAAATTTTTTATTTTTTTGGAAGTGTTATAACTTAAAATCATACATAGCTGAACCTAATTTAACTTAAATCATAGGACTGACAAAAATGAAAAAATATTAAACATCAATGAATTTCAAATATATAAGTCAGTTGTTGGAAAACAGATTATATATTTTAGCTTTGCCAATGTAACGACCTTCAACAAAACATTTATATAATTTTTTCAGTTGATCATTAAAATTTTCTTTTTGGCATTTAAAAAAAATAATAATGACTATGGGTATTAACTATTACAACATTTTTTTTTAAAGTCATGGTTAATAAATATTTATAAAATATGGGATTATTATTAATTATCTTGTTTTGCTCTTATCATTGTGTTAGGAAAGTCAATTTGTTTAAATATTTTTATTTAATACTTCCATAGTTAGTTTTAATAGTAATTATACTGTGATAATAATAATATTAAAGAAAGTTCATCTAAATTTTATCACAACATCGTATTATCCGTCACTACAATATACTACAGCATTCTGTGATATTAATCTATATAGGACTTGTCCAATATAGGGATCCCAGATTTATATTTTAAAAATACGGGAAATTTTTTTAAAATCATATCTATATACTTCAATACTTGTAATTTGCATTTGCATTGGTGTTAATTTAGGGAGGTGGAGATGGGACTTATGTTAGCAATTAACATATTTTACATATTAAAGGGAGTTCACCAATTGCCCTTAATATGTCCTTTTTATATACCAATTGCGCTTAAAACATTTTAGGGTTGATATACCAATTGCGCTCTATAGATTTTACATTACTTAAGGAAAACTTATTAGTGAGTTACTAACTGATTGTTTTGCGAGTAATGGTTTGGAAATCATGATATTTGAATTTTGCTTGCCATAAGAATAATACCTAATAGTTTTTTTAAATATTAATTTGAACATGGCATTACAATTTAGAAGAATATAATTTGGTTAGTTTAGGTACATAATAATATACATATTTGTTCACCACGAGGAAAGGAGAATATAATCATTAGTATAACATGGCAATTACAATAACATAATTAATTTGGTCACCACCAGGTATAATAATAACATGATGATTCAAAACAAATATATATAATAAAAGTAAATTAATAGATACACTAATCAGTAACACGTTTGATCGTCAATTATTCAAAATTAAATTGTAATTATAAATATAATAAAAATATATATAAACACATAAATGATTTTTTGGTAGTATTAATAGGTACATAATAATATTATAATTCATATTTAAACATTCTTATAATAATAATAACACAAAATCTTTAAAAATTATTTTCTGCTAATTTCGCCAGATTTGTATTTATTGATATAAGAAGTGATTGTTAATTATTTTGTTAAATATGTTCTATTTGAAATATATTAAGTAAAATATAAAAAGTGCAATTGGTACACTAACCGTAAAATATAAGAGGCGCAATTGGTACAATGACCCATAAATGTATGCCGCACAATTGGTATATTTACCCTACAATACATATTTTGTTTTAGGCGCAACTGGTCCATGCCCATATTAAATTTGAGCCATTTGGCCTAGAAGTAACATTTAATTTTACTCAGTAATATATTATAAAATATAAAGTTAAACACAATATTAAACAGTAGAAACAAATATAAATTATAATTAAAATTAAAAATATATATTATGGTGACTTTCCTATACCTAGTAAAATTTTAACAAAAAATTGAACTTAGACAAAAATTATTATGATTAATTATTAATTTATAACAAAATATATCAAGGTGACTTTCTTATGATAAATTTATATTAAAAAATAAATAAAAATTTTAATAATGTAGAAACATTTAGTTTTACTTATTTGTATACATTATTAATTTATAACATAATATATTAGGTCACTTTCCTCTGATAAAATTATAATAAAAATAATATACCAATACCAACAAAAAAATCATAAGAGATAATTTTAATTTTTTTCAGATTTTTTTATAATCCAATGTTTATTTATTATCATTTGAATTAGACAGTATAGTTTATCAATAATTTAAAATTTAAAAAGCCAAATGATATAAAAAAAATGAATTTTTAAAATAAGGTAGGTACATACGAGACGGATTATCCAAAATACGGGACAAAAAAGTTATTTTTAAACTTTTGTCGGGACACCAGGACATTTCCTTCAAATACGGGACAATCCCATAAAATACGGGACATATGGGATCCCTAGTCCAATATGTCCAATTTTATCTACAATAAGCATTGGAAAATTTTATTTATATATTTTTCTGGTTCTAAATTGTTTTATACCTTGTCATAACCAGTTGTTCATTAGTTAAAAATGCCTAAATTACTCCAATCATTAACTTCTTATTACCCATATAGATATTCATTTTATTTATTATTAAATGTAAACTATTATCTTGTTGTATTAAATATATATTATCTATATATATAAAAATGGAAACAAAAATGTATAACAATTCATCAATTGAGAATGACTGAACCAATTTCGATCACTCTTTTTTTGTTTGGGTCGTAATTGCCAGGAGAAAGTTCTTACCTCAGTTCTTATGGATGAAAAAATTGAGAAAGTTGTTGGGTTAGAGAAATATGATGAGGGTGTGACAAAATTAAAGTGGCGCCATCTGCCCATTAAAAAATAAAATAAATTATATTTATATTTTTTGGTAGTCAAAGGCAACCATTTAAACAAACAAGACAAGTGCTCTCGAGAGCAGCTATTTTTAGGATGGACATTTTTGTTTATTTATAAATGGTAGTAGTATGTATTTGTATGTTCACAGTCAGCTTTTACGTGGTAAAAAAATTGTTCAATGGGAAATGGTGCCCTCCGAGAACACTGATTTACCGCGTAACACAATACGGTGATTATACAAAATTGACCGTATATTTGCCCCTTGCACAAAAATATTTACCGCATCAACTATTTTTTTATTAGATTTTCTGTTTTTTTAATTTTTCAATCAAATATCGCTAAATTTTATAAAAATAATATTTCAAGTAAAGAACACAATTATTTAATAAACTTTTTTTATAAAAATTTAAAAAAACTGAAAATCTAATAAAAAATAGTTGATGCGGTAAATATTTTTGTGTAAGGGGCAAATAGACGGACAATTTATTGTAATCACCGTATTGTGTTACGTGGTAAATCTGTGTTCTCGGAGTGGAACATTTCCCTTTGAACAATTTTTTTTACCGCGTAAAAGCTGGCTGTGAACATACAAATACATACTACTAATGGTTGCTTTAGTGACGGTTATTAATTGTTCTGTGTTATTAGTGATGGTTATATATATATTATCTGTTAGTCCTATATACATTCTTAAACAGCTGGACCGATTGCGACAAAATTTGGTACATAATTTTATTAGACATATGGGCAGAGATATGCTAAGTTCGAAAGTGTTATGCCTAAATATCATTGAATATTTAAATTGTCAACATTATTTTGAAAAAACGAAGAAAATTACATAATGATATACGAAATTGAATATCGTTGTAAGATTATAATATATTTTAACCACTATCTATCATTATGTATAAAAATATACTGCTAGCATCATCACATGAAACTAATTTAACACACAGTATGAACTATGGACCATAAAAGAGATAGGATTTTTAACGGGCTACAAAGTATTATTAATTTATAATAATAAATTATTATAACTGCTTATTTATTGTCAAAAACAAATGACAGTAATAGTTTATCAAATTAAACTTTATAAAACTTCTTTGATTTACAAAAAGCTTTCCTGTACACAAAATATAGGTATCTTCCAATAATATAAATTAATAAAACACATTTCTTGAGTTAAATTATCTGACATGACTTTAAATAATGATTTTTTGAATTAATAATTTATTAAATAATCATAAAATTGAATATACGTTTTTCTTAGATGTCTTGGGTATGTGCCTACTTCCCAAAATCCTATGAATATTGTGTGATACCTATGAATTGGTTATTGGTAAAAAAAGGTGATAGTAACAAAATGTACTGCCAATGGCCACCTCAGGACAAGATGACTAGTGAAGTTGCAATAAGAGCTGACCCTCCAGATTCAACTTGGTTAACATTTAGAATACAAATTATAGTCAAAAAACTATTTGGTAAGTCTTTAAATTAGCTTTAGGTTAATACTATTTGAGTAATGCCTGTGTAATAAATATTTGAAAATAGTTTATTTTTTAAGTTGAAATAGCACATAGGATAAGGTACCTACAACCAAATATGACTTTTTTTTTTTTTTAAGATGATTATATTCAAGCTTGGCACCACCTAGTAATATTAGTTGAATCTTCGTTACCAAACACTTCGCTGATTTCAACAAAAAAGGTTAAGAAGAGCAACTTATCCCAACCTAGGAATGTTAATATGCTGACTGATGCATGCTCTTCAAGTCAATTATTAGAGGTACCTGATAATTTTTTTTTCTTATATATTGATTTTTTTTTTAAATGTTGATGATTATAACTTTGTATTCATTATTGCTAGGGTTTAAAAGTATGTGCATAAATATGCATTTATGCACATAAAAACACTGAATTATATTGTGCTAACCTAATATACCTTTTCTATATAAATATAAATACCTTTTAGTTGATGGTAATTAAAAATATTATTTTTTTAAAACATTTAAAAAAAACTTTGATTTCAAATTTCAAATTACGAAATATTATAAATGTTTAATTTTTGTACATCGAAAAGCTCTGCTTAGATGATGAAATTGGAGTGTATTTAAAGTACATTAAAAAGGTATCACTTGAATAATCTTCTGTTAAAAAAAGGAATTATTGATATTACGAACAACTTAAATCAAATCTACACTATACTAGAACAGTTCTATATTAGTTACTAATATGTTTTAGATTCTGAGCTTAGCGATGAATGTATTAATTTTAAATGCTTCGAATTTTTCTACTCGGGTGGGTCTAAAGTAAAAAAACTTCCCAATAGTTTTCAAAAGTACCTGGAATAAAAAAGAGAAGTGGGTACCACTCTATATATATTATAGATGTGTTAAATTTGAATTAATGAAAGGTGTTATCGTACACGAAAAACGATTCTGAACAGAGATGATTTGTCAGTCTAGGATATATTATACTAGGTACCTATATTTAAATTATGATATATTTTTATTCGCTCACAAATGATTTTTATTTTGACTCTGGAGTTTTCTTCTTACAGTTAATTGAAGAAAATGTTATGGAGAACATTGTGACTAATGATTTTTTTATTATTTTTTTATTACGATAATAACAACTTATTATAATTGTTGTATTAAATTTTAAAATATTTTTGATAGACAAATTTTTTTCACAGACATTCAAAAATAAAAAACTTAAAAATCCAAAATTTAATCGTAAATAGATAAGCTTAATATAAAAATTTGGTGAAATATTCTAGTATTTACAATGATTCGTTTTTGAGTTACAGCAAAATAAAAAAATTGATTTTGCCAAAAACTAATGAGGCGTAAAATTCCCATTTTTTTTGTTACTATTTTGGGGTTTGTCCCCTTTCCTGACACTTTTTAAAACTACTTGCAATATTTTACTTCTGATCCCCAAAGTACCAACTATATGAATTTTCTTTTTCAAAGAGGGATTGAAGTCGAAAATCAAAGCATTATTTTTCCTCCAAAATGTGATGACAGACCTTCAAAAAAACATACATCATTGTAAAATCAATAATAATACTGTTACTTAAAAAACTTTTAAGAAACCTTGAATTGTATTTTAAAATTTTTTTACAAAATTTCTTATAGCTTCATAACCACAGATTATATAAAATTATATTTATATATTTATTATATTTTATACAATCTAAATTCTTAACTATAAATAACTTTAAAAGTCATTTTATCATGTTTTACTTTTTATCTTAAACCAAAAAAATACAATCAACTTAGAATAAAACAAGGAATAAAATTACTATCTTAAAAAATATAATCTAAAAATACTATCTTTCAAAAACTATAGTTACTCTTTTATCAGAAAGACACTGATATCAAAAATTGGAGTATATCACAAATAGTGACGTTAGACAGAAAAATAACAATAGATGACATTTTCCTCAAATGTTTCTAAAAGAACTTTTTGAATAACTTCAAGTATTGGCTTAAAAAATTTTGATTTTGATTAGTAATTTTTTGAATTATTGTCAATAAAAACGATTTTCAGTCATAAAAACTTAAACAAGTAATATTTTAATAGGTTCCTTATAGGTGGTTAATGTAAATTAAAAGTCACAACACTTTACAAATATTTTTTTATAGGGCCAAAAAAATTTTATCAACACTTAAAAAAAATTTTTCAAAAAAATTGAAAATTATAGTTGTCTATAAATACCTCAAAAAAAGTCAAAACTTTTTGAAAATCAATTTGGTCGAAAACTGGTTTTGTGTAAAAATTCCAGTTTTTCTGTCATTTTTTTTTCTCGATTTTTTTGAAAACTGTTCGAAAATGTTTACTTTTGACCTCTATAATGCACCAAGGATCTTCAATTTTACATCGGAAACCACCCCCAAAGTTTGAAATTGAAGCATTATTTCGATTAGTTATGCTGTACACACAAAAACAAAAAAAAAAAAAAAAACACACATCTTTGTAAAATCAATACATTCATCACTTCGTTCAGAATCTAAAATTATAAGGATAAAAAATATTTGAAAATATAATTTTTTATTAAAAACATTGGTTTTTTAACAACTTGAAACTTTGAAATAACGAGTGTTTAGTGATAAAAGAATTAGTTGGTATTTAAGGTTTTAAAGTTAGATCGAGGGTCGGATTTACAACAATCTATTATAAGTTTTCCTACCTATAAGAAATAAAAAGTTAACTAGAATTTTTTATAATAGAATGAAGTTAAATTTTTTATTCATTAAAATATTATACCCATCACCTATTCACAAATTTCCATTTAGCATTTTTTTTTCTTTTGTATCATTATTTAATCAAAATTAAATTTTCAAAATATTTTGATCGTTTCGAGTTACCTATTATACGTATAAAACATTTTACATTAATTTTAATTTTTTTTTTTTAAATCTATCAGAATGCTTAAAAAACTAAATACAATATTCCTCATAAGCTGTAATAGCTGTTAAAAAATATTAAAAAGATACTTAAACAAAAATGCATGTAAAGTTACATTTATTTTTAAGAGAATTTAAGTTCAAATTTTGACAAAATTGGTTATATAACCATAAACTAACAAATTTTCCTCTATCAATAGTAATTATTTTATTACTATTTAAATAAATACTAATTGTAAAAACTGTATACTAGGTGATGATCAATCACTAAGCACATTTCATTGACTGTAAATATAGTAAATGTACTTTCTTTATCCTTTTCACTGTTCCAAACTACTATTACATTACTTTATTTTATAATATTATCATTTGTAGATAATCATACAACTTTTATGTAATTCTGGCTTTTATTGTGTTAAACTTAAATAATTAGATCATATAGAAAAGTTTTTTTCATTTGAAAAGTTAAAACATATAGAATGAAATAAAAACATAAAAAAATAAAAAAATAAATATTTTGGAGAGGTTAAATAGTGTGGGCAGTGAAAAGGTTAAAAACAGTTGGTATGAAAAGTGGGCACTTCCAAATAGTAGACAAAATTACAATGACCGAGAATGTTCGGATTTAGAGGTTTCCCTTAATACCTAATAATGACTTTTCATTGATATACATTTTTAAATTTTACTAATTTTGAAGTTGTTCTTTTAATTAAATCTACATATTTACAATATGTTTGTACTATGTTAACTTAGAATATTAATCTGCCTAATGAAGAGATGAAAACTGGACAAGAGCCGATAATGGATACTCCTGAGTCAATTGACACTCATAATGATGATTCCACTCATTTAAATAGTAAACATAGTTTTTTTTCTCTTAAAATCTAAACTTTGTTTGTGTTACATATATATTTTATTTATACATAAATTATTTATGTATTATGTTAAATAAATATATCTTGAATTATAGTCAATATTATGTTAGTTGCTTATGATTGATCATTTTTTATTTTGCACATAGACTTGGAGATAAAAAACTTATTATATGGAATTTTCAATGGTGGAATAAATTTAAAATTTATGTTAAGCCAAGTATTGTCAAAATTGGAAGATTTGGAACAACTTTTTGTTAAAATGAATTTACCAGTATCCAAAAATGTAGATGCACAGTTTTTAGAAAAGTTTCCAATTAACAGTCCAGATGAATTAAAACATATAGAAGAATGTATATTAGGGAACGAACTTGACTTTGGGCTTAAACTAGTAAGATGTTTTTGTTTTTATGTAAAATATATTAATTTAGAATTTAATAGTTTAACTTTCTTGTTAATAATAGGAAATGTATATTAAAACAATTGGTGGCAGTTCTTTTAAAAATCATGTAATACGTGTTTTGTCAAGATTTATCACTGATGAATATGCAACAAAATGTTCATGGTCTGGTAGAGGAAAAGGAAAATTAACTACAATTCGTGATACATGTTTGATTAAGATTATAAGAAGTAAAGCAATTTTTTTTTATTTATCAGAGGTCATTTTATCTCAATTTCTTGAATGCATTTAATATTTATAGGAATTTTGCAAAAATGTTATGATCCACAAATAAATACAGATTTTGAATTTGAGAAAATTGTAGTTGGATGGCTTAAGTATAGTGTTTCAAGATACAATAAGTCAAAGCCGCAAAAGTTTGAAAAATAAACACAATTGTGAACCTATTTTCGTTCAAAGATAGTATTTTCTTTTAATCTATGATTTAAATACAATATTTCAGTTATCAAATTCAAGATTTTTATGTTCAGAATATTTGTTGATATTTATACAGCACAGTTTTAAATTACTTTTATGAAGATTAAGTTTTTTATCAGTACAGTTTTAAAGGTTACTCCAGTATTATCTTACATATTAATATATTATAAAAGTATTTGATGTTTTTGTTTTGATTCAAATATTATAAGTTACTTTGAATTATTTTTATATAAGTTTTTATCCAAAAAAAAAAACTCACATTTTTGTGATTTTATATTTCATTTTTACATAAGTATTACAAAAATTGTTATGAGGTAGGTACCTACTTTTTGATAGTTATATATTAATTTTATTATGATATTCTAATTTATAAACAAGTATAAAATGTTTGTTATTTATTTAAGAGATGATTTGTTACAATACTTTTTTTTTAAATAATATTTAAATACCTTAACCTTGAATTATATTGTGGAGTTTTTATATGTATATTTTTTTTTCTGTACTTATGTATTATTAATATTTTATGGTTTTAATCAAACAAAAGTTATGTTGTATTATTTTAATGAAAAATAAAATGTTCCATTAATAGTTGTATATAACTTTAAATTTGATTAAAAATAAAAAAATAATTAATTAAGGATCATACATAACTGAACTCTTCAAATGAGTCTAAGCCCAAAAGTGCTCTTTAACAGACACCTATTAGAATCTATCTAAATCAGAAGTCACTAAAAGTCCAAATGTCAACCAAAATAAATGTGGTTGTAGAAATTAGAACTTTATTGGGCCCGCAGACATTTTACAATTTATTTATTTTTAATGGTAAGATCAAGAATTTTTAGTAATCTCTGACATAAATCATTGGTAAAACAATATATTAATAATAATAATAATATATAATATGTATATGGCGGGGATAACTATTATGTCAGATATTTCACATTTAAACACTTAATTACAACTATCTGCAAATAATATTTTTAAATTACAACAATATAATTAAAATTATGATTATTGGTTGTTTAATATGTAATTTCGTCCAAATTTGAACTTAAAAAAACACTTGATAAAATTTTATCTGTAGGTATAGTTTTTAGATTTTTTTTTAGTCACAGAATTAACTACATACGTGAAACATTGTTTTAAATTTTCCATCTTTGGCTATAAAAGTTGAACATTTCATAAATTTTTAGAAACTAAATAGTTTGTAAATATTCAATTTAATAAATTTTGTCAAAATTTCATCATGAACAGTTATTTATTTTATCAAGTATAGGAATCCGGGAATTGATAAAATAAACATATGGTGTTAATTTCAAGTTTCTAGTTATTAGTTTTTAATAACAACAAAATAAGAATATCAGTACCTACAAGAGAAATCCAAAAATGTAATTTTTTGATTTTTGGTAGAAAATTTTTATTTGATAAAAGTAGACAAACTTATACAGAATCTTGTATTCAAATTTCAATTCTTAGACTTAATAAGATAAATATTTATGAATTTCTAACTCAAAATAATTTGAAAATGTTGGTGGTTTTTAACATAAAAATTCAAAATTTAAGTGCTAATAATTTAAATTGTGACTACCTATCTATTTTTAATAATTTTAACCACCATCTTAAAAATAAATTAGTTAGGTGCATTGTATTTAGTTTTTAAGCTTTTTTACACAACAAACAAAATTTTATTGACATTTATAATAATAAAAAAAAAAAAAACTAAAAAAATTGAATATAAATAACTTAAAAAGATTTTAAATACTTTGAAAATTTTATCAAGTATAAGAAATGCCAATGTAAACATTCAGTGAAAACTTTGTGTCTATAATTATTTGTTATAGAGTTACACCAATATCAAAAATTCCCATTTATTCTTTTTATTTTTTATTTTTTTTTCCTGGCACTTTTGAAGAATAAATACTAGACATTTTTATCTCCCCAATGTGCCTATGTGCCCAACTTCAAGTATTAACAGTTATTGGTACATAAGTTACATTTAAAAAAATATAATTTTTTTTTTTATATTGGTTTAGTGTGAAAATTGTTGTTTTTTTTAAGATGTCTTCAAAAACTAAGGGAATTTTAAATTTTTACGACCTCTCAAAAGTACAAATTAAATTCACTTTTCTACTAGAGAAAAAGCTGATGTCGAAAATTGAAGAATTTTTACCATCCTAAATGTTGATAAAACAGAAAAAAAGAAACAAAAGAAAACACACAATGCTTAAAAATCATTCAGTATATTATAATATGTGTTGACCCTAATAAAATATTCAAACATCAAAATAGACGAGCTAAAAAACTTATGGTATATTCTATAGTATTATACTACTATACAAAATAGGTTGGAATATCTAGTTAAACATATAAATCGAAGTTCAAAACCAGAAAAATTGTAGGTTTGAAAACAATGTCAAGGAAACTTTTAGGTATTAACGCAGTTTCAATGTCAGTATTAGCATTGATATTCCAGTTCTAGATATTTCTCTTTTTTCAGTACTAATTTTATTCTACCTTTAACAAAGCCAATGCCCATAAGTAGAGGTGAAGCCAAAAAATATACAAATCTATAAATTATAATACATTATATATAATTAAACCCCAAGAAAATTACAGGTTTAATTGTAAAATAAGATTCAAATTTTTCTATCCATCTGATTGTTTTCTTATAATGATTGGTAAAATTGTTTTATGTGAACTGAAGAAAAATATTATTGTAATGACGTAGCAATCATTGAAATTTGTTTAAAGTTCTGGTCACTCCATTAAAATTGTGATCAAATTTTGTTGATAATTAATTATTTTCTTGGAAACAAAAATGAATTCAAAATTTTGTTTAATAAAACTTATTGAATGATGGAGAATTCAAGTATAGAGCATTTATCAATATGTTTTCATCTTGTCATTGATCATTTAGAATATTTAGATGTATCTGTACAATTTTTATCGTTTTTTGATACAGGGTTAATTATTTCTCCGATTTTGTTTAGCTTGATTACTGATGTTCTAATTATGTATATTATGCTAGAGTTATGACTATGTAAGGATGTATATGAATTTCTTCCCCCCCCCCCAAAAAAAAAAAACTTAGAAACTAAAAAAATTGATACAAATATAAAATTATGCCCTTAAAACAATTAAATAGAATATTATAAAATGCATAAAAATGTAATCCATTATCCTAATGGCTGCTTATTTATTATTTCACTTTTGATTTAATTCTAAAAATAACTATTCTAGGTCTTAACAATTTAAATATTATTTTTGGTTAATTTTACATACTTTATTTTTTAGTGGATTAACATTGATTAGTTATCAGACTAAACATTTTTAAAGGATGAAAAACTTTGTTAATTATCTGCAGCAGTGATTGGTGCATATTATTGAAATTTATCAATTAATTAGTTTTTTTTCAAAATTAGAGCTCATTTAGTATTATTTTCATAATACACACTTATTTATTTTAATCCTCTAAATATTCAAAATAAAATTCAATGTCATGGAAAATTATTTTTTAACTTGGTCTGCTATGTCATGCACATAAAAAGAATAATAATATGAAAACATCATTAAATCATAAGTATTCCTAATCTTAGTTATGATGGTACTACAAAGAATGATTAAAACCTTTAGACACTTAATAATCTTTTAATAAAGGGGGGAGTGAATACATAGAACCTTGAATGCTTTTTTAAAATGTTGGCGCCATTATGTTTACTTATATCTAACTATTGATTGATGATAATGTTTCAATATCAAATATTTGAGTTCTAAAAAAATAATCACCAGACTAATAAATAATTAATTTAAATTTAAAAATCAAGTACATATTTAAATACAAAAGTATTGCTACACGTTAACATGTTTAAAAAATTCTAATGCTCCAGCAAAAGGGAGGGAAGGAATGACTGGCCTCCAAAGCCAATTAACCTACAATTAAAAAAGGCCTGTCATTCAGGAAAATTTAGAGGAGCTATTATAATTTTTTTGTCAAACTCAACTGTAGATCATAGGAAGTAGTAAATTATTAAATCGATATCCATTTATCTCTTGTTATACATTAGTTTTGTACTTACAGAATATCTTTTAAACATTTAAATTTAAAACAGCACCTGTTTTAGTAATTTATAATTTATAAATATCCTATTCCATATTTGTAAGTTAATGCCTATTTATAGTTTGCATAGAATTTGTACTCGTAAATTTATTATTCTTACTCTTTAATAATAGTGACATTCAAATACAACAATTTGAATATGTTCATAATCTATCACAATGCTAACGCTAACTGTAAATACATTACACTAATGATAGGTAGGTATAAGTATTACCAATAATTATCGATTTATTTTATTCTACTATCTAATTCAGTGTTTCCTAACCTTTTTTACTTAACGCCCCTTTTAGATTTTAAAACAACCCAAACTAAACGATGGTGATACATCTCAAAACACTTAATAGGCAACTATTAATACAATTATTTGTATTTAAACCAAGGAAAAATGTAAGAAACTAAAAGACATTACATCAAAATGATATTCAAATTCATCAGCCACAACTCAAAATTCAACAAACTCTCCAAAGATGGTGACTGACCGGAAGTCTCAAAAAATTCCATCATCTCATTTGCCGGATCATCTTGAATACTACTGCACGATAACCACTAGAAAATCCACCTTCCGCGTAAATATAAGCAGTGGAGAAAACAGGAAAATATCAAATTCTGGCTCTATTCAGGAAGTGACTTAGATCTATTTAAAATATCCACAATTAGAGATGAAGTTTTGGTATACCATTTTATAAGCTAAAGGGATTACAGAACATTTTATACAGACTTTATGTAATACCGAAATTCAAATCGTCCATTTTGACTATTGTATCACATGAAGTATGATAAGAGGAGTTAATAAGCTTTTGACTAAAGGAATTAATACTTAAAGATCCTCCAACCGTGTATTTGTGGTTTCCGTCTCTGCATCAAATCTAGTACCAGGATTATTCAAGTATTTTGTTGTCAAACAAAATTTCACTGAATATGAATGTGAAAACTATCTCACGGCAGATGCAATCCATAGTAGGTATTTTTATATTTTGTATTGAGACACCACAAAAGCCTATTCAGATCCGGCTATATAATTTGACAAGTTGGCCAACCAAGAGTTAAATGAAGGGATTATTCTAGCTATACAAATACAAGAACCTCTAAAATCCCAAGTATATAGTAGATCATGTAGACATTGACAGTGTAGATATGTAGACGTTGGGATTATCTAAACTCATGATAGCCCAACTAGTGCCATACGATTAAAAGATGAACTTTGGAATTTTCAGTGACTTATGAATAAATTAGGTACTTTCAGAATCAAACGGATTAAAAACATTCATCTACCTTGGTTATATAATCGTATACGTTAAAGGTTTTACAGATATTTTTGATAGGCTTAGACAATATAATCTTAGACTTCAACCGTTGAAATGCAAGTCCTTAAGAAAAGATGTTATCTATTTAAGCCATCGAATAATTGATGAATGGGTCAATGGAAATTGAGTATGTACATAAATATCCTGTTTCAAAAGATATAGGAGAAGTTAAATCTTTTTTTCAGACTCTCGGGGTATTACAGAAGATTGTTCAAAATTATGGACATATTGCGAAACCATCGACCGAATTGTTGCAATTTGAAATATCTTTTCTATTCAAATATTGAAGCATTCATTGTAATTTTTTTTAGGTATTTTAAACAACACTAAATGGATTTGGCAAATATGGTTATATCTAAAAGACAAACAACAAATAAATAAAAGTCGGTTTAAATTTAAATTAAATTTGTTTTATTATTATTAACTGCTGAAATCAATTGCACATTACTATTTTTTTAACTATCTACATGTTTTACACAAAGTACACACATTTTCTTTTAATTTAATTTTTTTTACGTTATTTATAACAATAAAATGTTACTTTAAAACATAATGCTCTCTAGGACAATAATATATAAATAATTATTACATAATAATATTATAGCGTATGAAGATATTTATTTCATTTTCAAACAACATTTAAATTCGATTTTTGCTAACATCTATTGTATATTTTAATAATTATTATTTTCTGAACAAAGGCGAATAATATTGTGCATTATATTATATCAGTTTGATCTGAACTAAAACATAAATAATAATAATAATAATAATAATAATAATAATAATAATAATAATAATAATAATGATAATAATAATAAAATATAAAAATAAGAAAAAAAAACAGTTTAAAGGGTGCTCACTACCTGCACTGATTTTTTTAAATAAGTAGTAGGTACTTAGTGTACACACACAAACACGCAAACACACACACACAGGTACATTAGTACATTTAAAGGCACTTAGAAAAACAATTTTTATTTGTCTTTTTTCATGACATAATAAAACAATATAATTACCAATTTTAACTTAAAAACAAACTGCTGCTCAACAAAATGGCATTGACCGGTACGTTTTTTGTTAAACAATAATAATAAATAGAATAAAAAAATTTAGTCAATGTTCAATAAAAACTTCAAACAAATTTAAAAATTTGACACTGTGGTATGGTGAGTATGAGGCTAAAACCAATAAAAGCGGCCACAGAACGCATAAACAGAGAGTAACATACAACAGGTACAATGCAAAAGTAATTATTAAATAAATAACTATGACAGTATGTGTCGTAGGTATCTAATATAATATTATGTAATGTACAAGTATACAACAATAATGTGTGTGCGTAATATTAAAAAATTTCTTAATAATAATAAGTAAGGGAATACTACTAAAACAATTTTTTTTTATTGGCTATTCAAACTTTATACAACACATGACACGCTATATAATAATTTACTATTTGTTTTTTTTTTTTTAAATTCTTTTTTTCATAAGTAAAATAATCAAAAAAATTATTTTGGATAACTATTTCAAATACACACACACACACACATAGACACAGACACATACACATTTACGACAAAGCGATTATTCAAATATGACCATGGTGGTGAGGAGGAGACGTGATAATGGTGGTTAACCTAGTTATTTTATTATTGCCCTGTAAATCTACACATTGGGGTCAGGTAACAACCAATGGTAGTATCACCCGATGTTAAAATTATTTTGACAATTTTTAAAGAGGGATGGTATCAATCAAAATAGTCGAACAAATAGCCACCACTACGAACATACACGTGTGTACAAGTGAACCAAAGGTGTCAATCAGAACCCCATCCCCCTACCCACTGAACGTTTCTTTCGTTAAAGAAAACTCAATATTTTTAAATACAATAGTTATCAATTGCATACAATAAGAAACAACGATCATTCTATCTGATGGAATTCGAACAAAGAAAATGTAACAAAACAGTGGTCAGCAGGCTTTTTATAAGACAACAAGAACTCAGTAAGCATCGAATTGTACGTTGAAAAAAAACCGAATAATAAAATACATAAAAATAATTAGGAACATTGACTGGTACTGTTATTGACAAGTAAACAAATGTTAACATTAAAATTTACAAAACCAATACAACATAACATTGTCAATTTCATTATGATTATCATTTTATAACTACTGGTCTCCGCTTTGAAATTATTATTGTTTGTACATTGTTTTCCTTAATCGTATTATATTTGTTTTTAAGTAAAAGGCCTTAAAAAAAATAATAATAATAATAAAAAATAATATTAATTATAAGAAACCATACAATTAAAAATTATAACTGTAATTAGAAAAAAATAGTCAATTATTAAAAATAAACAATATTAACAAATTGAGCAGAGCAGATCTGTTTTTAAAAAAAAAATATTGCAACTCAAAAAGCAAAATATTCAATGCAGCAAATATATTTAAAAGATTAATAATTATGTGGTGGCGTGTAAAAAAACAAAAAACAAAATAATTATTTTTAGAAGAGCACTTTACATTGTGTGATCATAAATGTTTCACAATAATTTGTATGTCTTAAATACTAATATACACTAAATATGAACCAACAAGTCTAATTTCACAGAGATTTGGTTTCAAGTGTGAGAACTTGACATGCAAAATCTTTAAAACTCGGCCAAATCTCAGATGTAATCTTTTACATATCATAGCGTGATAATTGACAGTTGTTTTAATGAAAATAAAACTATAAATGTGATAGTTTGCTTGTGATCGCTTGTTCTAACAGTTTTTTTTTTTATTTTGGAAACCATAATATTAAATTTATTAGAATCAAAAGTTATTGGTTCATACTTTAATAGATGACAGTTATAAAATTTATAGACACATTGATTACAGGTACATGTGTTCCATTTGATTATTCCTTTTAATATTCATCGAATTATGATTACAATATTTTCAAATATATGGCACTTGATCAACATAAAAATAATTACTTATTCAGGTTTACAAAAGAAAAAAATCATTGACATTATTTTATGCATAACAAATCTTAATAACTAAAATTAAATATGGTACTATCTAACTTAAATGTTAAAATGTTTGTACTATAATAATTACCGGGTCTAAATTTTGATTAACAAAAAAATAATAAAAATTGTATATACATAATATGTCAAAATAAAACACTCATTCCACTGAGTCTTAAAACAAAAATCTTGGTTTAATTTTACATTGTGAGCTGAGTATAATATTAATAATAATTATAGATTTCAATTCATTATTAAAGCACCAGTCTACGTTATATAATAACATTGTAATCGGTTTGAATAAATATTTTCCTACATTTCAATCAAATCTTGAAGGTTTATATAAATCTGTACAAAAATGTGTTATGTATAAAAAAAAATGGGGAGGGTTTAAAAAATTAAATAACTCAAATATTAATCAATCATTGTCCTACTTCTTGGTTAATTGTGTATGATAGAAATAAAACTTAGAGATTTTAAAAATATATTATTAAATTTTTATCTATTCAGTTTAAATGGTTTACACATTATTTTATTTTTTATTTAATTTATAATAAGTCTTATTTGACGTATTGTTTTTAAAATATATAAATTGTATATGCTTTAATTTATGGTAGTCTTTTATTTATAGTATATTTTTGAGGTAAATTAAAATGAAAAAAATATAATATAATAATGAGAAACGGTTATGTATACATGGAAAAATTTGTTCAGTTTGTGCCCAACCACCTATCTACTAACATAATTAATAATGCGAGGCACTTCAGATTTTTCAATGTAAGACATAAAAATAAAAAAATACATAAAGTGTCATCAGTCTTTCCTTTCGTCAGTCTAATTAGGAAAAATGACCACGACCTTAATAAAAAAAAAAAAAAAAAAACATAATATTAATAACTTAAGTTTGTAAGTAAATATTTTATAATATTACTTCATTGGTCAACAAGCTGTTTTATTATTTTGTTTGATGAGTCATGAGTGGCATGAAAGAAATCAGTGACTAGTGTCAATTAATAATCAAAAAAAAAAAAAAAAAAAAAAATTAAAATTAAAGTAATATAAATAATAAATAAAAATAAATGAATGATATACAGAAATACATATAACATTCATATAACCAAGATGCTGAACTTTAAAATTGTTTATTTGTTTTTTTTTTTTTTTGTTAACAATAAAATAATATAGATATTATTATGTCAAATTATTATTGCACTTGGGTTTGACTGAGGGAGATAAAGAAATAATAAAATAATACAATATCTTTGTTCAGATGTCTGATACATACATTATTTAAAACATTTAAAAACTATGTATACAGTAATAACACGCATTAAAATAATTTTAATAGTAAAAATAACATTTATGTTTGTACTTTAAGTTGTATTGACTATATTTGATAAGATTATTAATTATTATTTAAATTGTACTTATAACGTAGTAAAAAGAAACCCAATTAGTTTAGATTTTTTATTTAATTTCAAACTCGGCTATCGTTTGTTAACCGCTTGAAAAAAACTAACACTAATTTTGCACTTTGATTTGTACTCTATTTTTTTTTTTTTAAACGTGTAAAATATAATTAAAAATAATAATTCAATAAAACACGATATTATATACATTGAGCCTTATAATTGTTTGCATATATTAAAAATTAATATATACATGTATTATTATTTAATCGTTTGTTTAAGTTGTATATATAAAACATAATATTTTAAGTTCTATAGAACAATATTATAAAATTATACGATTTTTTTATTTAATTAAAGATGATGCGTTTGCATAGGTATATATTTCGAGTCTCATAATGAAATCATTTATCTTATATAAATATTATTATATTGTTGTTGAACACATATGAAATGAGGAAGTCATCAGGCTATACTGTTAGCAATTTTTATCATTGAAATGCATCCTTGAAACACAGGATCAACACGAAATAATTGTGTTTAATAAGACGAAAAAAAAAATAAGTTAATAAATAATTTCAAAAAATGAAAATTCATAGGGGATGAGTTTTTTCAATAATGGTGCTACTTTTTTTCAAAAAACTTTATAAGTTTACAGCATCACTAAATTTGTTTTTATTAATACTGGTTTATAATTAGGAGGTACCTACTTTTAACTAACGAGTTAATATGGCATGTTATTTAAAAACCAAAAAAAAAATATATTTATGTAATAATAAATTCAAGTCTTGCGATAAGAGGTTATGATCGATTTATTATTTGGCGTCACCAAAAATAACACATTTTAATATCTACGATTGAGGTAGTTGAAGAGGAATGATATGGTATACTATAATATTAGAGAGAGTTCAAACCGTAAAAGGTTTCGTAAATATTATTCTATTATATATAGGTGTATATTATATACTATGGCACGAACGAAAAGAAAAAAGTTTTTTTTTTTTTAAAGTCTGATAAAAACATTTAGGAACAAACGTGTTTGAACTGTTATTTTGGACTGTTAAACAATTTAATGACTAGTCGTAAATAAATAAAAACGTAAAAAAAATAGATCAATAATAATAATAATAATAATAAAAAAAAAAACCGGATCAGAAAATCGATCTACCTACGTTGTCTTGTGTGGCATTGAATCAAAAAAAGTTATACCGTGTTTCATGATAGTTTTCGCTTAGTAAGTATAATAATATTAGAAATTATTGTCCTCCGAGAATTTGCGATGACGTATGTATAATATATATTCACAATGTCTTTAAAAAAATAAATTTTAGATCTTACGGTACAGGTAGTTCCGTCCGCGAACTCATCATACATACGACTTAACAGTCTGCAGCTACACTGTATAGCTATTATATCATATTATGCATTAATAATAATAATAATAATTATAATAATATTACAATAATATTTTAAATACGTACTATCTCCTGTCGTTATCTCTCTCTCACTCTGTCTCTCTCGCATTGCAGACGACGAATCGCGTGTTTATTTAATATACAACTCGAAACTAAAAGGCCTAAGTCCTATATAATTTTTTTTTTTTTTTGATTTTTTTTACAATTTTGTTTCGTCGCTCTCGCACACCGTTGAACGGCGGCGGTGTGGATGCCACGAGATTGTAGGGGGGGGGGGGCGGTCGTACCCGATCAGTTCTTGCCGGCCTGCAGAGGCAGCGGCGAGTCGTTGACGCTACCGGCGGCTGCGCTGCCTTCGCTTTGGCCGCGCGGACGACGGCGGTCGTCGTCGTCCTCGTCACCGACGTCCTCATCGACGTCCTCGTCGATGTCGTCTTCGTCAATGTCGTCCTCGTCGGACGCAGACGAGTAATCCGCGTCGTCGGGCGCGATCTCATGCTTGATCATGTCGCCGGCGATCTTGGACGCGTAGAACAGCGGCGGGTTGGTCTCGACCAGCGCCTTGAGGTACGAGTCCAGGAACGCCTTGTTGTTGTACGGCGAGATCTTGCTGTCGCCCGGTGGCAGGTCTTTGCCGCAAGCCGCGAACGCCGGCAGGAACGGCGATAGGGCGCCTCCGCCGCTGCCTCCACCGCCTCCAGCACGCGCGTAATTGTCGATCAAGTCTAGGGCCGTCGGAAACTTGCCACCGCCGCTGTTGTGGAGAAGGTGCTGCTGCTGCTGCAACAGTTGCTGTTGTTGCGAGTCGCTGTACCGCTGTTGGTTGTTGTTGTTGTTGTTGTTGTTGTTGCCGTACTGCTGGTGGTGATGGTTATTGTTGTTATTGTGGTGGCTGTGATGGTGGTGACCCGACGAGTTCACGGTCAGGTCCTCAGGATCGTCACCGCCGCACACGCTGCTGTTGGCTGACTGCAAGTCCAGCTTGCCGTCACTGCGCCGGTGACTGGTCGTCACCGCGTCCGTCGGCGAAGCCCTCGCCCGTAGTTCAGCCGGCGACACCTGAAATTATCGGACACACATTAATAGGTGATGCAGTGTTTTCTAATACAATAAAGCTGACTTTTACCTCTAAATTATAGGTTAGAGACTCTAATCGTATAATAACTATTGAACAGTTATCGCGGATAAAAATTCTGAAAATATGTATTTGGTGGGTTTGGCTACACACGGCTTATTAGTTCAAAAAACACCGCGGACAATGAACTTGCAATTTGTGCGGTGTAATTTGGACAATCAATTAAAAGATAAAAATATTAATCCAAGTTATGACTTTTATAGATACCTATTTAAAATGAAATGCAATCTAAAATTGTAATATTAATCTTTTTTTTTTTTTATTAGTCATTCAAAATTTAAGTATCAATCCTATTTATGTATGCCAGATTACCTTAGCTAATCTTACACTTTTAGTTTTGATAATAGAGTAATATAGACCACTATAATATTGAAACTATAAAATTATTATGTATTAACTATATGATACCTATAAGTATTATAAGTATTAGAGTATAGGTGTCTAATAAAATACAATTTTGCAACAATTATCCGTAATAATGAAACTAACAACATACAATGGACACATCTAAACAAAAATGGGAAATTTATTTTAAAGACGGAAAAAACATTCGTTTTGTCGTGTTAGCGGTAGCAGCGTCTACCTAACTACCTATACATCATATTTTGGTCACGAAAAAAATCTTTTTTGTATTTTCTCTGTTAATACAATTAACAGTTTTATCTTCTATAATAGTTCTAATATATCATTTTAAGGAACAACTAGTGTTTTTCCAAATTTGTTTATATATTACTTGATTTAAGTTTTCGACGCTTATATAATACATCTTTAGATCTGTTATTAGATTCAAAAATGTACGCGGTATTTACTTTTGACAATAATCCGATAAAGTGTGCCGTTTTTGATGCAACCGATCAAATTAATAATAGCACGTAATAATTGCTTAGAGCAGTCATAGTAAAAACAATAAAAAAAAACCTTTGAAACAATGATATACCGTACGTGAAACGAATAAATGGACCCGTGGTAGAGTTTATCCATCGCTCGTGTTTCCGTTCCCTAAAATTGTATATAGTTTAAACCGGATGTGCAATAAAAAGGAGTGTCCCATCCTTAATTTTTCGAAAACAGTAAGGATCAAAAACGGCGTGCAAGGGGGCCTCTCTGTACCGAACAATGAACGCGTATAAAATAATAACTATTATTATTATTTATTAGTGTCCCTGTAACGCTTACAACATAAAACAGATACAATACCGAGACACGAAAGCTATTGTGCTTAGTACGCCTATCTAGACAACAAACTCGTAACAACAATGTTATAAAAATTTCAGCAGCACTCAATGAAATTGCGAATATTACAATTGTAATAATGTTGAATATTAAATCAAAAAAATCTATTTATTTTCTATAATATTAAAATTAAAATTCCACTAGAATATGTAATATATTGTATACCAATAACATTTCGTCTATACTTGAGATAACTTTATTTTGCAAAAATTCTGTGCAAGTTTAAAATTAATAAATTAATAATATTTATATAGTTATAATTTTTAAATAACATTTAACAAAAAATGGGTACCTAATTGAAAATATGTATTTGATACCTACCTACCGCGCGCGAGAAGTACCAAATGATTCCAAAGAACATTTTTCGTTAATTATATTTATAACATTTTAAGCATTACTTTTATAAAATAAAAGAAGAACTTAGTTATTACAATATTCGACTGATATTATTCAACAAATATTCTTAAAACATTTTTGTTCATTTAAAAATATTATTTTCTTGAAATATAAATCGTTTGTCTGGACTTTGGGATATATATATATATAGCACGTGAGCTTAGAATAATAAATACAATTTATGGTTAAAATGTTAGTGAATTTAAACTAAAAATGCTGTATATACAATCCGAGACAATTTAATGTAATGTACCATTTTACATTGCACGATATTATATAGTTGATTGTCTGTTACCACACATTATTTTTGTAAATACCAAACTAATCAAATATTTTCGTAGTGCATATAAAATGTTTGTTTATGCCTTTTTTTCTTTATTTATTTTTTCACTGTAGACATTTCTACTAATCATCGTATATAACACATACATTTGATCTAGAGGTCATATATTATAGGGCGATAGATTTTTATTAAATAAGCAAGCTATATATTATAATTTGGTAAACATTTTTAAAATTTTATCTTCGTTGTAATAATATAATATTTTTCATTTTATTCATTTTCAAAGCATTATTGTATCTAATGTAAAATAAAATCTTAAAACATCTTGTTAGTCAAGTAATGATCATAATTTTTAAAGTATTATGTATAATGGAGGCCGGAGTGGCGCAGTGGTCATTGCACGCTATTGACTGCGAGTCATCAGTTCGATTCATAGCAAAGTGCAAAAAAAAAATTGCGTGGTTTAACGCGATCACCAATTTCTTGTGCTGTCGCCGAATGAGTCATCTGGTTTCGAATTAAGTTCCACTCCACCGAGAGTGAAGACCGCACATGTGTCTCCTCTTGGAGAAGGGGGTAGTATAATATACATAGTGATATATACATAGATAAATAGATCACATATTCACATGATCTCCTTATACTACCCACTTATTGTGATACGCATTGACAAAGACCTTAGGTCGTTTCAATGAACAAATACAGAGAAAAAAAATTATGTAGAATTTAACATAATATTAATTTAAAATGTTTGTATTTTAGAATACAGCTTGAAGATATTTTTCATCGATAAAAACCATCACTGAGTGTCATTTTTATTTTTATTAAACGCATGAGCTATTAAAATACTTAATACATTTTTTTTTAATAACATAAAAAAGGTGTCCAGGTAGACATTTTTCTCAAATCATTATTATTATGGTCACAGTTTTTTTTTTAAAGAAATAGGTTTAACTTAAAAGGCATTTAAATCTTAGCTGGCTATAGGCTGGACTTGGATGGTTATGATTATTATGATACGATCTTTCGAACCTGATTTATTTTCGGTTAACACTAATTGTAGTGATTTTCACGGTTTTACGAATTTCCATTCGGTTTTCGAGAAAATCACACTTCAAAACTACAACGAATAACATATTTTATTGTAATAATTAGTTAAAATACCTTGACTCCGGCTTTCAGCAGCAGGTTCGATGCCAGTTCCGGATCAAAATTGGACGGCATTGGTTGCACGGGTAGGTCCTTGGTACTTATACCACGGTGTTGACGTGACATATGTGAGTGCAACGAATTCCTCGATTTGGCCACTGTGCCGCACAGAACACATCTATATCCAGAACACACGGTGTGCTTGTCCTCCAGATGTGTACGGAGTGTGTGTGCCGAACGATAGATCTTGCCGCACTTGGGACATGGTCTTGGGTCGGTTGCCCTCACTCGGGTCATTTCGATCGATCTCCTGACTGAAAAATGTACTCGTTTAAAGATACAGGTCAAAGAATAAGCGAGTACATAAATAAATATAATAATAAGCCTATAATAACAGTATTATATACTATTTTATACTTTAGATTCATATAAATAAACCAGTAGAAATAACTTAAATAATTTGAAATTCATATGGCTCGCTTAGGTAGGTATGACTTAACCATAATATTATATACCTAACTACGTTAATATTATATACGCTACTTAGGGAACGCTATCAGTTCTCACCATTTGTAATCATGCTTAAATTTAACACAACACTTTTATGCAAAACAAAATATTCATAAATTGAATAATTGCATAATTGCGTAACGCATTGTATCATGTTGTTTACACTGAAATATATTATAGTTTTTAGTCTATTGCGGTCATTGACCTAAAACACTGAATAAGTAAAAATACTGTCCTTAGTCTTTACTCACCTCCTCTTGCAGGTGCCCTTTTTTGTAATTATGTAAGTCATCGTTTCTCAACCTTTTTAGTGTCGCGACCCCCAAAATAGGTATAAAATATGGTCAATCACTTCACGACCCCCCTCCATCTATATTAGGTAAACATTTGAACAGTGAAAATATCCTATCATTAACCAAACGAAATATAACATTTTAAATATCAATTTATAAATAGGTAGGTACCATATCTAATAACTTAAGCTTATCAAACTTCAAGCTTTGAACGTTATGTATCGGGTCGTTAAGAATTTCCAAATTTCCAAACCTAACTTCTCAAATAGATGGGTTCTTAATCCATTTGATGAAAATATTGTTGCAGTTGCCAAATTACCAGTTGAAACTCATAACCATCTAATAGAATTATCAGCTGATAAAACATTACAGCTACCAACCACAAATTAAGCAACTTTTAAGTGTAAAACAAATTCAAAGATCACACTAATTACTTATTTTATTATGTTTATTAATTTTTTATGTATATCCTTATCGGGATAATTTTATAATTATAATTATTATTTTAATTTTTTTTACAATAAAAAGTCTTAAATATTTAAATAAAAAGGTATATTTTGTAAATCAGCTTTTTATTATTTTTGACCTACGCGACCCCCTGGTTGAGAAACGCTGATGTAAGTTATCTTAAATACGAAATCAACATACATAATTATCTCCGATCATGAAAATGTGATATTAATAATATGCGGCGATGGATGCAAATGCAATTTTTTTTAATAAATAAAAATAGTTTTTTGTAAAATGTTGACTTTATTCGTAATATATATTCATATTTTCAATATATAAAATAAAAAGAAATCCATAGGATTCTACAAAATACCATATTTTAACAAACAATCGATAGTATCCGTATAGATTACAGCAGAACATTTCACCATAAATGTATATATATGTACTTAATACAAGTAACAACATATTATTATATAACACACGATGTACACGATAATTGTAAAAAAAAAAATACAACTGTTACGAAATAATAAGATATAGGTACCTAGTAATATGATTTTATATATTATGATCAACTAATCGCATAAATAGTTAAATACTACCTATGCATAGTAATAATGCGCAATATGTTTACCTCGTATAAACCATTACTAATATTATATAGATAGACGTCTGCTATACAATTTCTACAACTTACGAGTTAGGTATAAATTAAAATATATTTGATGCACAATAAACCGTAAAATAAATATTTGTTATTATGTTGATATAGGTACATTATATTATAATATTTTGATGTTTCTCTATATTTTATAAAATACGCATACGAAATAGGGTTTTGGCATTTATGATTAGTTGGCTTACAGCGATATTTAAATTTTTTAAGACGGTTGGAAATAAAGGTTTGTTTTTTATGAATTTAAAATAAAAGTAGGTAATTGGAGGTAAAATAAAAATCAATATTCTCGTGATTCGATTACAATAATGTTCAAAAATTCTTCAAATTCATTGGTGTGATTTCTAAGAGACTTGTAGAAAATGGTTTTTTAATTGTTCAAATGTTTCCTACAAAAATTGACAATAATAATGAAGATTTTAAAAGTGATTTCATATCTACAAAATGGATGGTTGTAACTGCAGGATGAAATATAGAATATAAATAAAACTGTTTAGGGGAACATGGGGCAAAGTGGGGTACCGGGGCAAAGTGGGGACATCGTAATATCTATCTGTTTAATGATTAAATTTGATAATATTTTTAAATTTATAGCTTCCTTGATCATCTGAGATTGTGTGATAAAAGTTTTGAACTTAATTATCGATTATTTTGCGATTAATCGATGAAAAACTGTTCATGTGCCTGTTATCATTTACTTGATAATAAAATTGTATAATTTGTTATTGACATATTAAATTATTTTGTGCTTTGTTTTAGATGATTTTTTTTTATTAAAAAGTGTATATTATGAGCTTTATGATTAGCATACTATATTTGACTTTAGATATTTGAATCGAATTAAATTAAAGGTTCTAGGTAAGTTAATTCATTGATCTATTTTCTTAAATGTAAATTATGCGTTTTCAGAATGGTTAGGCTGTTAGGCATTATAAAAGAAAAACCAACCAACATTCCTGGTCTGAAGAATCTATGAAGTCTGCAATATTGGCATACAATAATAAAGAGATGGGATTCAGAAAAGCTTTTTGTTCCTAAAAATATTTTAAGTTTATGTAAAAAAATAAAAAGTTACAATTTATGTTATTATTTTTTATGTTAAGTTATACATTCAAGTTAACTATTGTTTTTTATAAAGAATTTGTTTTGTTTGTCAAATTAATTAAAATATATAGAATTTACATGATTTATTTTTTATGTCCCCACTTTGCCCCAGGTATGGGGCAAAGTGGGGTAAAATGTACTTTTTTTTACATCCTTTTCAACTTCGAAAAATAAAAATAAAAATTTTCATAATAAATGTTTAATCAATAACAACAACATAAACATTGTGTAAACAAAATTTGAAAGGAAAAAATTGATTTTTAAGTGAATTACAGGCCTTCAAACATTAGCGTCCCCACTTTGCCCCATGTTCCCCTACCTTTAAAAAATGGTTTTAACCGCCCCATACACTTATACGAAGATAAAGTAAATAGATTGTTTCCTACAAAATATACAATAAACTGAAAACCCTGATGGATGCGCAATGAAAATACTGAATGATGTAACTTGGACAGTGTTTGTTATTTTCTTAATGTTGGGTTCAATACAGTATGTAGAGAATTATATTAGTTAGCGATTACCAAATAAAAACAGTTTGAATCGTTTTATCATCGTAATATTTTTTGATGACAAGCAACAATATACGGTTTGAAGTTAATTGATAAATATTATACAAACAACTGTGTTATTTTCGATCAGTCTTCTATTAAATATAAATAAAAACAAAACGAAACGAAAAAAAAACAGACATAAATCTGAAATTCAGTGTAAGCATAATAATGTTATGAAGAGTTTGATGTACATATTATTATGGGTACAATTCATAAATGTACTACTTAAAATATTTTATTATGTTTCATGAATAATCAATTCAAGAAGTTAAAAATAAATACATAGGCGTAGAATGGGGATTTCTATAGTCTCCCTAGGATTTTCGTTTAGTTCTCATCCCGTAAATTTGTTTTAGTTAAATTTTTAGAATATATGTTGTTTACCAGAAACATATAATAGGCTATATAGTCTCTTCAGATAAATCATAACGCTACGCATATGAATGAATGATAAAACGCCATCTTCAAATATACAGAAACCGTCCGACCAAATTTAAATGGGTATAATATGAAAAGGTTTATATAATTACGTATGTTATCTACACAACAAGCACACTGAAACAGAAACGACTAAATCAAAATCAAACGAATATTTTAATGATTGTCGCAATAACATATTTTAAATTATTATTTCAAAAACATAGTAAACTGTTCAATTTCAACTGAGGGAGGAACTACGTGCAATTTCAGTGTTTAATAATTTAAAAGAAAAAAACCAGCCATGAATGAAACCATAATAATAAAGCTTTTGAATGTTATTACTATAACGACTTTCAGATGATTAAAATTAATTTCACGTGATATAAAAAGTGTTAAATTGAAACACAGGGATCTATATAGTTTAGTATTAGTATGTCACAAATTCAAAGAATTCGGTAGCCAAAAACGGAGAAATGAAACGTGCTTAATTATTTTAAAATTAAAAAAACATATGTATTCCCAGAAAAATCTTTTATATTTACAATGAAAATATTACTTTAAAAAAATAATAGGTACATTTAATAAGCCAAGTAAGTTTCAAGTAGTTCGAAAGGAACAATACCATATTTTTTTTTTGTTTATAGTGTTTAGTAACAAACATGTAATAGGTATCACATAACTGAGATCGATCACTAAGTTTAATTTCAAAAGAAGCAAACCATTCCACATTAAAAAAAACAACCTGTATTGCTTCGTTTATATAAAAGTGCATATTAAATTTTATACAAAGATAGCACCCGAAAATGACCCATATCTTTAAAATCTGACCTTAATCGGTTATGTTTTATCATAGGTACAAATTAATTATTTGATCGTATATATCAGTAAAACCAAATTAAATATCAGGCAATTAAAACATTTTAACGGATAAATAAAATATTCCAAATTATATAATGGCATGTATTTTTATGAAATTGAAATTTTTATTTACGAAAACATTTCTATTTTCAACAGCCAAAATATGCCGAGTGCTAACCAACTTTATACGCAATAAATTTAAATAAGTTCTAACATAGCTCGTTATCGATACTAAATTTGTAATTTAGTTCCTTAAATTGTGTTTTAGTAGCTAAATTACAAATAAATAAAACGATTTTCCGACATTTTGATTATATTTTAGTGTTTTGAAATGCCTGACTAACATAGGTAATAGACAAAAACAATAAGTATTATGATTGGCATCTTATTGACTAAATAAGGCATTTAACTTATTATAATATAATTAATATAATTTATATATGAATGGTATAGTTATTATTACTACTCTTTAAAAAAAAAATATATATAATGACTAACAAACTAAACAAAAAATCTAAATAAAACAACAAAAATAAAAATAATGTAAATACAGTTGACAGTGTAAAGTAATTTTGGTACGTAGTTAATGTAATCTATGAAAATAAAAATTAATTTTTTCAATGAAATAGTGTATAATTAAAACACTATTATCAAAATTTGTAAATACTGGTTTTGAGATAAATTCTATGAATGAAAAATATTAATACATTATATTATTGGATATAAATATAAATTTTACTTCTATTGAAAATGGTGATTATTATCAATTGTACAATTAATTTATGATGAATTAATAAGAATTGTAAAGATTCCACTACCTACCAAAATACTTTCCATCATGAAACAAACAAATAAGCAACTTTTTTATAAACTAAAAATAAAATAACCAATAAAATATAGTTAAAACATGAAAGGTAAATGTGTAGGTATTTTTTTAAACGTAAATAAATGTAAGATATGTAATAAAACATGATAATGCATTTTATAGCTGCACTTCGTTGTCTGAAGACAGTTTTAAATAATATAATCAATTAAATTATTAAAATATTAATTATACGACTAATATTTAATAATTATTTCTACAGTACTAAAGACTAGAATCAAAGGACCAAATTAAGGATAAATGACGATATAGTAATATAAAGTAAACATTATTTACGCAGTCGTATTTACATAGTAATAAAATACAAATAATCCTTATTAAATTATATTATTATATATTTATTGTAAAAATATAAATATAATATATATATATAAATATGTTTTAATTTATAATTTAACGAAAATCATTTTTATTTTTTATCTGTCATTTTAAAAGCGTTGATTGTTTCACTGAAGATATAAAAAATCAATTTAATTGAATGAAAAGGAAGTATAGGTAGCCAGTGTTTAACTGTTTCATCAATAACTAAAAATATATAGGTACTAAAATAAAATTGATAGATTAATACATAAGGTTTTATTTGTATTAATGAATATTAAGTTAATTTTGTTATAAGGATGAATAAAGAGAATTTAGTTATAATTTTTTATGTTAATATTATATGTATATTGTGTAATAAGCACATTTGTATACACGGCAAAGTAATGACTAATGACGAACACGGCGAATCATGAAGAATATTAATCATATTTTCTTTTATAAAAAAGCTTAATGTTTAGATTTATAATTTATTTGTATTATAAAATTATTGATTGTGGTTCACCGTGAATACCAATTATTATTATCATAACCATGTGATGCGCATTTTTTGATTTCGTAATTTTTAGGGTACATGTTCAAAAATAAGATGAGCAAAGTATAATAGTATACACCTTAATATAATATGCTACAATTAGATAAGTATATTATATGATATTTCCAAACGTCAGCATAATTTTAAAAAAAATTTTAATTTATAAAATTGTCAACATTGGCACTTATTTAGTCGTTGAAAAAAATTAATATTTTAGGAAATAATTATTGCTAAAATTGGATGAGTTGACGTCACAATGTCCCTCCCACATCTTTGAGTTTTTCCGGCAAATACGAATGAATAAAAACAATGTCAAACATTATGATATTCTATAATATGCATTTACGTATATACCTACTATGCGGTACGAACCGCAGTTTGTTGAACGTCAGATTCGAGTGCAAACCAAATAAAACACGCGGTATATACCTAACCTAGCCTAGTACGAAAGACGGGTTAGAAAAAAAATCATTAAAATAATATTATAAAAGTAAACCTCGAGTAAAATAGAAAAACAAAAAAGTCATAAACAATGACCTCGCCGTCGTCCGACATACACACACTATATAAATGCTGCGTATACAGCAGTATAACATAATATATTACACGTATAATAATAATATCCATCGAAAGCCCGCCGTCGAGGCCTACACAGTGTGGGCTACACTTAGCTATACTATTATTATTATTATTTATTATTTTAACAGAATTAATATACGAAACGGGTAACTATTATACTATTATATTATCTGGTAACAGCCGATTTGGATAACATGTAGAACTGGGAAGATAGATCGGGGTTGTTGAGTCGGTTTAAAACGGATGCCGACGAGGACGACGGTAAGGGTGGTACGAAACTGTTTGGGGGGTGCTGCTGCTGCTGCTGCTGCTGCTGCCGCTGTTCATTATGATCGGCGGCGGCAGAGGCGGCTGCGGCTGCGGCTGAGGCTGCTGCTGCTGCAGCGGCCGCGGCAACGGACGCGTGCGACAGGGGCTTGATGTCAGCGTGGTGTGACATGAGCGGTTTAGAGGCATTGGAAAAACACGAGGAAATGGTGGCCGACGGACTGTGTGCCTGCAGTGGTGACGACGACGAAGCGATCGTCGATGGGTGCGAAGGATGGTGGTGGTGGTGATGGTTGTGGTGGTGATGGTGACCGCTTCCACCCCCGACGCCACCACTCCCGACACCACCGCCGCCTGAGGGCAAGTGCATGTGCATCCTGCTGCCCCGCTGCCGGATGCCGTGGGTTTGCAACAGGTGATTGAACAGATACTGTCTGGTCTTAAAGTGTTTACCGCACACCGGGCAGGGTTCCCAGTGCGGAGTGGCTGAGTGGACGTTGGCTATGTGCTGCTTCAAGTTGCTCACGCTGCTATACACCCGGCCGCATTCTGTGCACACTGGCTTCGGTTCGGTGGCGTTCAAGTAACATCCCATCGTAGGTCCACCGCCATCCCCTGGAACCCCACCAGTCTAGTGTCATATATACGTGTCATACAGCATTTTTTTTTTTTTTTTTAAATAACATTATTTTTTTGATATCTCTTCAAGGCTAATATATCTCACACGCGTGTACCGATTTTGTCACCGTATCAATGATACTGTCTATTTTCTATAGTATATAGTATTTTTAGACAAATATTACTTATCTTACAAATATAAGTATTTATTTAATTTATAGTATTTTTGTGGTTTCGAAGTAAGAAAAATAAAAATTTTTTTCTATATAGACGTCCGATTTATAAAGTAAATTTGTATATACTTATGTTTTTAAAGTTGAATCACTCAAATATTCAAACAATTATATATACGTTTAAAGTTTAAGCAAAAGGCGGGAGAGGAGTATATACCAAGTAGTTAGTAGGACTGCAGGTGGGCACCAAAGTCGCCCGTCCATAAGGGGGTGCTAAGGGCGGAAAAGGGATAAATGTAAAACTATGCTAATTTGTAAATAATTAACTATTTTAACAGAAGAGATTATACTACATATAGGATATGAATCCCATGTAATTGAGGGGTCTAGTTTAAAAGTGTACAATATTCATGTTCACTTAATTTTCAGAAAACGAAAAAAACATATAGAATGAAACATACTTGTCAATAGAGATTGTAATTTTCAAGCTTAAAAATACACTGGAGATTGACCATTTTGCAAAATGCTCGACAATAGTTTGTTATTCGAATTAAGCGTTAAAAATGTTATATGACACAACATAATCTATCTCATTTTTCATAAAAAATTTATATTGTAGGTACACTTTGAAACTATAGTCGCTTTAATTATTCAAACGAATAATCTTCAATAGTTATGCCTATGTATTTTCCGTTAACTATAAATTCTATACAATTTTTTATTTCCTTGATAATGTGCTCAATGTTTATTGTCATTCATTTATTATTATAGTTAAATGCAAATAATTATTTCTATAATACTATTCAGTTAATATTTATATTTCATAACTATATTTCAAAAATAGTGTTTTACAGTTCCCTTTGAAAATTTAATTATACGATATTAAATAATTTATTTTCAAGTAATACAATATTATAATCAAAGGTTATGCTGAGGTAATAAAACTTGAAAGTTCATAATAAATCATTAATTTAATTTAATAAACCAATAATATTAAAAACTGTTTACTACATAGGAAATAATATAATTAATATATTTTTTATTTAAATATTAATTATTCAAGGAACTATTTGTATCGATAATTAATTACACATAAATACATGCATACATAATCAACCTATGTTTTTACAAATCTAGGTCAATAATAGACGGATAGTGAGACGACAGTCTGTATAAACAGCCACGAAAAAAATCCCCGATACAAATAATAGTACAAGTAAAAAAATTCTAAAATACCAAAATTATCAAATAAAATTATATGACTAAATACAAATACCGGGAAAGTCGCTCTGCTGTATTGAAAGCCTCGAGTGTATCATTGAGGGTAGAATACGATTGCGCGCGTACACTTTTGGTTTACGATTCTGCGTGTTAAATACGATTACACGATCGTGCAATATTGCCAAATTTAATAACTCGATGATACATATTCTAAGATAATTATTGTCGTATTTATCTGACTATCTCATCTTTTATCGTAATTTTGAATTCCCACCAAATACTCATATGTATGTAGTTGAGTTACCTATCTGCTGTAATAATATCATTCATCATCATGGAACCAGTAAACGAAGTACGTGTGATTTTATCCGAAAGAAAAAAAACGTTACTCGTGGTAAAAGAATTTAAATATCGTTGAATTAATAAACGAAAATATAATTTGATGAAATGGAGATGCACCAGAAAAATGTGTTTAGCTACTAAACTAACAAAATTGAATTACACATTTATATGCATTTTATGATTTGTTCGTCTATTTTATTCTTAATTGCATTGAATCTGTATGCATTTTGACTAAATTATTATTAAAAACTCTTAGATCAAGCAAAATTAAATTACCTTCAATTTTTTTTTTTATACTACCACTAAATTTAATTATGCCTAGTTTGGCAACATCGCATGAAGTTTTACGAGCAATCGTTCATATATCTTACCCAAAATGTATGTTCTATTGTCCCATTAAAACGTGCACAATCAAAATACATTAATCAATGATAAATAATCGTTTACCTACGATTATAAAAGATACTGAGCGGAGACGTACATCTAAATTTCTAAGGATTTTAATACTCGTTTAAACTTTAAACTGCTATGAGTATAGGTACATATTAAATTTCTAAAATAGCTCGAAAAAAAATCAAAATAATTATTAAATTGTAAAATTGTAAAATTTTAATAGAAAATGTAAAAATAAATATTTAATGGACATTTAAAATTTGTATTTCCATTGTGATACAAACCCCATGTATTGCCAAAAACTCAAGAAGTAGATAATTTTAATATGTGTACGTAAAATGTGTTTATTATTAATTACCATAAATTTGTTTAGGTACTAGTTAAAATTTTATTTTTATCAGGTATCAGGTATCAGGTAAAATGGTTAAAATTATTATTGATGTACATTTTTTTGATTTGATTTTATATTGTTTAGCGCTTTACCTTTTTATAAAATAGATTTATACATACAGAGTATTTTGAATTTAAGGTTTAGCACATAATTTGAAAAATGGATTGAGGTTATTTACTGCAGCATCATTCTGATTTTCTGAGACATATTTACCCAGTAATAGCATACTGAATTGTTATTTACATATTTTTTTTTTAGTGATATTCTAGTAGGTACGTCATCATTTTTGTATGTGCAACATTTCTATAAACTGATAAACATTGTTCCCTCGCAATTTTCTATATCCCCACAAATATATGAAACCTATCTATTTGTTCAAAAATAATTGTATGTGTGGGCCATGTAAATAAAAATTGAAGGCCATATACCACTTTACTTTGGACCCCTTAAAAATTCAAACAAATGACAATTTATGTGTATTCTCTATGATTTATAATCTATAATCTATAATATATAATTGTTTATGTGTTAAGAAGACGAAAAAATGGTGGCTCTCAATCTTTATACATAGTATAAAGTAGGAATTGTAGTTAGTTTTACCTAATATTTCAGTGATGAGGAAAAATATAAATAATTTATAATATTACTAATAGGTAGCAATTTAATAATATCATTATTATAGATACACATGTATGATGTTAATTATTACAAAATGGGTCCCTAGAACAATACTTAATAATTTATAACTTTACATTGAAAGATTAAATATGTTATTCATTCGTATATATAATGATGATATAATTTAGCATTCACAAAATATTATTATGATCAGGAATAAGGTACACCTCTATTCATTCATAAAAATCATACGCAACTATGGATTTTTATTAATATTTTACACAAAATGTTATAAAAAACTTATTAGACTTCAAAAGATTTAGTTTATCAAACAAAATTTCTAACTGTTACTAACTAAAATTTAAATGTTATATGATTCAATTTCAAGCCAATGGATGAAACTAAACCAGCATAAATTTATCGCGACTAACTATGGAGAATATTTAAGGCATGTGGAAGAAATCATATTCGTAGTTGTATAATGTATATGTATATGTTGGCAAAAAGCATTGTTTTGATTATCTCAATACAGCCATTTTCTTTTTATCCAAATGTATTAAGTGTATATTTTTAAATTCAATGGCACATAAGTATCACACACATCTAATATATTTCGATTTACAGGCACCATTCTCACTGCTTTCTGCATGGTAGAGATTAACAAGCTTTGGTTCATTAACTAAATTGTGCATTTTGACTACACATCAACACCTAAACTCTCTCTCTATATATATATATATAAAATATATATACAGTGGTGTAGTTACGGGGGGAGGGGTACCACCCCTTCCCCCCCCCAACCACCCAAAAAAACTTTTTATATTGGTATTTTATCTTCTGTGATACTGATTATTTTTAAAGTAATCTTTTTTTTGCATTTTTCGATGATGGAATTAATACCAATTTAAAACAAAATAAAAATGACGTTTAGTTTAACTAATAACTTGTAATTTGTGTCATAAATATATTTTAAACCTCCTCCCCAGAAAAAAATCGTATCTACGCCGCTGTATATATATATATATCAGTAGGTACATTACTCGGCGATCAAATTGCACCAATAGAATATATTTGTGATAATTTATCTCGAGAATTTATTTAAAAGACTATACCTATCTATTACCTTAATACGTACAATATATTATATATATTCGTACATAATACATTTACATTCCTAATAAATTCAAAATATTTTAAACGTACTATATATATTTTTCAATTATAATTAATCATTAGTCATTAATCGTTAGTAAAAATTAGCTTTTGAAGAAATAAATATAATTCTACTCGTTATACTAATCAGTTAATTAATTACTTGGAATTTCTTTCCGTTGTTCGAAAAAATACTTTAAATATCTTTTATATTAATCACAGTTCTTACGAAAATTAAGTAAAACTTTTTTATAATAATGTAATATACATTGAATTTCTGAATTGTTTTAATATTTACACACACTTGGAATAATAAAGTGGTATTTATAAAGTTTAATTACATTCAAAAGTAAATACTATGTTATTTATCTTTTAAATAAAACCTTTTGCTCTTTACAATTTTCTTATATTACAGTTATGTTACAGTAAAAGTAGGTACTACCTATATCCATTATACAAAATATTCAATATATTTTACAGATATCTACAATTGAATTTTCATAAATCCGTATAGGTATGACATAAATTATATAAACATATATTATATTTTATAACGTTATAATAATAATTTGAAATAATCGGAAACTCAAAAAAAAAAAAAAAATTGTATCTCTCAATTATTTAATACAATTTTATGACTTGATGTAATATTTAATTGAATACACTTTTTAGTATGTGAAATTTTAATTCCCTCTGAATCAAAAATTATAAACCATTAAATCACGACGACAGTTTAAATTTTCAACGTTTAATTTCATAAGCTAAATAACATTATTTAACACATTATTGCATACGCAATTCTACTCTCTTATTAATTTAAGACTTAATGAATAATGACACTTCTAATATTTAGTTCTAGTATTTAAAATTTAAGGTTTAAAAGCAAATTAAAGTAAAAAATAGACGCATTAATTTATAAATGAATAAGTGATCGGAAAAATAAATCGCTAAGAAATGTTGCACTTCAGTAGGTACACGGTTGATAATTTTTTTAGAAAACAAAAATCGAATTATAATATTGCGTTATTCTTTTGAAATTTAAAAAAATTGATAACTCAAAAATTGTTTTTGATACCCTTTAAAATTTGATTTATCGTTTACTTTCGGTATGACATAATATAAACTAATTGAAATAACTTTTAAACAAATACATTGTTCACCATTTATGATTTATAAAATAAAAACAATAGTTTAACTTTTAACTTATTATGTCTAAAATGTAATATAAGAATTGAATTAAAGTATCCAGGTACGTATTTACCTACATTATATTTTGAAATAATTAAGTAGGTGCATATATATAATTGGTTTATTACTAAAACTAAAAGTATGTATTTTTGTTAAATTGTTTAATTTATTAACAACAATTATGTAGGTATCAAACAAATTTAAAAATTATCTTAGTGTATATATTCATAATTAAAAAATTATAAATATTTTATTTGCAACAGTACGTATACTGCAACTGTACATAATGAAGAATGATTACTATGTAGTCTTTAGTTTTTTCGGTGCCAACATATAATTAGACAGTCCAAAAACTAAGGTCATTTTATTATGAACCATATTTATATAGCAATGCCTTACAATTTATTGCACGATCTCACCATGTGCCGTGCACATGTGTTCCGGACGGTTCTTTAAAATGTGCAACCCAAAAATGTGGCAGAATCGTTAAAGGGACTGGAATTCATCAACAACCAGATTTTTGTTAATTTGTAAAATACATAACATAATACATTATACAAGTGCACGAAAAGAAATTGACCCCAAGTTATTTTCAATGGTATTTTAGTTTATTTTCTAGTTGCATCATATAATAATTTATAATTGAATTATTCATTAAAAATAATGCTGCAAGAGCCATTTAAAACAATATGACAAAAAACTTTTAATTTTTAATTTTAATCTTGGTCAAGTACCATTTCAACGTATGTTTATTCGAAAAATAACTGTTTATAAGCAACCGATATTGATAAATGTATATTAAATATGTGTGTGTGTGTGTATGTTATGAATTGAGAAAATACTTATTTTTATCATAATCATAATAAAATAATTATAAAATGCAGTACAAAAATTTTTATTTAAAATTAAAAACGTAAGAGTAGCTCAATAATGAATACATTTCATTTAATTCATTCATACGTAATTACCCAAATTTCTAGATGTATGAACATAAAAATATGCCTTATAAATAAATTTAAATGAGAAATATTATCTGTATACCTACTTTTTAACCAAGATGAATTTATCAGATAATTAGACCAAATTATATATTAGACTAAACACCAAAAGTGTCTACTCCAACAGAAATATAACCATGTCAACAGTACGAGTATAATATAAAACTATTCAGATATCAAATTTTAATTTTTTGCGAAATAATTCACATTAAGAGCACGATAGACGGACATTTGTTGTCTTCGTCTAGAAGTGCGTAATATACAAATTTACGCTAAGCAGATCACGTTTAGCTACGTCAGTTTAAAAATTAGAGTGAATAGACTATTATTAAACTTGACGGTAAGAACAATAAAGATATTATCTGTGTTTATATGAATGTTTTTTACGATACTTCAGTTTTTTAGCAGGGGTTTCATTAAAAATGGTCACGACTCCCTTAAAAACTGAATTATCAAATGTCTGTGTAGCGTCATGTAAAGTATACATCAAAGTTCAAAAGAATGACATTCAACAATATATAGTTTCCTCAATTACAATAATGGTATTCATTTATAAGTAATAAGTACCTATGTACTAATGTACCTAATATTTTATTTAAAATGCATATAGTAGTTAAACATAAAACAATACACGTTTTTCAATGACAGTAAAATAATCAACATAATATACAAGAATATTTTATCAATGTTCGCATTAAATTGTTCAAAATAAAACGCTACTGTGAAACTGTGAATTAATACAATACACAAATTAAACAATTTTAATACCTAACGCAAACACAAGAAACTATACATACAAATAATTGTTAAACAGATAGTTAACACTAAATAATAATTTATAACTGAATGGATTTTTATTTTTTAATCATTATTGTGTAATATACACCGTGCTTTTCAAGACGAGCAATTTTATTTTTTTATATTATTTGTACACACAATATAAATTATTAATTTTGAGCAAATTAAATGGAAATTTATCCATAATAACGTGAAATATACTAATTTACTAGGTACCTAACGAAAATGAAACACACGAATACACAATCAACAATATCATATAACAGATCTTTACAAGTTACAAAATTTCAATAATTATCATTTCAAAATAAATTAATGTAATAGGTATTATAAATTATAAAAATTATTCATAATTCAACTTATTCATTTCAGTGTAAGCACATTTATTATATGTATATAAAAATAATATTTTGTGTCGTTTATAATAGCTCAAACATTTGGTACTATTATTATTATTATTCTGTATGAAATACGTTATATAGAAATATTCAAACAAACTATTTAAATAATATACGAAAATTGCCACGAACTTTAAGATATATACATTTTTGAGTTCTTTGAAGTGTACCAACAAACGTTGCCTGCATGTAGTACTAACTATTTTTATCTAAAGTCTTAGTGACGAAAACATTTTATAGCAAAACATTTAGTCGTAAACAACTCTGATGAATGTTGCAGAAACACTTAGTAAAGCCCAGTGAATGAGATTAGTATTCCGTTAGTCTTAAATTGTTTTATTTGAAAGTCAAACGTACATAAAATAGTATAATATTATGTTTAACAGTCATTAATAATATCAAAGTATTAATTTCGAGTTTATTCGGTAGGTATAAACATAAATGTATTCCAGATGGGAATAAAAAAATATTGATTACACTCTTTCTGTTACAGTCAAGAAATAAATGTTGATGGTTTGAATTTACACAGAGTATATATATATAATATATAGGCTCATATATATTATTGAAATAGATATGTATAAAGAAAACGACAAATAATGTATAATCTTAACTTTAAATTATTGTGATCAAATTATTCCATCTTCAATAAATAGAATACAAATAAAACATATTATTGCACATTTTAGTTTCAAGAGGTTTATTTTCAATTACTTGTAAAATATATAGGTAGTTACTATAGATTTAAAATCAATTTATTAGAAGTTTGTTACTAGCTAATTTCGGATTAACCTACAGGTAGATAACCTGATGTTGCTGTAGATATATTACTAAATGTTATCTATTTTAAGAATACATTTAAATACTAAATCAATAGGGCACGAACCAATTTCAGATCAATGTTATAACTTTCCTACTAACCGATATTAATTAGAAAAAAAAGTATTAGAAAAAATTGTTTTATATAATCAAACATTATCTAAAAACATTTCTACGATGCACAATTAAAAATGTTTAATGAATATTTTCAAAATTAATTACATACATTACAATGTACAACTGATATTAATAAGTAATAGATAAAGTTAAAATTAAAAAACAAAACATAAAATATTTGGCTTAACAAGTCTTATAAAAAAAATTATCATCCTGAGAAGCCAATATATTTTAATAAATTAAAAATAATAAGCCAATTCACTTTATGTATTTATACATTATACTTCTTTTAGTATTGTAAAATTACTCATAATTCATCAGTGCATAGTAGAGCTATTATTAAATGTTGTTTTATTTTTTATGATTAGCCAACGTAATGTTTTATTTTTTTACTATTATTATTATGTCCTATTTTAAACTATTCTTAAACCTCTAAGATGTATAAGTTAATTTTATCTTTTTAAATAAATGTAATTCATCAAAGAGGAAAATTTTTCTCAAATAGCTTATTGGTGATACACATATATATGTGTAACCAGAATCAACTAATATTAAATTATGAACACAAGTTGATTTTTAATTTGATTATAACTTATACATAGGATCCTCAAAAACAAATTATCATTATTAATACACTGAAACTTCAATGTAAAGGGAATATTAGGAGAACACAATGTGTTCACTTTATAGAATGTATAATATGGAAACATACAAGTATTTTTTTGATGAAGTATTTAAAAAAATAAAATAGTTTATTGTAACATCCGTTTTATGCTGGATATCCTATTATTAAAATGCTAAATAACTGTTATATTTTATTTAATAAATAAAGAGAAATCAAACAAGTAATTAAATGTTATGCATATAGTTTTAAAAATGAAAATTATTTATTTGCTAGAAATTTTCATTGGAAAATGAATATAAATAATAATAGTAATAATTATTATAATTATAAGCACTTTAAATTAGGCCAATGATATTGTCTACATTGCACATAAGTTATAGTAACAAGACAATATCTTAAATAATTAAATCTTAATATTTCAAAAATTTGAATTGATTCATTGAACAGAGATTCACTTTTTCACCTAGCATCTTGATTTAATAATTTATATTTGTTTTCATATAAATGTATACATATATTTTTAGTAAAATAAATAATTAAATATACCTAATATATATTATATTTGTAAAACAAGTAAAAATGAATATTTAATGTTTAAAAGTATAATAAAAAACTTTAGATGGATGAGAATTAAAATAAATTGTAGGTTTAATACTTAACAAGATGTTTACATTTAAAGAGATTGCTCAAAATAATATATAGCAACACACACAATATTATTTGAATCATTGATTCTCTGATTTCTTATGTATCCAAAATCTCAATTATTTTTAAAATACTGTACAATTATTTTTCCTTGAATAAAAACTATACTTATCCAATGAGAAAATAATCAGATGCTGTGCATCCCCAGCTGACATCTTTGTGTCAAGCAGGAATGTGTCGAAGAACTGATTTTAGTCAAGCCACAGCGCTTTCTATCGTTGGACAGAATTTAAACAATCTACATATATTCTCCAAGTACATAACAAGTATCCAATACTCCTACCACATTAGTATTCAGAATCAAATACCTCATTTCTTAAGGAACATCAATTGAAAAATAAACTCAACTAATAAAAATAGAACTTAAACAGTTAATAATTTTAATTGCCAAATGATAAAAAAGTAGCTCAATCAAACAAATTCTTAGAAAGTTTCAATAAAATTAATTCATAATACAAATTGAATAATTTTTGTTTGAAGTTTAAAATTTGCCATAAGCATAAAATTAACATGTTAGTTATTTGTTAATATATCCATAATATAATAACTAAAATCTAACTAATCAAATTTGTGCTAGGCAAATAATTCTTTTTTCAATTATTTATAGTTCAATAATATTCCGGTCAATACACAAAGGAGTTAGTTCTCAAGTAACATACCTACAGAATACAATAAATTTAAATTCAGCAAAGAAACATTTATCTGTAACCAGAGATTATAAATATTATATGACCTATATCAGAATAATAATATAAAATATAATGTTTATGATACCTTCAAATGTGTAATAATTAAAACACTTAACATTTATAATATGCACCTATGTCATTCAACAATTTAAGATCTTCAATACATACAATAAAGAACATGAATGTCAGGCAGTAAATGTATATATTTTTTCCATGACATACATGAAAATACAATTAAGTTTTTATAATTCATACACTTTAGATTTTAATTCAAACCTTTCTTGTGAAGTAATGGATATATTATTTTTGGTTGTTGGGAATAACTAATATTAAGTATATCCAAATGACTTTTTAAAGCATATTGCAATTTTTGTTAGTAAGCTTATTATAAATATTCACTCACCGTAGCTGTTTTCTTGGCTATTGTTGTGTATGCCTGACGGACCTGGTAATAGACCCGGTAATCCTAAAACAATTAGTATATTTAATATTCATTCAATAGTAAAAAAATTATAAAATAAACAAACCTTGTAAGCTACTTATAATTGAAACTCCAGATGATATTGATGTAGGAAAAGAATGCCTGGACTGTTGCTCAATCGAAATTGATGTATTGTGTAGGTCATGATTATTACCACTACTTGATAAAAAATCCACAGGTTCTAGTTTTGAATGTTGGGCCTGAGATATTTGTGGTTGATTAGCAATGTCATTGTTTTGTTGATTTCCATCTGAACGTCTATTGTCATTAACAGTATGACTGCCATCTGAATCTCCAGAATTGCTATCTTCTTCATCAGATGAATGACCAGTGACTGATGAGTCAACTGTATTTTTATTCTTTAAATTCAGATACATGCAAGAATTAGTAAATAATATACTTATTTCAAACACATAGCTGAGTAGGTATTATTTATTACCTGGTTTGACTGCGATTGATTCAATTCCAATGCTTGAACGAGCAGTGATGGTGTATCTTTATCTCTATCAGCATTATAACTACTACTAGGAGTCAGTGGTTGAGTAGTCAACTGTTCAGAATTGTTACGTTGTCTTTTATATGGTGGGCTAGGTAAATTATCACTGGCTTTATTTTTTCCAATAACATCAACTGGAACTACGCTTGAACTTCCCCACGAAGACTAATATATCAAATAAAAATATATCAGTTAACGATTTTCAACCAACAAGATCATCCGTGGATAGTTTAATACTTACCGGTTGATTTTCTTTAGTAAAATCAACGAGACCTCGTACTTGCAAGCTACGAGCAGTCTTTAAAAATTCTGGTAAATGTTCTTGATTAATCCGAACTTCTCCATTGTACATGAAACTTAATAATGCTTCCATTTCATGTTTCTTAACATCGCGAAGGATTACAATCGGATGTTGGCATGGATTTGCCTAAAATATTAAGGAATCCATAATGTATTATTGCTTAAAGTATTAAAAATATATATATAATTTCAAAATCATACCTTGAGCAGAGATCTGAAGTAAGGACTACATGCAGAGAGCACAACTTTATGTGCAGTAAATGATTGACCATCACAGGCGATAGTAACATCTATAAAATCTTCTTGATCGAGTAAATGTCTGAATGATGTTATAATACTTGTGTGGAATTCATTCCAGCGCACGGAATATAATTGGTCTGTATCCATTCCGCCCATTATTGACTTATTTTCATCTGAAAATAAATAGTCATTACATAAAATATAAATTACTGATTAATGATTAGTTAAACTAATTTAAAGGTATCAAAAATCTAAATTAAGTGATTTGAAAATCATAAGTTTAAAGGTCAAAATAATTGAAAATTTAACATTTGTTTAGGGACTGAAAGGACTGAGAATTGTACTTGTATTTCTTTAAGTCTAAGCTGTTGTAAGTATAAAAATACTGAAAACCACATAAAATTATCCATAAAACCTAAAAATGTTAAAATAGTAAATTGTGCTAAATGTAATTAAAATACAATTTCTAAATTATTAAAAGCATAATGTGAAATTAAAAGGTTTATTAAATATTTTAGCAGTAATCCTAATTATAAGTGTATAAAAAAAACTCCTACAATGAATATATCTAATTAAATCATTATTATTTAACGATTTATAAATTACCTATACACTAAAAATAATATTTAATTGTAACATTCCAACACATACCTATTGAAATTTAAAACATGCGAGTTAAAGACACTTTCCTAAATATTCAAATAAAAAACATAATATTTATAGGTACCTAATATGATATTAATGATATTAATAACTTTATTTCTATTGATTTCTAAAAGGATATTTTTTCTACAAACATTTTTTACACAAAATATGTTAGTACGGCAAAACTCGATGAGCAGGGACTTTGGTATTTGGTAGGTACCTCCTACAACGTTTTACGTGAATATTAAATTAAATATTTTTTTGAACGATTAAAAAAGTGAAAAACCAAGTGAGCTATTTATGCGCTTTAAACTGAAAATTCCATGGGAAATTCGAAGCAACATTCGACCATGAGTAGGAATTTTACTGTGACAAATATTAATTATATGGAAAATAATAATATTATTATAATAAATAAAAAACCGTCGTTTATAGGAGTGTCACTCTCATGAAGTATAATAATAGGTAATAGAATTTTGGATATTTTTTGATCCGCCGACGACGACAGTAAATCAGCGAAGAGCAAACGTTGATAAGGAAAACGACCTCCATCGGGCGGGGATGAAAGGACGTGTGTGTAGATATTGTTATATACCTTAAGTGTGTTGCTACTGTAATACACCGCCCCCACCCGATGGGAAAGAAAAAGTGAAAACGACAATAATAATAATAATAATACTATTGTTGTAAACAAACAGACCGTCGTCAGTTCGTCGACAACCCTCCGACGACGATGACGACGAAATGGAAAACTAAAATGTTATTTAAATCATCGAGAAAATATTATAATATTATTATAATAACTGGCGGTCGTGTTAGGGGTGAAAGCGAAACGAGCCGATTGGCGAAATGGTTTCTATCGTAGTTCGGCTGGACCCGCGCGGTCGATACTTACGCGTTGCGATTGGTCAGCATAATATTTTAAGTTGATGTGATGTTTTAAATTACGCGATTTAATAACAACAACCATAATCGCTCCGACAGCAGTGGCTGATGACAGTAATAACGATAATAATTACAAATGATTGTTATTGTTATTATTGCAATGACTGGGTGCACTTTAACATACTGGATGCGCACGGCACGGCGGCGCCGCGTACCAGCGCGAAAACGAGCGCACTCGACGACGAAAATAAATTTATCATTAATACAGAATGCGAAAAAAAAATGGTAAAACGTCTGGTCGGACTAAAAATATTGAAAATTCGATTCGATCAAAAAAAAAAAAAAAAATAGAGTATTTAACAAAAATATTTTTAAAAAAAATGAATAAATTACCTGCTATTTTTAGGATATTATAAATAATATTTGAAAAAAAAAATGTGAAAATGCTAATCGAAAAAAATAAAGTAATAAATATCGAGTGCACGGAGGTAAAACGACAATTAAAATAAATAAAGATAATTATAATTATTAATTAATAATAATAGTAATAAAAACCTACCTCGGTCTACAGCGGCCCCGTCGACAGCGAACGGCGAACGGCGAACGACGATATCGGCGGCGCGGCGGTGGTCGTGTGCACCGGCGATACGAAATGCGACGACCGAAAAACGACGACGACGACGACGATTGTGCGGCGGCGGCGGCGACAACAATGTGTGTGTGTGTGAGTGTGCCTGTGCGTGTGCGTGCGTGGAGGAAAATATTTCGCTCACATGGCGGCCGCGGGCCGACGTAAAAACTGCGCGCGAACCCTCACGGCAGACGGGCGCCGGTGCGGCCTGGACATGACGTACCGCCGCTGCGTCGTCGTCGTTGTTGTTGTTGTCGGCACGACGATGTTGTCTGGTGGGGAGTGGAGGGGATATCGGTAGTGCCGTATCTGGTGGCGGTGGAGGTGTCCGCGGCGGTCATCGAGTGGGCCGAGTGCGTGTGCGTGTGCGTGTACTGCGGTACTGATGCGAACGACGGCCGACTACGCACATACGCCGCGCGTCGGTGTGCGGTGGCGGTGCGGTGGTACTGGTGCGCCACGGCGGCGACCGATCGGAAAAAAAATGCTTCGGCAGCGGGGCGGGGCGGGGAGGGTGCCCAAATTTTTTCCCACGCGTATTTACCTACGTCGTAAACGCCGTGCGATTGGAGGAGGGGGGGGCTAACTTACTCACACGGAATCGCGTAAAATTCGGGACGTCTGTCGGCGGGGGAAATGATAATTATTGGGAGAGACAAAAAAAAAATGTAAATAAATAGACGAAAGAGTAAAACGGTAATAATCGCCGAGAAGAGGCGCACGCGATTCATACACAGTCGCGGTTTGAGGAACACCGCGAGGCCGTGTCTCCCGTTCACTCTCTCTCACTCTCGCTCACCGATCCCCTCGCTCCGCCGCCCATCTGTTTCTCGCTCGCACGCGCCGCGACCGCGCACGGGCGCGGAAGTTCGCGCTAGCGCGCCTGCACGCACGCGGCGCTCGACGCCTCCCCTCCAAAGCGGCGGCGGCGTGCACGGTCATGATCGGCGTCGCATTTTCTCGCTTAATTATTTTATAAATTTTCGCAGCTCGTTTCAATATCCTTCCGTCGCATGTTGTACTTTGTGCACGACTATAACATTATTATACGTATCTAATTCAATTTATCGTTCAGGTTTTATGCAATTTATAGCCTTATAGGCGAAATGCCGCCGATTCCGACAACACTTGAACGTAGAGTTTAGGGTAGCATATAAATTCCACCCTTAATAATTAACGAATATAATCATCGAAAATATTTTTAAAAAACATAAATTATTAAAATTAAAATAGACATCATGAAATATTGGGTATGGTTGATAAAATGTAGTACAATAGATAGGCTTTATCAAAATTAAACATCAAGTTTACCATATTAATATTTTAACGAATGTGTCTACACGATTATATTCCAAAAATCAACCACTTTTAATAACTCAATAAAAATTATTGTCTATGAGGGTTTTGAAATAAAATAAAAATAAAAACTAGTGACATGCTATTTGCGTAGGTATAATCAAATATAGTTTTAACTGAATGTTTAAAAATTCAGATAAATACAAATTAAATTTGTGAAAAATAATACTGATGACTTCCATTTTTTTTTCAAATAATTAAATCTTAGTTTCCGTTAAAATTTCCACACAAAAAAAATATACAACCGTGGGAATTTTTAAACTTACAATCTCCTAAATTTAGTACCGTCGCAGAAAATAATTGATATCATCTTCTTAACAAAGACTGAGGCCTGAGGTTTCTATAGAGTCTAGTCTAGTAGAAAAAATCGTGTAAAATATGATTTTATTAACGATTTATAATTTATAATTTTAAAATGCAAACTCTCATCACCCCTCTATTATGATTGGGCAGTTGGAAGATTGTACGATGTAGATCACATATGCGTCTGTGTGTGTGAAGGACCCCCGCACTGAAATTTCAACGCTAAAAAAGGTTTCCATCCCATAAACATGTCTAGTCTTATAGGGAAAAAATATAAAAAGTATAAATAATAATATCATGTTAAATAGTATATATAATTTTATTTACGATTTACAATTTTAAAATACTCATTAATTTGCGTTAAAATTAAAAAAAAAAAAATCTACGGCCTAGATAATTTTCATACTTTTAGACTTGAGTAATATTACACTATTCGCTCATATATTAAAAATAACCGAGTAAAATAGATTATAGTGAACGTACAGTTAGCCATGTTATGGGTCGTTTGTAAAACGGAAACATCACGCGCGGTTATAACGTCTTAATTAATATAATTTTAATTTCGGTAATACCTATCTTGGTCCTATCCGTATATTTTTATTTATAAGCCATCGGTGTCGTAATAGATACTTTAACAATAGTGTACTGTACTTAACTACTGCAAAGCTTCCAGGATGAACTAAGGATATATTTTTAAAACAGCACATGGCACATATCCTGATTATTTTGCGCAAGTGAAAAAAATTTGCCATTCGCTAATGTATTCGTATACGTTGTATATATTGCCACTATGAATATTCAATAAAATAAATGAAAATTTAATTAAAATACATATTAAACGTAGGTATTGGATTTTTTTAGTTTTTACCGGATTCGTCGTTTAAATATAAAGTTTAAAATAGTTTAAATAGTATAAGAATAAATACAATTTAAAACAGAGAATAATTTAATCAGATTTTATCGTTATTATCGAAAATTTTCGTTTTCATAATTAAAATATTAGGTAATTGAATTTTCAAACGTAAATCCCAATGAGGCAATAAAAAAATATATATATTGTGAAAAGTAATGAGAATGGTGGTTATTATTACGTGTTACACTGTACGCAGCCAATTCTTGCTTATCGTAAAACAACAAGTTCAACACTACTTTATCATCATTTAGCAATCATACCTGGTCATAAGCTGAACATATTTTTTTTTAATAATACCTACATAAAAATATAAAATCATTGTTTTAACCGCAGTCCGAGTGGTGGGCATTAACTAATTACAATCAACAAGAATATTATCTATAAGCATACAACAAAATATGACAATCACTCAACTTAACCCATATAAATATATATTCACAAAAAATTCCTTAAAAGTGTATGTAAGTGTACTTTGCATAAACGATAAACCGGATAAACGCGTAGGTGAGTACTCGTAATATCTTGCATAAGTAAAAACATTGCATTTTTATTTAAAACTGCATGTTAGCTCAAGCCTTACAGCAGTTAATTATTTAACAAAAAATATTTTTATTCCTCTTAAATACTACCTCGGTATAGGTACTATAAATAAGTTGGCATTTATTACGAACATATTTTATATTTAATGTATTTATCTCTCCAAAGAGCAACACATATAGGTAAATCGAATTTGCTGCCGGAATTGAGTCAGCATGAGTAAGCGATCGGATCACTCCCCTTCTAACAAAAAAAATAATCACAGACATAAAAAAACACCAGCATTGTAAAACAAACACGCAAGTCCACAATCTTCAATCGTCAATCCTGTCGTCAAGTGTTATTGACAGTCCTCCATGGCAGTAACTTGGAGTTTTTTTTTTCTGATAAATTTGTGTTACCCATTGTGTTTAAAAATAAACAATGGGAAGGAAGTGATATCCTTGAATACTTCAAACCCCCAACCCCCACAAAAAAAAAAAATTTACCAATAGCAAATCTATACAATATTAAATCTTAACGTTATATATAATATAGCAGTCCTTGAGATTTTGTATACAATAATTGTTAAATTAGGTAGTGAAAATATAACAAGTTTGTTATAGATACTATATATATGCGTTAATGAGTATAACATTAAGTGTACCAGTTATTACAGCATAAATATTTAAATGACAAGTTATAGTAATTAGTTATTACCTACACAAAAATGTATTATGCAGAAAAATAATGTGTTCAATATTCAATGAATTAGAGCTCAAAACTGTATGGAGCCAAACGATATCGTTGCCCCGCTATAAAATGCCAGAGGAACAACCACCCCCCCCCCCTTCCAGAGGCTTCAAATGTTGCCTTTGTTCGTGGCAGTATGATATTATATAAAGTATACGAATCTTGTTTAAAATATCTACTTACCATACCAGTGTACATAAAATATAATACAACAATTAATTGTCTTGCAAACGAATTGAGTAGATACAACGCTAAGTATAGTGATGGCCAGGGCTCGGGACTTAATAGCACTTAAAATCATTAAAATAGGCGCTTAAAAAGGCTCTTAAAAACATCATTATAAGCACTCAAATAAGCATTTAAGAAACATAAATTTTTGCAAAAATATCAAAAAACTAAAAACTAAAAAATTCTAACTAAAAATCAAACAAAATAAAAATAAATCTTTATCTTTATATTATAAAATAAATTAAAATTCACTTTCGAGACTTTAAGGATGTTATGGATTTTCCGAGGGGTTTTCTGAAAAATGAAATGTAGGTAGGTAAACGATATTTATAATAGTTGAAAACATTATAAAAATGTAGAAATACTGGTCAAAAAGCAAAAATAATCAGAAAAACTGGAAATAAGCATTTTTTTGAAAAATCGCTGTAACAAGCGAAAAAAAGCACTTTCAAACTTCATAATTAAACGTATTATAACATGACATACTCATCCATTATGCTACACTTTAAGTCAATCCATAAAAATAAACAAAAAACAAATGCTTTAAGTCCCGAGCCCTGGTGATGGCCAAATAGGCAGTATCTTATAAGGAACACATATTAGATACATTTCTATCTTATATCTTAACACTTTTTTGTGTATCTTGCAGTAGGTATCTATTATTTTTGTTTGTTTGTGTAAAGACATAAAATAAAAATGATCGTTGATTTATTATTATTTTTAAATAAAAAAAATAATCTCTATTATATTATATTTCTATATACATTGTTGTGTATTCAGCGTATAAATGTTTAGCACAAATCATTTGAGAAATAATAATAAAACCATATCAATTATCATTGAACACAGATAATGGCGGTGTACGTGCATGACAAAATAGAAAGGTCTTATCATCACAGTATATTATAAGAATTAATAATCATTCCTTATACTAGATATTATGGGTGTCGCATCCTATGTCATTACTTCACCTATATACCTTCACATGTATATGACAAAAATCAACCAATCAGAATTAGAAAACTACAACAAGTGCTGGAAGTGAAAGTGATGCACTGATGCACATATTGAACAAACGATTATAACTGTGATGATACCTATCTATTTCGTCATGGCATGTCGTATGCCGTATTATAGTAATATGTTATTTCAGTCCCTATAACTGATTTAAACGTAACATAGATGTATAATTGTTTTAGTTATCCGAGTTTCTGATAAAAAATGGTCGTCGTCACTACTCGCTTGTCTTTACATTCTTTATGTACCTACTCTTGTGGTTATTATATGTCTGAGCGACAGGTGGTATTAGGCTTATTGGTATGCCTAGTATTTTGTTAAGTTTATTGCCTATAAATATATATATGTATATACTGTACTAAAATCCTACACATTTCTGACTAAATATAGGCAGTAACGTTTATTTCTCAAGTTCTTTGCCCATTTTTCGTATGAACATATTATATATTTAATAAAAATAATATATTATTGTGTATCTTAAATGCAGTATTTAGTTTCTAGTAAATTATTAATATTTTAGTATCATGCGTATAATGAGTATCTAAAAGTAAAAATTGATGTATCTAATAAACATATATATATAATATAAATTATATAAAAGTAAAAATTGATGTATTTAATAAACATATATATATAATATAAATTATATCAAAAGATGCTTTGTTTTCATATATTTGTCCATCAACGTGGCCCAGAGGGGATACCAATTATTATGTTTGAAAGGCCATATAACACATTTGGAAATTCGTGGCCCATAAAAATCGTTAAAAATCAGTGGAAACCTGCAATAATCAAAAACGATACGTTTACAACATTAGAACACATACAATATATTATCGGCTTTTATATTTATTTTTCTTGTCTGCTGGCTACAAGCGGCATCCAACGCGCGCGCCGTCATTTGATGACTTCTGGCGTAGCCTATACCTACATTATAGGTACCTCCGTAACTCGAAAATCACGTCCGATATAGAGCCTGCAGCCGAATTCAAACGGTGTTTCGTCGTGACGAGATAATAATATGACGAATAAATATAATTCATTTATACGTGTTACTACACTCCAACGAGACGACATATTATATATTGGTCGATAAAACCAAATAATAATAATAGTATACAGTATTGTGCGTATTATGAGCAACGAGCGAAAACGGGGTGCACGAACAACAACGCGACGCGCAGCAGCTATGCAATGCATTATTATTGCCCACCTATATATATACGTACAATGTGCAGCAGCCCGCCCGCGTGCAAATATTATAATAATATGCACACGAAACGACGAATATAATAACCTCGCGAGGGACCTGATATACGTATACGGTGTACGGGAACGAACAGTGTTATTCCCGGAATCGTCGCACCCTTATTTACAACCAATATACACTGTACGTATATGCGCCTACACGTCTGTAGCGATGAGGGTTATAGGCACTTGACGTGTAGTTATTGGTGCAGGCTGTGACTGCAGCGGCGGGAAAAGTGTTTCAGAGCGTTTCGAGTGTGCGCACGACGTGGTGTATTATTATAATACGCGTGTGTAGGTGCATATCATGTACATATAGTGTTTTCTCAGAAGGGGATTTATGGTTTTATATAATATAATAAATTATATAGTCTTGTATACGATTTTTTAATAATAATATAGGTATTATATTTTTTTTTTTGATTTTTAACTGTAATAGCGAGTGTAAAACCGGGTTTACACGGTTCACTTTTGATGATCATTTTAGAAGTGAAATCACAGTACGTACAGTACATACCTATATACTATATACACATTAAAAGTTACCATCCACATAGGACGATGAACGAACACTTGTGTAGGGCTCATAATTTGTTCACTGTGGATGATTCGTCAAAAATTATTGACAAAAGTGTAATACTGTGTAAACGTCATATACGCCTATACACACCCACATATTAAAAAAAAAAAAAAAAAAAAAAAATTATAACATGTAATAAGCTAAACAAGCTATAATACAGGGTGTCCTGTGAGGATTTACCCATTGCGATATCTCCCGAAATAATGGTGATATAGAAATTCTGGTTTTGTAATAAGACTCACAGGGATAAGAACTACAATTATTTCATATTTTAATTTATTTTAATGGTTTGGTAAAAAGGTTAAAAAATATATTTTTTTATTTAATTATTTCAAAAAAAATTAAAGATAGCTATTTTGTTGAGTTTATTTTTCTGAAAATATAGACGTTTCAAAATTTTAATTTCATTAATTTCCTGATTTTTAATATTTTTTTTAGTTTCGAGATAAATTGCGAATTATTTAACACCGTAATGTTATCAAACATGTGACCCGCCGCGCCGCGCGCATTCCCATACGGCCGGCCAAATATTTTCCGTGTTCTAATAGTTATGAATTTATAATCATATTTTATTTCTTCAAAACTAGAAAAAATATTAAAAATCAAGAAATTAATGAAAATAAATTTTGAAACGTCAATATTTTTAGAAAAATAAACTCTACAAAATGGCCATCTTTAATTTTTTTGGAAATAATTAAATAAAAAAAATATATTTCTTAAATTTTGTACAAAAACATTAAAATAAATTTAAAAATGAAGTAATTATTGTAGTTCATATCCTTATGAATCTTATTATAAAACGAAAATTTTGATATTTCCATTATTTCGTAAGATATCACAACGGGTAAATCCTCGCGGGACACCCTGTGTAATATAATAATACCTACATGACTTATATTTGATATACAGTAAAACTCGCTTAAGACGCTCTTTAAGGGACCAGCTCTCTAGAACGTCTTAAGCGTATCTATTATTATATATACTTTTATATTATATGTATTTATTATATTATAAAACTGCAGTGATTAAATACCATATTCACTGAGAAACGTATTGGTTTATCGGTATTATTTAATTTCTCCTGCAACTCCGCGGACAATAGAATATGCCATCAAGTCCAACTTATGTATCGTAGAGCTCATACTATTATACTGTTGTGTATACAATTTTATTAATCGAATTATTCAGACCGTTTCCGCGTTGTTATATTATGTATATACATATATTATACGGTTGACCATCATTATCATCGTTATAATTAATAATATACATTTATCGAGTATAGAAGTACAATATTCTCCCTGTAGATCTAGCAGTGCGAGTGATCCCTCCGGGTATTTCTCCATAAAATAGTATACATGTAAAGGCGGTGACAAAAAAATTGCTTTTTTACCCTGCATGCAGTGACCTATCCCCGAGGTGGTGTATTATTGCGCATATATATATAACAAGCCGAAGGATGTTTTCGATTTAAACTGCGTCCAAACGAGCGGCGAGTGACCCCCGCCGATTATCTGTATATATATATATATATACATTATTATAGTATTTTTTTTCTGCCTCCATCACTATAATATAATGACTCGGCGGGATATCGTTGTACACTCTCGCTTGGACAGTTTACATCGAAAACATCTTTCGATTTGCCATGCATAACCACCTACACATATATTATGCACGGGTAGGTCACATGTGCAGGGTGAAAACAGATTTTTTGTCAACGACTATAATATTATTGCATGTATATAGACACCCGGCGGGAGCACACGACGCTTTCTGAACCGTGTGGAAAAAATTGACACGATTAAATGAGATCCCATTATTCTACTGCGCGCTATACGCGATATTGAATATTCACTTTTGAATTGGCTTCTTTGTCTTATATACTATATATAGACTCTGGGCGGAAAAATATATAAATATATATATATATAATAAAATATACCACGGACTGAAGAACCATATAGTAGGAGTATCCGAGTATACTCGTGTAATACGCTCGACTGAAAACTGAATTATTGCAGTATAACCAAAATTCAAATCGGGACGTCTTCGCGGTGCCGACACCACTATCAAAATGGCGGTGGGTGGCTGGGTGACTGGGTACAGCGGCGTATTATTTCATTATGATGAGATGAAGTATAATGCTATACACACCATATATAACAACACGAACGCTGCTAATGTGACTAGGGTTGCCAACTTCTCATTTGCAAAATATACCGGACCGAGGGTAGCAAAAAACATTATTTAACTTCGAATTGTATTTATTTAATGTTTAATTTACATATTTCACATGTATACATAGCAGATAAAGGTAATTTTAAAACAATAACATTTATCGTCAATTTCAATTCATAGGTACTTATATAAATATTTTTTTTTTGATCTTTTCAAAATTATATAGACTAATTCCAAAAAAACTTATTATTGCTCCTAATATGCATTCATTTATGTCAAAGTTGTCTGTCAGCGTACTAATACGTAAAATATATCTGTATATAATGGAGATATATTTTTCAGTCACATTAAGATAAAACGTTTTTTGACGGATAACCAATTTAACAAAAACGATAAAATATATTATATTTATATCGATTTATTGCGATCGGATGGAAATGCCAAATTTTTATCGGTAACCTACTTTTTAAGTCTATCGAATTAATAAATATCGTCTGGTTGTCAAATATGTGAAAACATTTTTTCATTGTTATATTATTACTTATTAGCGGTGCGGAAAAGTCGTAAAAATGTCGGCTTCCCTTACAAAAATGAGTGTGGTCACTACTGCCCTTTATTTGTTCCAATTATTTCAGTGGCGTGTTTTAGGGGGTCCGTTGGACTGCATGGACGGACCAGCAAAATTTTGGTTTTTATAATACCTATACTGTATGTTTGTGTAATAAAATGTAATAAAATAATCGAAGACAGATTTCTTAATTTTTGTTTGATGTGCCGCGATCGTTGCAAAACGTTCTGCATATTAGTATAATATAGTATAGTTGTGTATAATTGTGTTAGTATAATGAGTAAGGTTATATTGTGTTTATATAATATGCGAACTATCACAAAATAATTATTATGGTTGATTATATTTTTATATATATTTTATTCATATCTTAGACTATAGGTTAAATAAATATAACACATACTCGATCCACAGTACTTTATATTCACTGATTTAATGGAGTTGTATGCATAAGTATAATAATTATTATAATTTTATACTAATACTTCGTACTCGTAAACAATAATTATTTAAACCGTGTCCCGTGGGCAGTGTTTGTATATTTTCGAAGGGTGGAGCAGCGAAATCCCTCATATTTAAAAAAAATATTCATGCGTAACTCTAAAAATCCTTGTCGATATAAAAAATATTAATATTCAAGTACCTAAGTGCATTTTTTTTTACACTTTTGCATTTCTTTTATAATTCGTTCCCTGCAAAACAAGCACTGTTCAAGCCTCAATCTATATAGGTCTACGGCTAATGTCTGACATCACTATAAAATGACGGCGGATAGGTGTATGGGGGGAAAAAAAAGAACGCTGCCTTTGCAGGTTAAATGGCATGCCCCGGCGCACCTTTGCTAATCGGGAAGCTGTGGGCAACGTAAAAAAAAAATACAAACGGTTATTTTGTAGGTACCTATATCGCAATTTTCCGATTTTTCGAAGCGTACTGTCGCTTTCTTTTCTCCACCCACTCGTTTAACCCGCACGAATTGTTGTCATACCTTCGTAGACCCGTCGTCGTCAGTAACACACCTAATACGGAAACGTTGGTGTGGAGGTAGTGATGATGGAGATGGCGGAGAAGTGGATGAGTGGAGAAGTGCTCGCCACCGTCTGCTACTTTTTTCCGGCGGGTGTTTACACCGGACAGAACGCCCCGGAAACGAATCGTTTCGCTCGTCACAGTTTAAATTACATATATATTGGTAGTATAGGTACGTACCCGCCAGCATTTGCACGATGTATCTATGCGGTCTATACCACAGTACAGGTATACGGTATACAACTATATAATATTATACCCCTGGATGATTTACAATTTAACGTTAGACACGCTCTGCATATAATTTCACGAAAAACAAAAGTTTTTGAAAATATTTTTTTTCAAATAAATTCACGTTGTTACCATACCTAGGGCTGTTCGATTATTTCGATTAATCGATTATAACGATTATTATTTTTTCCCATCGATTATTATACGGTTTTTATAAAATTCGATTAATCGTCAAATAATCGAAATAATCGAATTTCCGATTAATCGAAAATCGAAATAATCGAATTTCCAATTAATCAAATAATCGAAATAATCGAATTTCCGATTAATCTAATAATCGAATTTCCTATTATAATCACGATTAAAGATAATCTTATCTTTAATCGTGTTTTGACGGTTCGAATTAATTTCTATTTTTAGCACTTTTTACATTTTGTGTGTTTGTGTTTACTTTTATATGGCTGCTATGCGTCTATCAGTCTATCTTATCTTACGTCTGCATTCTGCTAACAAGAAACCAACCATAACTGTAAGATTTTGTCATTCGCAAATCGTATTAATATTTAATCGTATTCCGGTATTCGTGCATTGAGTTAAAAGATAAATATTACTACTTTTGCCATTTAGTCATTATTGACTATTGTTTTATTCTCGATTTCCTTCGAAGATGAGTTTAGTGTGGAATGTTTTCACTAAATCTGAATGTGGATACAGGGCGACTTGTGATATGTGTTATAAAAGTTTTTCAAACTCGGGTTCAAACACTACAAATTTGTGGAACCACATCAAAAAATCGCACAAAGGAAAATATAATGAACTTGATAAACAAAAACGAGGAACTGAAAATTGTGAACTTCTACCGTCCGACATGCTTGAGCTTGACAAGTAAGTATTTTGTTCCTAGATAGAAAGAATACAAAACAGCTTACAGCACACATTGTAATAAATAATACACATACAAATAAATTATTAAAATAATGAAAATGTATTTTATGTTATTAAAACTATATTAAAAGAGTAACAATATAGATATCTGATAGGTATATAATAAAAAGAGCAAATATGTACATTTTATATTATTTAACATTTAAAATTATTTATTAGTAATTACTAGGGCAGAGGACAGTGGCGCAACTAGGTTAACTGAGGCCCCAGTGTCACTTTTAACGAAGGGGCCCTAATTAAAATTATTATTTATGCTTATGATAATATTATTGTGAACAAAATTTGGTCGATAAAATGATAAATTTCCAAAAGGAAAAAAATAGGTAATGTATTTAATGGTATAACTTATACTTATACACTTGTAAGTTGTAACAACTGTTTCTAATCAGTTTACTGAAATGGAAGTGTTAATTACTATTCATTATCAATATTCAATACCACATATTTAAATTAAGTTAATATAGATTTATTAAAAGTTTTACCAACCAAATAACAACATAAATCATAATATTCTAATAAAAACAAATAAAAATTATAACTTTTAAGACTACACTAGTCATTTATATACTATATATTTTAATATTTTATATATTTAGAGTAATATAATGAGGTTGTATAAACAAATAAATAAAAACGTCGACGAAAAAATATTGATAATATGATAAATTATTTAAAATATGCATCTAAAAGTATATAATGGAAGAAATATGCCCTAAAAACTGAAAAAACTCAACATATGCATTTATATGCACAATACAATATTAAAACCAGCTTTGTGAAAGTATGAAATGTATTTGTTTAATACTCTGCTATTTTTGTGACTGTGCAGCAAAACAATTAATATGCAAATGCTACAAGTCCTCTGCCCTAGTAATTACTAATTTGTATATTATGTTTATAAAGTTTGTTATTAAATAATATAATTATATTTATTTATTATGTTTACTAAATCTATTACATTTCTAACACAGACATTTGTTTCATACTACCTATAAGCAGTTTATTTAAGCATTCTTAGCCTCACAGTTGCAATATTTTATAATACTAATATTTCTTTTCAGTTTGACCACTTCACAAGACACTGACATTTTAAATGCATCAACATCAACTTTATGTTCATCACTTTCATTACCATTGGTAAATGTTTGTAATGAAGTTGGTAATTGTTCTACTACAACAGAGAAAACCAAACTACATACAAAACAGACTGTGATGACATCATTTACTTTGACACCGTCCAACAAACTTAAGCTAGATAAAATTCTTGCATATTTTGTTGCTGTAGATATGATGCCCTATAATTTAGTCGAAAAAGAAGGTTTCAAGGCTTATACTCGTGCTTTAAATCCAAGTTACCGTTTGCCTAGTAGGAGTACCCTTACCAACAAAAGAATTCCTGATCTTTATCAAGAAACAAAGTTGATAGTACAAAATATAGTATCAACTACTATTTTTTTGTCATTAACCACAGATTGCTGGACATCAGTATCCAATAAGCCTTTTTTGGCATTGACTTGCCATTTTTTGGACAAACAATTTAATCTAGGTAAATAGTAAAGATTTCTTAGTTAAAATTATTTAAAAATTTACTAATTGCTAATGCATTACTTTTATGTTACAGTTTCTATATGTTTGGGTTGTCAAGAGCTATCTGAAAGTCATACGGGAGACAATCTAGCAAGTGCTATTCAGCTACAATTGTTAGAATACAATTGTGATGTTGATGCTAGCATTGGCGCCATATCAACAGACTATGGTGCAAATGTACTAAAAGCTGTTGACAACCTAAAAATACCACATGTTCCTTGTTTTGGACACAGTTTTAACACAGCGGTCAAAAAAATATTTGAGTTGGATGAAGTTAAAGTTTCCATTACCAAAGTTAGGGCAATACAAAATATTTTCGCATACAGCTGGAAGGCAGTTAAGGAGATGGCTATAGAGCAACATCGATATGGGCTAAAATCTGTGAAGTTTCCATCATACTCAAAGACTAGATGGTGGTCTTTATTGGACCTCATAGAAGTAGTTTTATCCCAAGAACTTCCTTTAGCTTCATTTTTAAGAACGTACAACAAAGGAGTGTTTAAAGATAGAATGATCGATGAACACCAAGTCAAAATTCTCAAAACAGTAATTTCAACACTAGATCCAATTCGAAAAATTTCGGATAATTTAGCAGGCGAGTCTTATGTTACAGCATCAGCTATATTACCTGTTGTTAACATGATCCTGAAAAAAATATTAGAAGTTGACGAACAAGTGCTTACCGAAGAAAATAGTGTTTGCTTAGTTTTGAAAAAAAAAATGCTAGAAACAATGATGACAGTTTTCACTAATCGTTATGGGAATAATGTTACATTAAAAATGTGTACTGCCTTGGATCCACGATTCAAATTGGACAGAATTGATATTGAACATACTTCAATTGATTTAGAATCATTCAAAGCAATTTTAAAAGAAGAATGTATAAGTACATGGCAGTATTCTGTATCAAAATTAGAATTGAGTTCAGAGTCTCCACCAAAAAAATTAAAATCAACTGGGCTCTCTGCAATTTTTGATACTAGTTATGATGTACAATCGACAGAATCTACTTATACGGTAAGGAAATTCTTTTATAATAATATAATGTATGTATTATTTATTACAATGTGTGCTGTTTTGTATTGTTTCTATCCAGGAACTATCTATTGGCGATAAAGTAGAAAATGAGATAAATGGATATTTCAATCTACCGAAAGTTGACTATGAACAAAGTCCAGTTACATGGTGGCATCTAAATGGAACAATGTTTCCATTTTTGAAAGTAATGGCAAATAAATTAATGTGTATACAAGCCACTAGTGTGGCCTCAGAGAGAGTGTTTAGCCGTGCAGGTAACATAGTTACTGATCAGAGGGCATCACTTACTGAAGATCATTGTTCTCAACTCATATATTTATCGATGAACAAAAAATTTGTTCCAATTCCTTTTAATTTATAAAATATTATTATTGTTATTTATTTGTTTACACTCTAAAGACTAAAGGGAAAGTTTTAATTATTTTTATTTAATATTAAATATTATTAATATTTATTATTATATTACTATAAAGATAATTTTTATATTTTAATTTTTTATTACTATTCTATATTTCTATGTATGAATTAAAAGAAGTCAAAATGACTGAAAAAAAAAAACAGTCTTATTTATTATGATAAGCTATTCCTGTACCTAATAATTATTCTCATAATATAGCCATAGTAGCAGAATGTATTGATGTCCCTAGGGCCTAGTGCCTAGACCCTATGTACTAAGCAAATTATTTTTTTAGATTTTTAATGGAAAAAAGAGGCTGTTACATATAATATAAATAATAATTATATTATTATACATTATTTAATTATTACATGATAACAATGAATATTCACAACTTATTATTATTTATAATTTATAATTTATATTGTTATAGTTATTGTTTATTCTTATATATTTTACTCTTATACACTGTAAAATGCTTTGTTTAACTTACAAATATTCTCAGACTCAGATTATCCTTAAAATATGTTCTCAATTCATACTAATAATATAGAATATAGATTACCTGATTACATATTTAAATTTTACATCTGTACTAATTACTAATATGAAGTTTTGAATTCAACGATTCGGAATGTATTAAGGATAATATTATAAAAGTAAGTGGACATCTACATCAATATGTCATAGTCATCCTGCAAATCTTGTCTAAAATTGTGTAGAAGTTAAGGAATCAATTTATCCATGATAAAAAAAATTGGTTAATTAGTCATTAAAAAAATCGATTAATCGGTGAATAAAAAAATTGATTAATCGATTAATCGGTTAATCAGACATTAATAAAATCGATTAATCGATTATTTAGTCATTAAAAAAATCGATTAATCTGTCGTTAAAAATCGATTTTTGGAATGACAATTAATTTTCGATTAATCGAAGTAATCGATTAAAACGTGAAATTAATAATCGAGTGGTAAAAAAAATAATCGAACAGCCCTAACCATACCTATTAAAGTTTATTTTTATTTTTACGAATGACAACACTCATTTTTAATTTTTAATCCCGAGTATTTTAATCTATTAAAGCCAAATTTCAGACAAGTAGTTGGAATTTATTAATAACTTTTTATATAATAAGTATTTTTAATTTTATTGCTATTTATTTTTTATAATATCATTATTTATTAGTTGGCATTAGCTATTCAATATTATATCATACAAATACAAAATTTAAACTTATCTACAATATTTTATTAGAATGTCGTATTATCGTGAACATATTTAAGTTTTTTCTCTAAAATTATGTGTTTTGTCACTTAACATACGTTTTAATTGTGCAAACACGTCATGTTCTACATTTACACTATTGTTATCGAGCATTGTTTTAACAGCTTATAATAGCAGTACCTTCTTTTAAATCTACGTCATTTTCATTTATTGAATCGTTGTATTGTTTTAAAATATTGTTTCCAGAATTTTTTATCATATGCTGATTTGATTTTTTCATAGAGTATTAATTTTGTTCATTTTCATTCTATATTTTCTGTCTTTCTGTCAATATTTCAACTACATCCATTTGATGATTTAAATTTAAATTATTATTTTATTTTTAAGTTTTGTAATTGAATTTAACAACTAGAACAAAAATGTGATCGAATAAATGATTTATCAAGTATAATAATAAGTATAATAGTACTCAAACTAGATCTAATTTCTTTTGACAGATCTAACGTCATTTTCTATATTAACACAAATTCTTTAAATTTACTGATATAATAGATCATGAAGCAAAAATATTTGTATACAAATATTAATTAATACATTTTTACAAAAAAACTAAAAAGTGGAATTTCGTGCAAATAAAACGTTCTTTAAATTAATCTGCACCTCTTGATTTGGATTTGTAGCTCATTTTCTATATAGGACTTAGAAAACGTCATAAAAATTAACAATTATTGCACGTGAACCGGTCTTTAATTATAATTTAGGTACCGATACGTATTTAAAAATTATAAGAGTGGGAAGTGGATCAAAATATTTCTAAGTGCCCCTGTAGAACCATTTCAGCCATCAGAAATTTGAATATTTGTAACTCAAACGCAACTTGCCTGAAATTCAATTTTTATGTATCAAAGCATTCCTAAACATACAATACTTTAGAGTAAGGATTTTAAAAAGTTGTTTTTCAACGACTAAAAATTATGTAAAAAAAATGACTACTTTTTCAAATAATGAGTATCTATTATGTTAAATGGATTATTCGGTGTATATTTGTCACAATGTAGAGATTGAACGGCAGGTATAGGTACGGTTAGTTTGTTGTTAACATCGCTTAGCAAACAAAAAATATTTAAACCTAATATAAATTTCGTGAAGTAAGATATTTTCATCAAGATTTTAACGAAAATATACCATTTTTTCTGAAACAATACTCTGAAAATATTTTGGTTTTAAAAAAAATTCGAAAGGAAGATCCGATCCTTGAAAACATTCAGTCACCTTATTATAGTATTCGGGGGACTTTTCTAATTATTTTTAAAACATTAAAAATAAGCAAAGTATTAGCCACCAAAATACCTAGACAGACACATTCTAGAGTGGCGGTTCTTAACCTATGATCCGCGGCACCCTAGGGGTCCGTGGCAGCTTAAACACATAACATATTTACGAATGTCAATGCATGACACGATTGCTTTATTACAATACATTTATGGATTATTTACTTTTATTTTTTCGTATAAAATATATCTTATAATAAATAACATAACTTTATAAGTCATTATAGGAGATAAATCTATCTTAACTATTTTACACTGATGGCGAGATATATAATGTAATTCTATATACAATTAAGTTTCTACAATGTTAGAGATACTAAGTGTAGATTCTACATAGTAAGTTGATGATAAGATTGAAGCTACGATAAAAAGTTAAAACTGTGCTGGAGTCCCACCTATCAAAAAAGAAGTACAATTCATTTCCAAATCTTAGCATTTTTATAGAATCAACTAAAATAATAGCTTAAAAATACAAATTTATCAAAAGTTTTTAAAAAATGTTTGGTGGCTTGTTCGAAAAGATTATCCACAATTATCGAGTAAAGCTCTGAAAGTTTTGATTCCAATAATTCCATTCCCAACATAATAACTTATTTATTTGTGTGAAAAAGCCTTCTCCACCCTTGCTTATTTATTAAGCAAACTCAGGTTTCGAAACCGAATAGAAAATGTAGAATCTGAACTATTGCTAAAGCTTTTTAGTACTAAACTTTTTATTATGATGGGTTTACTATGATTTTTATACTATTTTCTTCGGAATTTATTGTTATTACTTATATATAGTATATAAAATTCAATAATTGAATAATTAAAGAATGTATCATATCAATTTAACATATTTGATATTTAGCCATTTTTGGTGCACAATATTTTATAAACTCATATTTTTAAGAACATATTTCATGATTAATTAGTGCATATAAATCCGAGCCTAACTTACTTATTATTATTTATTATCCAATCAGAATATAATAATTTATTTTTGATATATTGTGTGTCAATGCAAATTGAGTTCAAATTTTAATTTGTTATGTACATTATGTCTCGGATATATTTTGCAGTATGAAAGCGGCCTAAATAGTTTTTATACGTAAATTACGTCGAGGGACTTTTTGAAAAATTAATATTTTCCTCACGTTTTCAGACTTATGACTGAAAATATGGTTTTTCTGTTTGTGTTAATTACAATTAAAAAATATATAATTAAATATTAGTAGGTAACTATAAGTAAATGGTTTATTTTATGGTTAATTTGTTTATATGTACAATAATTCCTGCACAATGTCTATAAGTAAATTATTATTTGCTTTCATTTTTTCTTGTTTATAATAATTTATGTATCTTTTCCCATCATTCTACACTGTTCTTTTCCTGATATTTTTAACCAATATATTGTGTCACTTTGCATGGTATTTAAAAAAAAATGTTTAATGTTCGTGGTCGCAATTTACGCAGTATACCAATACAATATTATGACTGCGCAGATCTTTTTTTTCTGGAGCGAAATTTACCTACTCCGCAAATTATTGTAAGCGGTTAGTTAATGCCTATGTATACATACTTTATTTCTATGTATATAATAGAAATTCTTGCAGTGAAGAATCGTTTTTCCCCTATTCTTTTTTTACGGTGTATATAATATTAATTCCGAAATCGTATTTTCTTATAGCGGACAATTCGACTTACTCGTCCTGCACTGCACCTTTGCTGCAAGTTTTTTTCATTCTTTTATTATTCTGACTACAACGAAATTGAACATAACACACCTTTTTTACGGCACGATTGAACAAATTTGTCGGCGCGTATCATAAAGGATAATATAGAAATACAAAAGAAAACTTACACGACTGGGCCTAAAAAACTCTGCAATGTTGTTATTTTCAATATTGAACATAAAATACATTATACAAAACATATTTATTTAAATGATTACAATAATTTAAAATATTATGGTAAGAGTCAAAAGTCTCTCATATAATGATTATTAATATATTATTATTTGGTAAATGGAAATTTCACTTATAATTTTTGCCATGTCAAACATAGATACAGATATTTTGTATCATTATACAAATACGATATTAAATGCCTCATTATTATTTTTTATTAATTTTAGCAAATCGTATTGTTTCTGGTGAAAATGATGGTACAAAATATATATCTATAATAAATTAATTAATCAGTAAATTTGGTGTGATAATATACGTGAAGATAATAAATTGCAAAATTTCGACAATACTGTGAATGTGACGAAGTCGCATAAAATATCCTATGCCCAATCATCGTGTTGCAAAAAAGCCTACATATTATTATGTTCAATTATTGTATTGTGCGTTCGATCGTGCTTTACCGATTATTCTACATATTAATAATATTTAATAGTAACGGACGACCGCTCGAGTCCGCCGACGATGATGACAACGATCGTGCCCGACATTGATTTTAAATTATATTTACCACATATTTATATATATATATATATATATCATAGCATGCCTATATACCTATGTTTAATATCATGGACGTTGAGTATAATAACGTTTTATTATTTAATCGATGACGCGGTATATCGCGCCGGCGACAATAAACGCTACGGCGGAGACAATGGTCGCGGGAACCCTGCCGAGCGGGGAGATTCGCCGCCACTGCCGCCGCCGCGCAGCTGCATGTAAACGCTGTCGACTGCTCTGACGATGGTCGCGATGAAACGAGCGACGCGTTTTCGTACCGATCATCGACGATATACCTACCTAACTGCTGCTGTATACGGGGTGATTCGTTTGACGAGACGCAAACACATTATTATTTTTTTCCAGCACCATTTTTTACTAGGCAGTCTGTTACAAAATTTCGAACAATAAGCTCAATTGATAATTTTTAAATACACGCAGGAAACACAGAGTGAAGAGACCTCACAGTGCAGGATGAGTGACTTCGTCAATAGATAATTAATATCGAATACCCATCACAGCTTACTATCATGCACTTGCGATTGCATTTTTTTCTTCTATTTTTTACATAATTGTTCATAACAGCTAATGAATTATATACTCACGTGAGCAGGTCACGACATCTCTCTGTCTTTTTAATCGCTTTTGGGGATTACCGGATATGGATTGAGAAATAAATGGATTTGAATATCGTAAAAACAATATTAATTTATTTAATAAATAAAACATTAAATGCTTTTTTAAAGTATTTCATTATTTTATTTGCGACAAATTGTTTATCTTAATCGTTCCACAATCTTCAACGACGTTGAATCAACGTAGGTTTTTAGTTTCTCATTTCGAAGCGCATGATCCGTCAAAATCAAATTTCGGACAAAAATAGTTTATTTATAGTTATAACTCTTACTATACAAGTATCTATATATTTAAAACTTAACGTGCAGAGTCTACAACCAATATTTTACGGCAACTCATACTCCGACTCTATACCATCACGACCATCTAAGCTTTTAATACTTAGATATATTATACAAACTCATAAACTATGGAAGTCCAAAATTCTATTTTTATGTATCGAACTAAGGTATATCTACACAAAATAAATAATATTTTGATTTTTTTTTTAATGACTTAAATCGTGTAAAAAATATTTTCAAAAAATGATTGTGTTGTGTTAAATGGATCACCCAGTATATAGTTGTACTGTGGCGATAATAATACGACGAGCATTATTATAATATTATGCGCGTTATACAATCGATAAACGCGCCCCTATACCGAACTGAAAATAATATTCTATTGTTATTTATAATAATATAATGTAGAAAAGGTATTGAGTAAATCGTTATTATTATTATTAAATATAAATTGTCTATAGTAGTGGAGTCATTTGCGGAATGCAAGAGTGAAGAGTGCGTTCATTTGCATCCCAGCCCTTACGCTATATGTTACAAATTTGTTGTTAAAATTTATAAACGCTCTTTAATACAATTAATATCACATTTCTATGGTTTTGGACATTTTTAATTAATAAAAGTCGCATTTTAGATTCTGAGCGGAACGATGGATGTATTGATTTTATCATGATGTGTGTTTTTTTTTGTATCTGTCATCACGTTTTGGGGCGGTAAAAGTGCTTCGATTTTTGACTTCAGTACCCCGTTCGATCAGAAAGTGAATCTAGTTGGTACTTTGGGGAGTCAAAAGTGAAAAATTCTTAATACTTTTCTAAATAATCAAGATAAACAAACTAAAAATTAAGGGAAAAACGGTAAAAATAATTTTCGACAAAATTGATTTTTGTTTTTGATGTAACTTTAAAACAAATGACCATAGATACATGAAATTTTCACCGAATGTTTATATAAATATATTCTATCCACCATGCATTTTTAAAAATTTTTCGACATAAGTTGAATTATTCATAGGCATTTGAAATGTTCGATCATTATTAGTTTTTTTAAAATTAATATCGAAAAAATGTATTTGTTAGCTTGAAAAGCTTGAAAATTTAATACAAAGCTCTTAACATATTGTTACTATAGCAGTTGAAAAATAAAAGAAATTCATAGTCACAATTTTTTTTTATAAGCATTCAAAGTTTGAATTTTGACAAAATACGTAAAAATAACGAAAATTCACAAATTATTTTAAGCTAGAAATTCATAAAAAATGTTCTTTTTAAATCTAAGATTTGAAAATTTAATACAAGATTTCTTAAAAGTATTTCAATCTTTATCACAAATAAAAAGTCCACCGGAAATTCAAATTAAATTTTTATGAGCATTTGAAATTTAAATTTTTACAACATTGGATTTTCACTTATAGCGATTTCCTTATTTTGGTGTAACTCTAAGACAAATGACCGCAGATACTTGAAATTTTCACTGAATGTTTATATACCTAAGCATTTTCTATGTTTGATAAAATTTTCAAAATATTTAGATTTGTTTTGAGCTGTTTACTGACATTTTAATTTTTCAACTTTTTTAGTTTTTTTCTATAAATATCGATAAAAATTTATTTGTTCGGTAGAAAAGCATAAAAATTTAATACAAGGTTTCTAACACATTTTAACAATAGAAGTTGAAAAATAAAATAAATTCATAGTCACAATTTTTTTTTTACAAGCATTCAAAGTTTTAAATTTTACAACATACGTAAAAATCATGAAAATTCGTAAATTATTTTATGCTAGAAATTCATAAGCAATTTTCATTTTATATCTAAGATTTGAAAATTTAATACATACGTAAAAATCAGGAAAATTCATAAATCCTTTTATATCTAAGATTTGAAAATTTAATACAAGGCTCCTATAATATTTTTACAATAGCAATTGAAAAATAAAAGAAATGCGTAGTCACAATTTTTTTTTACAAGCATTCAAAGTTTGAATTTTGACAACATAATATGTAAAAATCACGAAAATTACGAAAATTCGCAAATTATTTTAAACTAGAGATTCATGAAAAATGTTCTTTTTAAATCTAAGATTTGAAAATGTTTAATAATCTATAATATATCCTAGACAGATAAACCGTCTTCGCTCAGAATCGTTTTTCGTAAACAATGATATAATATCATTGGATTCAAATTTAATCCATTACAGTAACCCACTTGTAACCTACTGTACAGCATAACGACATCCACGATTTACCCGCCTTTTTTTAAAAATTTAATTTCTGCTAAGTTGTATACAAATATTGTTATTGAAGATTTTAAGTATACAAGGTACCCGAATAATGACTTTCTGAATTTTCATTATCCTAAATCACTTTTAATTGAAAACATATAATAATCTATTAGCATTATATCCCTATTTTTTTCACTAGTTCAAAAGAAAAAATCATAAAGTATTGAAATTTTGTGATATTAAATATTAATTTTTAAACCTGAAGAAAGTACTTATTTTGAGATTGACTCTTTTCGTGGTTGGCTAATAATGTACATTTTTTTCATTCCATTAAACATTTTGAAATGACGCCTCATAGTGTTTGGATATGTGTAATGCAAAAGAAAAGTCGAAATACGACCGTAATTATATTACATTTTATATTATGGACAAAAAAACCTGCAATTATTCTCTTTATACTTCATATTATGCTCTTAAAAATGTAAATATATGTAAAAATAATCAACCAACATCGAAATATTATGAAAATTACAATTTTTTAAACATAAACATACACAATAAAAATAGCACTATGGCTTTATTACACTACTCGTATGTGTAAGTATATCAAAATATTATCTGACAAAAAAATGACCTATATAGAAAATAATATATGACCAAATTAAGAGGAAGTCAGTGCAATATTTGTTTTCTCTCTATGACCTATACGCAACAAAGATTATACATACAATACTTTCATCTAAAATCGTTTTTACGACTTATAATTAATCTTAGAGTAAAATCACCTATTACAAAAATTATAGAGGATTTAGGGCGCGGCATTAAGTTTTATATTTTATTTTGTATTCAATTTTTGATAAAAAAAATAATTAACGATTTTAAAATTAAGAGTATAGTTTGTACCCTGTATGATGCCGTTATTAAAAAACAAAACTATTTTACATGGATTACATTTTTATGATTATTTATTCTATTCTTCTATTATATTTATATTCGAATATGTTACTTATAAGCACTTTTATACATTTTCTTTTGGCATTTGGACAATTGCTGGACTACAGCAAATTTTTTTTATAAAAGTATAAAAATAAATAAAAAACACTTGGCGCATAATATGCATTAAACGTAAAAGATCGCTTATACTGTATTTTTGATAGGTCAAAGCAGAAGTCGTTTTACAATAAATAGGTGCTATATTGTACACCATACATAACGTGACCATAATTTTTTTCCTTCAAAGCGGGACACCTGTACATTTTAATAAGAAAACCATATAATTTTGCGTAAAATAACAATATTTTATTGAATAAAAAACATTAATTGTTTATATGAAAAATGCGAATATTATATTAATCATAATAGCCTCCAACAATTATGGATTTTAGTGTTTCACAGTTTATATAAAATATGTAGGTATACGTCATATACTGTTAATTGTATAGATACAGTAAGGGGAGTCATTTGGTGGGTGGCAGGGTGTGTGGTTGCACCCCTTACTTTTAAAATGTTACAATTGGCCTGCGCCTTGCTGAAGCCAAAAATAATGCACGAGCCACGAATGCACAATTATTTATATGATTAAAATCAAATTGTAATAACCGGTCTATAATGTATGGAAATAATTGAATGCAGGATAATATACATATACTTATGTATATCTATTTTTATATGGCTTGATGAAATTTCAAAATGGCCTGCTTGAAACTTCGCACACCCGAAAAAAAATCTGAAATGACGCCCCTAGATACAGTATAAATGTTTGATTGTGATTTGTGATCAATAATTAATACCTACCACATATCGACTATTCTTAAAACGGGACATTTTTAGGTTCTTTGGGGACAGCGGGACACTTATCTCGAAAGCGGGACGTATGGTCACGTTAACCATACACTTCCTTAGATAACAAACTTGCTGCATAGTTCATAAACTTGACGAATATAGGTATAATATGCAGAAACATATAAATTTGAACTTAAATTATTACTTTAGCACTGTGAACCGGTATATTAAATTATGCACTAAAAATGTATGGTCATGAAAATATGTGATTCAATGTTTATGGTGTTAAATGTTAATAATAATAAACAACATGGCGACAAGTGGTATATTCCAGCGAATAATATTTTTTGAATTACCTACAAACAGCAAAATAACAAAACTCGTTATTTTACAAGTGATTATTAAAGTTATTACATAATTTGAATTTCAAACGATCATAAAAAATTTATGTAAGACTCTGTTTTTTAAATTTATGAAGAACAACTTATAACTTATATAAAATCTTTATACGTAGGTACTTGATAAATATTTGAAAAGCTTTAGATAAAAACATAAAACACAAAATTCTTTTAAACAATAGTTAAATTAGTTTGATGTTTTCCAAAAATTACTTATTGCCGACAAAACAACGACGAACGATTATTTAAATTTACTATCGGTGATAATGGTAAAATATATTTGACAAACATTTCAAACATATTACTGGAAAAATATGTTTTTTTTATAAAAATGTAGACAATCGACATTTTTTGTACGTACCTATTTGTATCTGTATTTAAATACTATAAATATAGTTATTATAGCTTATTAGCTATAATATACCTAATACCTATAAAAAAACGTATTTAAATAAATATTTTAATACTTTTTAACTGAATTATTTAAATATCTATTTTAAAATGGAATTTTTAGTTTTAACCTTCCAAAGTACTAACTAGATTACACTTTTTACTTTAAAAGCTTAAGATTTAAGTATATTTTCAGTATAATATATACTTTACTGTCTTCAGACAAGATATTATATAATGGTAAAACCTGCAATTTATTTATCACACCGTTCAGAATTTAACACAATAATAAAAGTCATATACTTTAGAGTAAAATAACAGTATTGTATTTAGTTGTTACTAACTACTTTTAGTTTTTCCAATAGGTATAAAGAATAGAATTATAAAAACAACAATGTAGATAATATTTTAATTATCACGTAGTCAGTTCGATTTGAAACGCCGTCGTTTTAAACCTTCGTGGTCATAATAATATTGTGCTTATATACACACGATATACGCCGAGCATATTTTTTAGGAAATATATCTCACACGTCACACATAAAATCTATTCGACGCGTCACCTTGTACGAGGTAATTTTCGTCACACTCGACGCGCATTAGCATAATGTCTCGAATGTCTTGTACAAATTTATTGTTTGTCAGTGAAAGAAAAACAAGTTTGGGAAAGCTCATACTCTGCGAGTGTGCTAAACGCCCGCGCGGTTTCTAAGTGTATTATAATGTAATACAACTACGCAACAAACCAAATAATTTCCATAATAAACTAAAATCTACAATTAAAAAAGACAAACGGTTATAACGGGGGTATAAAGTATTCTAAACTTATAAATCGAAATTATTTTTATTATTACTTGTAGCTTCGACTTGGAAAAGTTACGATATGCATATTATGCGTGTACATATATTTTTGAAAACATTATTCGAATAAATTCTTTTTATTTATTTATTTTTTTTGTTCATGGAATGGAAGAGTGTAAATTCTTTATTGTCAGGATTTCTGGTAGATTAGACAAATCTGAGAAAACTTTCTTTTCTATTCGTACCAATTCACGTAGGAGGTGCAGTTTCAATATTTCAATATGTTGCAATATTGACGCACGTACCATATAGGTGCAAGCAGGTTCCTTTATCATCGTACGTGGTTGATATTCGCATGTGACGTATCTTTATTATTGATCATATAGAGTCTATATTCATCTCGTAGGTTATATATATTTTGCGGTGTACATAATTTTGAACAAAAAAATTCAGTTACATATTTGATGGAGTTTATATTATTTTTTACCGTCGTCCACTCATTCCTCGGATTTCGATGAACCTTTATCGAATTTATACCGTTGTGAATTTTGAATATTTCTTTTTTATAATTATACTATAGTATAAGTAAACTAATCAAGAAGGTAAAACAAAAAAAATAAATCATTTTCGATAAAAAGCAATACTAAACAATATAAATATCATAGGTATTATATTATATATATAACTCGCCTTCCTACTCATAAGAATATTATACATTGGAAAGCTTGGCAAGCCAAATTAGATTTTTTCCCCACCGCCATCGCTGCTACAATTCGCACATGGCACCACGATATACCTACCTACTATATATATTATGTTCAATACCATTACCACACATCCACAGTTTATTGCACTTCCCTTTCATCGACGCACTATATTGTCGCGTCTTCAAGTTTGCGGCTCGGCTATAACCTGCTCCCTTCTCGTTTTTATTTACTTTGTCTCAAATCATCCCCCTTGTGCAAGGCTGTCTGGAGTAAACGGAGGCAACACGATAAAACCTCCTGCACATACTACTGCTTATCGACCTCCCTCTCTTCAGACTCCCTTACTTTTTTCATTCCTCCCCTACCACATATTCTCTTGTTGAATTATCGTCATCCTCTCTGTCATTATTATTTAATGTCTAATTTAATATATCACAATTATGAATATCTAGCTTTAATTAGGCAATATAAACATTTTCATACATTTATCTTTTCTTTATTCTTTTTTTTTTATCTATGTATTCTCAGTAGATATCTATACAAATTATTTATTCTACTGCAGAATATAGTTTGAAGTTCATAATTATTATATTTTATTTAATTTGTTCTATTATCTCTTTTATCGTAATTGATGTGCTACGATGTTTTTTTTTTTTTTTTAAACAGAAGCACTTTAAATATTATATAGCATGTTATTACCAAACTGTGAAACCCGATCACAAATTAATGATAAGCTAAGTCTTACTAGGTTTAGTTAAAAGATTTACTATTCATACTCAATGGAGGCTGAAAAATTACAATTTGTTGTAAACTTTTAATTATATAAGCTTGAATAAATATCGGTAATTCGTTTTAATAATTTAGTATCATAATTTTAAAACAAAAAAGTATATGTTAACAAACAATTAATGTATTATTTAATTAAATGTAATAGGTACCTATAAAATGATATAAAAAATGATTTTAATTTTTTAATTATTAGATTAAAATTATATTAATTGCCTGTTATGAATTAATAATCAGCTTTTACTGTTATGATTTGTAGATCTTAGGTTTTTGCAAACAAAAGATTATTACTAAAAGCCCCAATTACATTCTGACTATAATAAACTATTGCGATGACTTTAAAATATCTGCACACAAAAAAAAGTATAAATAACATTATATTCTTATACTTTAATTATTCAAGCTCCGTCAAATTTGTAAATATCACAAAATTCGATTTAATTCGGGTATATTATATTGTATAATTATTTAGAATCAAATTTCAAATTTCAACTTATAACCTTCGAAATTGCAATTAACGACAGATAAAACGATAATTTATCTCTATATTGATGTAATAATAATGGAAATATTATAATAATAGAATATAATACACTATAATAATATACATACCTACAATATATTATATTACCTACTTATCCATTACCTTTACATACCTAGTATTATGTTTGCGTATTTCGATATTATTATACAACGCTTAGGGTGCAGTTATATAAATGTACTTAAACTTTTCAACGACATGTGATGGCATGTGCACATTTTTCAACAACAATAAGGACTACTCAGGCCTCTACATTCTCCATTTTGGTATATATATATATAATATATAATGAGCAGAACATATATAAAATAATAATACGTATATAAGATGATTCATTTCTGTATGATATATATTATATACAGTATACACTCATTATTTCTCGAAATTTTTTAACATTTTTAAGGATATTATTTTCACAAGATTATATTATAATGTCATTGCAGAAAAAAGTTTTTTACGAATTTTTATTTATCACCGTTTTCGTTTTATAAGTTGTACACACTTTTTTGGATCGAAATGCAATAACGCATGGCTATACGATTTTGATTTCAAATTCCGAAACAGAATATTTTTCCTAAAGATTATTGGTCGTTGATTAGTTATGACTTTTAAATATTTAAGGCTAAGACAATTAGTGGAGTAGTGGATTAAGATTTTGCGTTGACCTTTGCGCGTGCCACTCTACTCCGCTCTTGTAAACTTTAAACATAATTATATTATATTTACTATCTAGGAAATAACTAGTGATCGAAATGATTCTTGAATTTACATGTTTCTCTGTGGAGGTTGAGGAATATTCGAAATAAGATACACATATCATCTTTTATGCAACAGTTGTCTAAATTAAATACAGTTTAATTTTGCATATTATTTCTAAGTATTTCATTATTTTTAACATAAAATGAATTCTTTAGCACAAATTTGACATTTGTCAATTTTTAATATATTTTTTTAAACATATTATCAAATTTTATTGGTACATTTTTGATAAGTTTAAATTTTAAATAACCTCTTCACTCGATTTTTACCTTAATCATTTCAGCTGCGTGTTTTAAAGAATTTTTTTAGCAATTACAGCATGTACTCAATAAAACGAAATAAGTCCAATCATCCAATCATTAAATTAATAACATTTTTAATGCGATAGGTTTCAAACGCTGCAATAATTACTAATTATTAATTATTAATAATTATTAATTAGCTACTCTTCAGAAAATAAATTTGATTATCTTGTGTATAGAAATACTCAGAAAAATATTTTCTGTTTCAATGTATAAAATCGAAAATATATGAATGTGGACATTACAAATAGGTAGTAAATAAGTGATAAGAACATCACACAAATAGGTATAAATATAATTTTTCATCCATAATATGCTATTAGACAATGATATAAAAGTCATTTTTATATATTAGTTAAAACAAAAGCGATTTAATTTGTTTGATCATTCCGTACACCTTGTATATGTTTACGTGACTTAAACCTTTATACATAAAGTCTGCATCCCTTCGCATAAAATAATATTATACTTTGATGGTCCAACAAAGTAATATAATAGCCAGTGAATGCAAAGTTTTGTGACCTTTTATGGAAAAAATTTTAAAACATAAAAGGAAATCTATAATTATTCTGTACGCGTTATAAATTGTAGTTAAACGTTATTTAGTAAGGTGGATATATACCTCTCTGGAAAATTAAAACGTACTTTCCTTTACAGATTCGCACAATATTATGCATTAGATTTGAATAGGTAGGAGTTTTCACCAGAAGTATTTATACAGAAACTATAACCACAACAAATCAATACCAATTTCTGAACCATATTTTAGATTGTAAGCGAATTTATAATTTATTATTGTTGCAACTATGTTATATTTTTATTCGTCTGATAACAAATTTTCTAGTACCTAGCAAAATTCGTTGGATATCGAGTTTCTAGTAGTAAATGGGGTCTATAATTTACGCTTATACTTCGGAGGTAAAAGTTAAAAGTAGTTATATGTAGACATATAAAATATATACGTGAATTATCTCTTTTATTATCATTTCTATAAATATATTTTTCATCGTTATATTAAATGATGTATCTTTGAATTCAAATTTAACACATTCATTCGTGGTGACCTACTGAACAAGTCGAAGTGAACTCGACAATTTATTGACATCGAGTGCACAGCAGAGCGGTTATTTTGCGTTTTTTTAAAATTAATCTATTAATTCACTTATTTCTACACTATATACCAGCTGCTAGAGTTAGCGGACTCGTAATAAAACGAAAATAAAATAATTTAATCTCGTCCCCAATGTGTTTTTGGGTTGAAAAAATTTTCGTGGACAATAAAATATTGTAAACTATTTTTGTAGTTTCAAAAATACATATTATTTACATCCGTGTCAATTTGCCAACTGAGAAAATGGTGAAACGAAATTCGTTTCATCCCACGATGAATATTCCTTATCTAGTGCGTGTACAGTAGTAGTAGTGGTTCTAGGATTCTACCTTACAGAAATATAATGACGGGAAAGGTACCAATATTTGCCACTTATTGGAAAATTAAATAATATATGATCACTGCTAATATTTTGATTTTTAGCATAAATATTTAAATAAAAAATACATAGAGTGGATGGGTGGGGAGGGGTGGAGTTATTCACTTTTAAGACCTAATTGTAAAATATGTGCATGGTTACCCGTATGAAAATTTAATCTTAGAACCGCGGGCACCAGCGCGCTAGTGTAATAGGTAACCTATTTAAAATTATATAATACAGTCTGTGATTTAATGACAGTATTCAAACGCAGCTCACTATTATAGCTGTTTAGTGTTTACGATGCACACATATTTTCATAATTATTATTAATAATTACATCGATGTGAATATTATTGTTATTATCATCTTCGCAGCCGTGCATACGGTGCTGTTAAAAACAAAAAAATCTAAACTATATTATACTTAATTGTTTTCGCTCGACCTTGGTACACGATAAACTGCAGTTATCATGGTTAAATACATTATGGTACATACCTACATACTCATTATTAAAAGAATTATTTTTTTATTGTCATACTGCATTGATTCAATAATAATAATAATAATAAGAGTGATATACCCCTCCTTCGGATTTTGTTCGAGAGTAATGAATAAAAGGACTAATTATTAATGTCTATGCCTTAAAATAATTCTGGAAAATACATTTATTATTTATATTTTTTTCTTTTATTGATCTAAGATACATCGGTTGAATTTGAATTTCTTTTTTTATGATGCTGTAAACGATAAAAAGAAATTCACTAAATTATAATAATATAATAGTATATTATTTTAAATTAGAAAAAAAAACTATTATCAATAAGTGAAATTGAAATTAAAATCAAACAATTTCATTTCGATTTAAGTCCTGCAAATTATATTATGTATTGTATTGAAAATGTGGATTTTCTTGTCTGTTGAGTTTATAAAATCCGACGACCGCTGTGGTCAAGGAATAGGAAAGGAGGGCGGGTGAAGCCCACCATCGCTGCTCTCCATACATCTTACCATGCAAAATATAAATTTTGCATGTACCGAGCAGAATTCTGTGCGCGCGGGCGTCTTTGCAGAAAAAAAAATAAAATCTAAAAATTGTCTAGTTGGCGTATAATAAACAGTGTCATTATAGACCAGTCGACTAGTGACTACCTACCTATAGTTAAACATTTAAAATTTATTTTCATAATATTTTATAATCATCATAACAGGCAGTTAATAATATTTACAGTTTTTGATTTCTTCGAAATCCAATGGATGTGTAGAAGATACAAAGATAGTGTACAACAATTAGTTAGATACAAGATTTAAGTTGACCATACTAAGTTATCCTGCAAGTTAATATGAAATGAAGTTATTTTGACATAATATTATTACTAATCTCATATAATTATATTAATTGTATATAGCTATTGTTATTATACATACTATTTTTAGAAATATAAATAGTAATGTAGGCATAAATGTATAATATTGTAGAGAATTCAAACATTGTACTCCGGGATACTAAAAAAAAATATTTCTTTGTCACAGGTTAAGGTTATAGGTACAATAAATTATGTGATGCGTGCATTACCAGAAAAATCCAAATAATTATCTCTGTAATTATTGTCAAATTCTATAGTTGCATAAGACAGTTTTTTTTTTAAATTTTTTAAGTACAAATTTATCGATTTTTATTATTATTATATGTAAATTATGTTATTTATTTCATGATCAACAAGAATTAGTGAACCATTGAAGATATGAATTAGAGGCTAAACATTTCTCTATTAATGAATAAATCTTACATAGACCTAATTTATTAATTTGTCTGTTTAATTTGTTTTACTAATTAGTTACATTATACCTGCATAATATGTTAATATTTTTATTTTCAGTGAGCAGTCATAAAGAGCGAAAATTATGTAAGCGGATAGGTAACACTAATGCATATTTTTAATTATAATATTCTTCCACTCTTAGCTGTTTGTGAATTTTTATTTTAATAATATTTACAAGATAAAAGTTTTCCTATTAAAAAGAAAACTAATATTTCTACAAAATTTCTGGTAAGTTATTAAAACGAAATTGCCGTTTTTTTTGCATATTTATATTTTAATGTAATTTCATTTTCAATACAAATATTATCTCATTCAAGCATTTTTATTCTGCACATAGTAAAAAACCTTCCTTTGATTGATGATGATGCCTGTTAGGCAATAATATTAGAGTAAAAAAACAAAGATTTGGTTAAGATCTCTCAAATCAATGCAAAGTTTTCATTTAGTTTAACTTCAGCGTATAACACAATTTTTTTTATTCAAATCATATTCTGAAATAAATTATAAACATTATGCCATTATAATAAACATATTGTATAATTTAAGAGGACGTCGTATTACCTGCGCAAGAGTTTTTGTCATATCATGTTTATTACAAAAGAGAGTTGGTAATATGAATTTTAAATTAACTTTAAAAAAAAACTATTTGCTCAGCCATAGTTCATTTTCTACCATAGAAATTTAATGATTTGTAAATTTTTTCAAATATCAAATCTATAAATGAGGTGCAGTTAGAATCCGGTACTTAGCTTTGTTATGTAACGTGTGTGGAAGACATATCTGTTAGACAACTGCACATTATAATAGTACGACTACGACGTCCTCTTAATATATCTTCATTAAAAATTATATTACAATATTTAAATACAAAATATTTGAGCATAATATGGTAACCAGTACAATAATATCAGTTACCAATTATCATCATATTTACGTGCAATATTTATTCTTATTATTTTATAATTATATAATTTATAACCAAATTGTCTCAATGTTATAACGCTGAATGCATATTTTTTAACGTAGGTAATATAATTATAATAACAAATGTCTACAAATAAATCACATAAATAACCGATAACTAGAGCTGAGATTTTGATTTAATGACATTTTTTCTGTTGTTGTAAAATGATTAGACCCGTAAGTGAATGATGTTTTTTTACGTGAAAAATTCAACTATAATTATCGCTGTTATAATATGGAAGTTTCTTAAGTTTTTAGAACATTTTTAAGTGGCGGAGTACATATTTCTGTAATGAAAACCGGTTTATTGGTAAAGGTACATACTGTGGTAAAATTATATTGTGAAATTTGTAGTACAAATTATTTTCTCATTTGATAATAATTGAAGAGGAGACATTTGCGACGGCAATACTATTATTTTAGTATTTTAAAGACATAATTTTCCAAAACAAATTACCCATTGTACAACACATTTTCGATGTATTATTTAAACAAATACATTTTTGAATAGGTACATGAATTAATATATTTGTGTTTTTATTCGAATGTTTGTTAAGTCGTTTTTTTGCTGAATTGTTAGCACATTTAAAATCAAACGTAGACTGTAGTACTGTACCATAATAATCTTACCATTAGAGTAATACTGTAGTGTTGAACAATGAACATGCACATAATTATAATCATTAATTATCATCGATAAAACACAGAAACTATACTGAAACTACTAACCAGAATATTGTGTGCTTTTAGATAATGTAAAAAAAAGACGTTTATAAATTATTTTCTCGTGTCTACATTGATTTATTCTAGTTAGTAGTTGACAATTCATTATTATTAATAGTTCGGGATTCTAACGATATCGAAACGTCGTAATGATTTCCGTGCAATGTTCGTTATAACTTAACCTACATGCCGTAATTGGCGTCTATAAATAATAAATATACATATTGTGTCTCTGCATCTTGAGAACATCTGGAAAATGTCCTTGGACTATTGTTAAAATATTCGGTAAAATCGATGTACAGGGTGATCTTTTAAACGCAGATCAGTCAAATATGAATTGGTCTCGACAAATTTTCATAGTATTGGTTTAACATATTTTTAATAATACCTACACGATTTACTAAATTCTATACAATTTCATAGTTATTTTAATTAGTAATTATTATTATAATTTACAATTTATAAAGTATTCTGATTGCTTTCTATTGTTGTAAAATCATTGTCTGGTTTTGAATTTTGTTAAGCATTGGATACTCATTCTGAATAACTAAAACAAGTAGGTAACAGTGGTAACACATTTATACAGCTATACTGGTAGGTTACTTCTCCCAAATTTCAATTCCACAAACCTTAAATAATTTACATTATAACTATTAACTATTATAATTTATCATAGTCCGAATATTTTTGAACAATTTTTGGATTTTTTTTTGATAAAGGTAAACAAACTTATAAAGAATCTTGAATTAAATTTTCAAATCTTAGATTTATAAAGAAACATTTTTATGAATATTTGAAAATTGCCGTAATTTTCACGTATTCAGTAAAAATTTGAACTTTAAATGCTTATAAAAAAAATTGTGCCTATGTTAGTTTAATATTTTTTAACTGCTATTGAAACAATAGGCTGGAAGCCTTATATTATATTTTGAAGCTTTTTGATCTAACTACTAAAATTTTATTTACATTAATAGAAAAAAAAAAAAAAACTAAAAAAGTTGAAAAATTAAAATGTCAATAAACAGATCAAAACTAATCAACATATTTTGAAAATCTTATCAAATATATAAAATACCTATATAAATATTCAGTGAAAATTTTCAAGTATCTGCGGTCATTTGTTTTAGAGTTACACCATAAGAAAGTTGCTAAATGAGAAATCCATAGTGAAAATACAATGTTGAACAATTTAAATTTCAAACGCTCATCAAACTTAATTTGACTTTTTGGTAAATATATATTTTATGACAAAGGTTGACGAACTTGTAAGCAATCTTGAATTAAATTTTCTTATCTTAGATTTGAAAATAAATTTTTTTATGAATTTCTAGCTTAAAATAATTTTGTGAATTTTTGTGATTTTAACGTATTTAATCAAAATTCAAACTTTGAATGATTATAAAAAAAAAATTGTGACTATATATTTCTTTTATTTTCCAACTGATATTGTAACAATATGTAAGAAGCCTTTTAATAAATTTTCAAGTTTTTCTACCCAACAAATACATTTTTATCAATATTAATTTAAATAAAAACTAATAATAATCGAAAATTGCATATGACTATAAATAGTTCAATTTATGTCGACATTTTTTAAACATTTTATGGTGGATATAAAATACTTACATAAATATTCGGTGAAAATTTCATGTATCGATGGTCATTTTTTTTCAAAGTTACATCAAAAGACAAAACCCAAAAACCAAAATAGATTTTTTCGAAAATTGATTGTGCGTAAAAATCCCCGTTTTTTCCTTTAATTTTTAGCTTGTTTATCCCAATAATTATTACGAAGAAAAATATTAGGAATTTTTTACTTTTGACCCTCCCAAAGTGCCAACTAGATTTACTTTTTGATCGAATGAGGTACTGAAGTCGAGAATCAAAGCACTTTTACTGCTCTAAAACGTTATGACAGACACAAAAAAAAAAAAAAAATACAAAAAAAAAACACACATCATTGTATAAGTAAATTCAATACATTCCTCGCTCCTCTCAGAATCTAAAACGGGTCTAGCTCTCTGCTGTACTTAAGTAGATTTTGTAGATTTCAAGTTTATCTCATATATATGTGTCACTGGGTTAATTTCTAAACTTCAAAAGATTTAAGTAATATTTATATTTATATACTATGGCAGCGTCATAATTTGAACTTCGATCGCAAATAACAAAATTAATTTTGTCGAAAACTGATTTTTCGTTAAAACTACTATTTTTTCCCCAGTCGTAAATATAACTGCAGTACTGTGGATTTTAGATTCTAAATGGAGCAATGAATATATTAGTTTTACAATATTATTTGAAATTTTTACTTTCGACTTATTCAAATTAGTGTAAGACGTAGACCATATATTGCCTGAAAGATATTTTAATATAGAAGTTATCATTCAATTATAATAGCCAAATGTAAAAAATAATAACAACTAATAACTAATATAAGTAACACGTAGTTAAAAAAAACTAAATTATAAAATATAGGATTAATATAGATATATTTTAACAACATTTTATTGGATGTTTAGGCCAAAGTTTTTTTTATTATACAATGAACAACTTTTTATTTTTCGTAGACAAATCATATACAATTATGTGATTGCTATTATTAGATATGTTACTCGTATTATTTTATAGTAGTTACATTTATTCATTATAGCCTCTCTAATACACTAGACAACTAAATATAACCATCTTGTAAAGTTGTAACATATATAGGTACATTGGCATTTTAATTAACGATGATTATTGTCGTTAAAAATGCAAGTAAATCATTTAGGTATTAGTCATTACTATCATTAGATAAAATACGTATCATTAGGCACCTAAAAATTAGTAAGTACCTAGCAATGACTACCTATTTATAATTACTAAACCTTTGCCTAGCAAAACCATAAAACAATGGGAATAATATTTACAGTGTACTTATATATAGGTAAACTTATTTTTGTTACTCCTAAACACGTTTTAAAAAATATATATTTTATTATTTTGATGTTTTTACAATTATTTATTCGCTTATTATAAACTGATTTAGAATAATTTATGTGAACATTTAATATCATATTTGAATTGAATTTTAAATATGTCGTGTTTATCGTTATTTGTATTAAATATTTAAATCCAAAAATTGAGTTGTAATGAAAATTTTTTATCATAGTATTTTTAAATTAGATTTATCTGTAAATATTACAATTTGTGATGTTGAGATTTGAACAGATAAAATAATTCCTTTTGATCATATACTCGTAATATAATAATATAATCATAATATAAACATTACTTCAAGGAAAAAGTTAAAACCATTTCCATTATATTCATTCCTAAACGCACTGCAAGACAATTACTGTCAAAATAGAGAAATTTCGATTTACATGCACATATTTAATTTATGAATGACATTGTAGCTTGTAGGTAAATAACAACACAAATTTATCATAATCAAATATCGAAATGTATTTTGTTGTTTGATATACGTACGCAGATTCAGAAAAGGATTCACGGCATTGACGAGTCAAAAAATTAAAGCCAAGTTGCATAACGAGTTTTTTTTTTGTAAGTGACCTATTCTAAATTATAACGAACTGAATTTGTTCTTATTGATTATATCATGAAGTGATTATGATCAGTTGATAAAGATACGTAAAAATTATGGTTTATGGAAAGAAAGAAACGGAAATTGGTAAAAAAAAAAATAGATATTTAATAATGTTTTATAACATTATAACCCAATATACCTAATATAAGGTACCTATATTAGATGTTCAGTAAATGTAAATCGTAAAATGTTGTAGACTGACAACGCATTATTTTTGGTTTGTGATAAGAACGAAAACGACTCTTAGTATACAATATGTCATTATATTAAGGTATACATTTATATAAACTGCATCAATAATTAATATTCAAGCACATTAATTTAAAATTTCTGTGAATAAAATAAAAATAGCAAATAATCCAGATTGACATTTAAAGAGGCGTATTTGCGTGTTCAAAAATCAATTTAAACTCTAAGAAATCAATTATCTGATGTTAGTTGTTATATAGAGTTCTATGATATTATCATCAAATTGCTATCATTTCTGATTTATGCAGATAATTTTATAATTTATTCAATTTAACTTTAAAAACAAAAAATTTGCCCAGTCTTAGATTTATGTGCGCAGAAACAAAATAGAATATTGCGCATTTGTCGAAATTATTATAATGCGTATACGAATAAATTATATTTCTTATGGATATCATAAGTCTAAAAGTGTACGTTGGCGTTACGAATTTAGAAAATGTTACAATACTTAATAAACATTCAATAGTTTCCCATGAAACAAAGTATATATATATGGTGGAATACATTGGAATAAGCAAAAATTATTCAATGTCACATAATCGTTGACATTTCAAAATTCTATAATAGCGTAGAGGACAATGAATATTATTTTGCATCTTTTTGCATGTATAATATTATTTTAATGTATATATAACATTATTGTTAAATCTATTGTTGTGAAAAAAAAAATAAGATGGAAGAAAATTAGATATTAATATTATATTATTGTACTAAGCTAAGCTAAAGCTTATTTATATTTATGATCTAAATACACGTGCAATTGAGTTCTTATATATTTAAATATTATAACAACATAATAATATATTCTTTTAAGAAAAATCGAAATAATAAATAAATATAATGGATATTAAATATATATTTGGCCAACATATAACCTTTGCGTACATTATACCCTTATGGGTTTTGTGTATTTACGATTACATCTTAAGATAATGTTTCTATTTTTTCTAATATGTCTATATGATTTCGCCACGTCAATCCAAAAGTAATATTTTATAGTTTCAATTTAAACATCAATCTAAATATATGAACGTAATATCCAGTCATCGATCAACGTGAAACAATCATAAATCGTATGAATCATATTTTAAGTTTAGTCAGATATCTAGTTTTTTGAGAAACATTCTTTTAAGTATTAAACATGTTCTATAAGACATTTTTAGAGTTTTTAAATTCTATTGAATAACAATGCAGAGTTCATAGCATTTATATCATCGAGTTATTACTTTTCATAAAATTTGTATTATGTTTATTATTTTTGATAGAATACGCCTTAAAACTAATGTTTTAAGTAATTATCATATTATTATTTAGATTTCAGACAAGATAAGGCATACGTAATATAAGATAAATAAATGATAATATTACCACACTTCAATTTTAATATTCTTATTATAAATAAGCGTTAGATATTTATGACGAATAATAACTATTTATTTTTAATTTGATTTATCTATCTTTAATAAGAGAACGGCTGGAAAAGTTAAACTTCTAAAAAAAAAATGATTGCCTGTACCGTATTGCCGTTTCTCTTCAGGCGGGATTATTTTTCATGACTTGATTCATTTTACTAGACATGTATACAAAAAAAATTGTTGTCAAGGGTAGAAAACTTAAATGAATTAAATTTACGGCGGCTTATCCATTAATTTCTGAAACAATAATATCATTACGTTAAAGAGAACAGGTTTTTAAAATGTCAAATAAAACGCTCTGATTTTATGAAATTGAAGTTATTACTAAATAGTATAATGTGTCGTGACACCTGTTTTTTAAAACATTTTCGTTGAAATAAAACATTAATTTTTCGTGTGTATACAATTTATATTATACGCTGCAATAATATACAATATATAGTACATAACTTTACTAAAAAATTAAAATATGAAGTACCTACCTATGTGCGAAATAAAAAATTGTTCGTGTGGTTGAATATGATTCAATTCGTAGACATTATACCGCCTGAATTTGTTAAAGGGCACTGCAAAAGAAACCAAAAATTGCATACATCCAATTGATATAAATTACAAATTTAAAGCTTTAGTAGGTACCAAAGTATGTGTAAGAAAACGTGTTTTCGTGTAACATTTTTATGGCGTAGATCTCCAATACAAAAAAAAAATCGAAGAATAGAATAAATTAAGGAAAAACGGTCTTCGATTCGTATATTCTATAAAACCATAATTAATGATTTAATTATCATTACTCTTTAGTGCCTGACGTCTAAGATTACATACAATTTAAAAATAACTTAAAAAACTAAATTCTAGTTTGAATTCCTTTTAAAATGCATCAAAATGTTCAATAAAAAATCAAATCATCTGCTTGACAATATAGAGTAAAAAAAACGATCTGTGTCGAACTCGTATAATAATTGGTTTGATCGTATATTTGATGCTGCGTGCTTAACAGTCCTGAAAGTATTTGAAAAAAAAAACCGTCGGATATCAGAAAATTATTCATATTATAATATAGATGCGTAATTTAAGGAAAAAGACGGTGCGGTGAACGCAATCGTCGATGAATTGTTCTGTGTATACCGCCCAGCTATTATTATTATTATTATTATTGTTATAGAGCTGCAAAAAAAAAAACTCGGCTCGCCGATGGCGCGGAATCTAAAGCAGACGATGATGAGCAGACGAAACGCGCCGGTCGAGATCTATTCACATAATTATATTGAATAGACAGTGTTTCATAGGTATAATATCTCTCTATGCATGGCAATATGTATTATGTATAATATACAAAACAGGAGAGACTACGGCGGCGGGGTGAAGAATGTTTTTTATTTTTTTTATAAGCCATTCGGCGAAATAATCAGTATCACGTCCGTCTGCAGCTATGTCGTCGGGATTCTAGACGAATAATGTATATAATAATATAATATACGTTTCGTTGTATAGGTATAGGTATTTCGTGCGTAGAGCATAAATACATGCATGTGTACAACTAGTAGTAGACTGTATATGAATACAGGGTGATTCACCGACCGAGCTCACCCCTGAGATTTTTCTTCAAATAACGCCGCAGCTCACAAATTTGGGATTCTAGAATTTGTAAATAATAATATAGCCGAGATTCCGTGTTTTCGAATCATTGATTTTTTTTTCACCATACAATACTAAAGCATAGATTTCCACATGGTAATATAAACTTCTATTCAAATGAAACCACCCATTTTTTTACTGCTAACAATTTAGTGGATAATTTTTTTGAATTTATCATTGATGCGCCTTTATCGCTTGACTGTTTAGAATTTTTAGAAAATAAAAATTGTCTACTTTTTAATGTCTATAATAGAAAAAGAGACCTTCTTTTGAAAACAGAAAAGCTTATATCTCCATATGGGACACTCCTTGCAAGAGTAGTACAAAACATCGCAAGAATTTTAGTACATGGACTTCAATATTGTACCTATAGACCTTATTTAAAATTTGCTGATTTTGAACAACAACGCATTGTAAAATGAAAAATGGGGTGAACACGGTCTGTAGATCACCCTGTATATTCTGAACGCATGTTAGTATTATTATAGTGACGCTAGAAGATGGAAGTGAACAAAAAAAAAAGCATAATATATAAACTAAGGAAAAACAGTCTCAGCGAACGCGTCCATGTGTTTTGGGCGTATTATATAATAATAATATGTAACATTCGCGATGGCGGTGCGGTGCGGGGGACGAGTCGTGCAGCATTTCGCCGACAATAGTAGACAACAATAGTTGTAGACCGGTTGAAAAAATAAAAAACAAAATAAAACCCGAAATAATGTCTAGCATTTTGAAATTTAAAGGTTACCTAGGCGGTATGGAAATTCACTCTTGTTTTTTTTAGATTTTTTTTTTACTTTACATCAAACCATTTATCTATACACACATATTATAATACTATACCTATGTAGCCGAATCACGTAGGCACTTTATTATGGCAATTAACATTATCGTGGTGCAGCTGCTGCTACGCATGTTACTCCGAGTTGCTTATAATAATATAATTAAACGTGGTAGGTATTGTTATTAATTAATGGATGGTTGGTATATACCAACCCTGCAACTATATTATAATGATAATATATGCAATTGTTGAAGTGTAATAATTATCACTTTTTCCATCTTCGATTTAGTATCGAAGATACCTATTGCATATAACATGTCAATGGTGGGCATGTAAACGAGTTAAAAAGATTAAGTCGGGTTAATTTGACTTTATATTTCTGCATTTAATTTTGTTTTAATTAAATTGATTTTTATCGATGTTGAATTAATAAATAATGAGTATTTACTTTCAATAAAATCAAAGTCACATATATAAAGTTAATATACAAAATGCAATCGTAATTAATATGGTAAAATGATTATTGGTAATACATTATATTATAGAATATATGAACTTAATAGTAAAAGTCATTTTTTAAACTACTTCATATTATCGTCATTAAATGATCCAGAAATGTTCAATTAAAATAACTTAATTTTGATAACATATTATGAACATTAAATTAGGTACTAAACTTCTATTTATACATTGAAAAAATAACATATTAACTAAGCTTAATTGGTAAGATAATCGTTGGTTTCTAAGTTATTATCAACCTAAGATGATAATCATCACACTATTAGTTTTGTCTCTCTGGCCCACCCGCATTATATTAAACAATTTAGGTTTAATAAAAGCAACTACATTGTGTTGTTAGCTATTTATTATTAGAATTAATTTACCTATATTTTCAAATTTTAAATTAAGAACATTATCTATCTGTGTTCTTGCCTTGATTTTTTACGATATTTCAATTATTATGCGTGTTCAGACTTATGAGTAAAAAAAATATTATAATTTAAAATTACTATTAGGTATCTCGTTTTAAAATTTTAAAAAATCGTAAAAAATCCATTGTAAGAATACAGATGATTGTTCTTAACACTAAGTCATTTCACTCTAATTATATACTATACGACATCAATTTTATCGGATTTGATTTAATAAGTATAGGACAAATGATATAAACTTAGAACTTACTTAATATATGATGAGGACTTGATTTGGCGGAGGGGTTGAGGGTTAAATCATTTTAATAATATAACTCAATAAAAGTGATATATTTTTTTTTACCTTAAATTCTTCTTAGCTACCTTGATATAGATAATAATATATTTATTGAACATTATATATGCCTACTTTAATTACATTAATTATTTTTAATTTTGTTATATTAACCATCTTAAATTGAATTTTAAATTTACATTTGCTTTTATGTTTCTTAGTGCAAAACGTATTAATAATGTTTTTGCATACCTAATTGCTTTTATTTGTATTAAAAAAAAGGAGTTCAATCAATTTCTTAATGTTTAATAATAATTTTTAAATTTGTAAATATCTATTTTGCAAGCGGCTCTGATAATGTTCAACCTTCAGTAAATACGTTTGCATTCCATACAAAGTATATCAATTAGGTAGGTACACATTTATATATCTAATTACTTTTTTAAATTTTGTTTATTGTTTGATAACAATTTTATAATGCGTTTTTATTTCATTTCCTTATATTATAATATAATGTACATTTTTGTATATTTAAATATTAATTATCAAACTATTACTAAAGGTAATAATTACAGTATGATTGTTTAATCAAAATTCCATTTAATTTGAATGAATTTATTATCTTGCACACCAAGGATAGTATTAACTATGACGTGTGATCTTTAACTCGAACACGTTTGAAATAGACTTCGTTGTTCTAATAATATTATTGAATTTATGATTATTAATAATATAATTTTGCTGAGAAAATGTTTCGTATATTCAAACGTCATTGGTATTATAATATTAAATTGCTTATGTATATAATTCAATTGAAATAAATAACTAAATATCAAATAGTGTAAAATAAATGTATTATATATTATATGTACTTCTTAAAAACAAACAACATACTTAAATAACTAACCTTTAGTTGTATCCGGACTTCGATGACTTTCGAATATTATTCTCGAAGTGTGTACAAGATAAAAATATATCCATTATCGCTAAGTTGAAATTAAATTTTTAAAGACTGATTGTTTTTGAGTATTCCTACGGTTAAATTGGATAATTTAGCTAGGTTCTATAGCCGTACATATACACCACCGCCATGAGTACATTTTATTACTTTTGTAATCTAATATATGTAGGTACACTGGGGATTTTTTATTTTATGATCATGTTGATCTCAGTATTTTCGAAATGTCAAGAGATTTATTTGAAATTTAATGTTGGTTTTAACTACCTCAAAGATTTTTATGAGAACGGAACATACTTTTATAGGCCTTACCTCTGTCACTCGTTAACGACATATTTACTTTCAAGTTTTATATATACGTATGTATATATGCTGACATGCGGTCAGTGGTGCGATTAGAGTTTAAATTTCAAGAGGGTAGTGCCTCTTGATATTTTCACAACCGTTTATTTTTTTTAAGAATGTGAAAAATTATAGAGAGTGACAGTGATGATTACTTTAATACAAATATTAAGTATTTTTTTTAGCAGGATAAAGAAAATATAAATACCTAAACATAAAAATATTTGTGCGGGTAAATCTTAGTTTATTACAATTTGAGTTATTATTCATTAATTTAACATTACATAATATAATATTACCTAACTAAATTTGCTTTTTTAATTTGAAACCTTAAAAAAATTTTCAAATATTTATAGAGGTATTGTAGAAGACAAACAATTTGTAGGTAGGTATACACATTTTAAGTTGATTCTTTTTCGTAAAATATATAATATGTAAGCATTTAAAGATTTAAACAAAAAAAGAATTTTTAGATTTGTCTCCATTAGGTTATCGATAAAAAAATGACACTAAATCTATATTAAAGGTAATATACAATCAAAGTAATTCAGAATAATATAAAATTAAAGTGTTATTTAATGGCGATGTTCTTTAATTTTTAATTTATGAAATCAAATGTTAAATAATAAATAGTATACGTTGTTGAATAATTCAACATTGTTATTGTTGCAGGTTATAAAATAATTTTTTGATGCACCTTGATGATCACTAAATATTTTTAGAAATTTGTTTTCTAAACCGAGAAAAGCACATCTTGAAACGTTTGTTATCGAGACATCGTTCCCAAATCTCTCTTAATTTTGGCATCGTATGCGGTTGAAGTTACTATATCAAATAATAAAATACGTTTGCTTTATAAATAAACTATTCAAGTTGGGTACCTATGCAGTATTAACATTCGGTAACTACTATAAGTAGTTTATTATATACACAATATATAGTTAGTATTCTGATGAAATATGCTACGGACATATTGTACGGATAAAAGTAAATATTTTAACGTAGAGTGTGCAGGACACTAGACACACACAAAATATATAATATTATGTATATATTATATTATATTGTATAATATATATGTATAAAACGTGTTAGCGAGAGCAGATTGTGTGGTATGGGCGACGTCTCGTATATGGTGTAACGTGAACGTTTCGATGCAATGTAAATATAACACGATGAGATGCGTTGAGCGTTGTTAAAAGAAACACGAATGAATTCTGTATATTATAACAGCAGTCTGTATAGGTACGTCGTACATGAGGTATTACCAACGGGCGTAAATATTATATGATCATAAAATCATTAAAATAATAATGCAGTGGTCTCCTCATTACCTATATATGCCTATTTTATTATATTTGTTGTGTGGTAAGGTTTTACCTACTAATAGTCGCCTGAATTTTATCGTAAACGAACAGGATGACTTGTATCGTAAGTTTTTGGTTAACGGTATTAATTACGTATACGATTCAGATATTTTCAAGCATCTTAAATAGATACTGTTACAGATTATGACGTTTGTGGGTAGGTAGGTATTATCGGTAAGACGTAGATTATAACTCAAGTATATTATAATATATAAGTAAACATTTAAGATAGTTGTACTTTGTTGTTGAATGCTCCAAGATAGGTACTTAAACAGAACCGGACATGGATTATTATTACAACAATCATTATTGGTTATTACATTATTCACAATAATTATCTTAGTGTATTATGCATAAAGTGAAACCTCCTTTAACGAACACCTCTCAATAACGGACACCTCCAAATAGCGGTCGACGTTTAAGCGACCGAGAGTGTCCGGTATATAGAGGTTTCACTGTACTCCTAAACTTATAGTCTTAAAATAAATCAATTAATTTTCAATCACTATATATTATGCATTTTGTATACATATTATATTGTCTATGTAGTACCTAGGTAGTTCAATATATTATGTTGACGTACAAATTATGGTATTACTAAAGAGTCGTAAATATTATATGATTGTAAAATCATTATAATAATATGGTCTCCTTTGTAGGTACCTAATGTGTATTATTCGTCTATTTTGTATGCATCACGTGGTACATTTTAGCCAACGAACCACTGAACTTAAATCTTTTATGTAGGTATCTCGTCTCCATAATTACGAATGAAATTTTATCAATTTCGGTCTGAACATATAGGTATCAACTATCAAGGTAGATATGGTACCGATATAGACCCAATAATCGGTCATTTTAAGTATAGACCAACTTATTGGACGTTTAAATTAAAAATAATTTATAGAAATAATTATAATATTTATCATATTATTACAACTCAATTTATTTCACTTGAAAATAAAATCTTTAAAAAAAAAAAAACATAAAATAATAACGAACACTAATATTGTAAAAAAATATATTACGATTGTAACTAATACTAACAACATAGATATACATAAGAAAATACAATTTATGAATGGAAGGTTACTCATCTCCTGAAATAGCTATTGGTTGAGTTTGGGAATTGAGGTCAGTTTACAATTATTAATTTATCTGATGTTTATTTTAAAGAATATAAATTAAAATACATAATACAATATGTTCAATAATATTATTACTTCGTTTGTAAGTTAAACATTGCTTGGTTTATAAACAAAGAGTAAAATATAAAACATTAAAAGAAAAACATATATGACATAAGAATGATTGTATTTTTAATTGAGACTGTTTGCTATAGATTTTTTTATTTAATCACATATTATATGATATATATGTATAATATATTCATATCTGTGGATTGTATCCAGTGTTCTAGACTAATGATCTCTGCGCTTTCTTATCAGTTGAAGTCTACAAAAATAAACTGGCCAGTAGCCACAATTAGAAAAAAATGACTTATTCACGTTTTTTACCATCCATGGTACCCACCACATGGTACACGTGCAACGGTACAGTGGAAGCCCATCTTCAAAGTTACGTGCCATAATTGGGTAACTGATAGTAAAATATATAAAGTTAAAAGTTTTAGCACAGAATTCGGTGGTCATACGTTGGTATAAATAATCAATCCTTTCCGAGAAAAGCAACCTATATAATTGTATAGTCCGAATTATTGGTATGATGGAAACCGTACGAAGAAAACACGTTGGCCAATATTAAATACGCGTTACGATATTATCATGTGCGCAGTAGGCGTATTGACGAAAAACGAACATTAAAACAGTACAATTTTCATACGATGAACTTTTATTTAACAAAATATTTTTGAAACCAAATCGGGATAAAAATTTATTTTATATTATTTCGACAAACTTCTCTGTAAAGTGAATTTTTTTTGTTGGCCACGAGACTGTCATAATGAATTTTCACTATATTTATATAGGCACTTTAAATGCATGTAATACGTATATAGATTAACATCATTACTATTATTCCAATCGTCGATGCGTTTTCGGAGGAAAATCGTTAGATTCCGGAACCGGGGAGATTAACGACGGCGAGTTAAATCGAACACATTTTCGATACGAGTATAATATAAAAATATAATGTAATATCGAATTTATATATTGTCCAACGACCATATTGTTTAGTCAAACGTCCTTTACCAACATGCCAGCATAATATACAATATACACACACGTTTTGCAGGATTGTACGTATATGTATTAAGCGTTAGTTGGTCGCGTTCCGAAAACCACTCTTATATACCATGTGGACCAGGTTTTTGTTTCTATACCTTTACTTAGTATAATAATATGGTTGGATTTTTTTCGTTAAGATTAACTCAACTTCTGACCTGACACAGCGATATTCGCTTGGATTTTAGAAAGGGTCAAATATTAATTTTGAACATTACGCGTGGGTTGTAGGTATACATTTTTAATGATATAATATATTATATCAATCTATATAGATAATAATTAAAAATATAAAAACTAAAATAACAAAACAATGTCATTATAATAATTATTATAATTTTACATTCAACTCATTGTTTATACAAGTTTTCAGTTCATTCAGTTTATTAACACAGCATATTTATTTAAAAAATGAAATGAAAATTATTGATTACTTAATGTTAATCTTATGTTTCTGCCTTTCTAACGAATGCGGGTGTTTTTGATGTTCAAAACAGCAATAAATAGTTCAAAATGTGCACCAAATCGGTCGATTTCTGTATTTATTTTTAACCAATGTTAATTCATTGTAAGTAGCTTCACATAAATATGTTGATCAAAAAATTATAAAATAACAAAAACACATACATGATAAATTCAGGCACATTTTGTAAAAGTGAAGGTTGCTGATGTTCTTTAAGTGCACCTATTCCGATATATCATCACATTAATCTTACCATTAAAAGCATTTTTTTAATTTATGTACTGCTAAAAGTCAATTAATTCACTTATTCAAAATAATAAACATAATAAAATAATCATACTAAAGTTAATTTTTTTTTTAAAATTAAGAACATAAAATTAAAGTTTTTAATTCAAAGTTTAGCAATATGTAACTTATAATTTGTACTAATTACTTCTTTTCGGTACATTATGAATCATGATAACAATGCACCAACTAATTTAGTATTAATAAATATGATTGATTTGACAAATTAATAAAATAATGTAGGTTAAATGTACTTTAAAAAAATGTTGTATACGAAAACCAAACATTTTATAATTATTTATAAATGTACTGATTCACATATTTGTAAAATTTGTTATTTAATATTTAAAAATATTTATGTAGGTAATATTTATATTATATACAACAATATTAAATAAATTGTTTTTAGCTATAATAATAGTAACCATCACAATAATATAATTTTATATTGTTACAGTAAAAACGTCACCTTATTTGTAAACATTTAAATACATTTTTTGTTTTGTCGTAAGAATATAGCATCATTCAAACAAAATTTAGTTTTTGTACCAAACCTTTTGGTAAACTTGGTAAAAGTTTTCGACTTTCAGAACCCTTTCGGTGTGTACATGAAAATGAGTGTGTGGTTTTTGTGCTTCGATATTTCTGGAGTGGAAATCATAAGTGTGGAGTTTATGAGTAAATGGTATGCATACTACAGTCATACCTAAATAAAAAAAAAAGGTCAAGGAGGAATTCAAACCCCTGTGTCCTTTAACTGGTAAATTCTACCCTGCAGTACCACACAATAAAATAAACGTTTTTACTTTTTGAGCTTCGTCATCTGTCTTAAACACAAACTACTGTAATACTAGATTGAGAAATCAATCAAAAAATTTATAAAATTGAGTTAGAACAGTTATCGAGGTACCAGTAGATAAGTGATTGCAGGGGCGCCCGCAGGAGGGGGCAAAAGGGCCATTGTCCCTACTGGGAATATTTTAAAACTATTGTTAATTTAATGCCACGCATATTAAAGACATTGTTAAAAAGCAAAAATAAAAAATTATTGAAGACATACAATTATTTTGTATACAATCAAGACGCATACAACTTTTATTTGATAATTAATATAAATATAATTAATTTGTAACATCTACATTAACATGTATTTAAAAAATATTAATATTGTATTGTAAACCTACACATATAAGGGACTTATGTGATGACTAGGCTTAGGGACTTGTAGCTCTAAAAAATACCTAAATATGCACCAAAAAATGACCAAATATGCACCTAAAAATAACCGTATACCTATGTATTAAGATATGGCCCCCAAAAAATAGGTATAACAAATATGTGATAAAATTAAATATTTATTTTATTAGAATTTATATTATATAAGAATATTATTACTTGAATTGAAAATGATATAATAAATTGAATTTTTATAAGATAATTGGTTTAAATTTTAGTGTTCTTCCGTGTCTTCCGATCCTAAAGTAAAAATAAAATAATGTTTAAATATTTAAATGTTTTAATTCTTATTATTTTATTAATTTCTTTACCTTGAAAATTGCACTGCACAATAAGATATTTCCTGATGTTTTCAAACCGGAATCTACGACGATTACTTGATAGTAATTTTTTATAGACGGAAAAACTTCTTTCAACATCTACAGATGACATTGGAGCATACATAAAATAAACCAGATCATTACTTGTCAAGTCTTCAGGCAATCCTTCCATATCTTCAACTTCACCGCTTAAAATTTTTGAAATTTTTAATAAAGATTTGTAACCAGGATTTTTTTCTAAAACGTCATTTAACTTCTTTACGATTGCTTTGCCTTTTGTACATTTTAAGTCACCCGGTTCAACTCGTGCCGCACTCAACATGTTAACTATCTATAGTTTTCAATTTAAAATTTAAAAAAAATGCCAAAAAATGCAAAATAAGCATAAAAATGTTAAAATAAGCACTTTCCTGCAAAATTTATCAAATATGCAAAAATATGCACATTCAAATTTTAGATCTGATATCGTGGCACCGAGAAATAAATTTCTTTCGCACTCTGCTATATTTAACAATAATTAAACAAAGTATGCAAATGCTATAAGTCCCTAAGCCTAGTGATGACATATAATGTTTTTTTTCTATTTAGGTTATGTTATTTTAAAATGAAGACACTAGATATATATTTAAATTTAAAATAATCTTTTTGATTTGGTTTTAGAATTTTGATCTTGCCCCGGGTGAGATTTTATCCCGCGGGCGTGCTTGAGTGATTGTCAACCAGTGGTACACGGACCACTGTCCACTATCATAGTATAGTACGCGAAGAAAATCTCGGTATGAGAAGAAAATACATAGAAATTAATGCTGATATTATGTAAATATTAATTATTATTATAATATGTACCAATGCAAATAATCAAGCGTGTGTATATACCTACGATAATATGATAATCATGGCTGGTGTTAATAGGCGTTATATGGAAATCGTATGGGCTATAGGTGTCTATGGTGATTGGTTGAATAAGTTTTTCCCAGGGTCTAGCAAAAGATATAGTAGCGTCGTAGCGACGGCATTGATGATAATCACTCGAATGATTAGAGAATGAATAAGATTACTGACGTGTTGTGTGGCTAAACAATAATTATTGTTAATTCAAAACCAAAATTCTGATTAAAAACCATACGAATAATAAGAATTAAATTTTACGTTAAAAAAATGTATTATAGATAGATAGATATGCAAACGTAGTTCTAACTATAGTTCTACGATATAGTTTTTAATTATGATAATGCTGATTAACTATATAAAGGTACAGTAAATACCTATCTAAACATAATAGTGCTATAAAATACATCTGTAAAAATTATGAACAAAATATGCAGGGAATATCGTATACGGTCTCAAAAATATATTGAGAACCGCTGAGCCATTATAAAATAATCTGAGTTTGGGACGCAACTCGTTTGCCATCATCAGCTGTATGAACACGACGACGACGATATTTCGGACGAAACACAGATACCTACCTAAATATTATTATAACATTGCTGGTATCTGGTATACGGTAGGTATATAATATTGTAGTATTAAACACCGAAAATGTCAACGGTCAAAAACGAGTTGCGTCGTCGCTCGCTGCAGCTATTAAATAATTATATATTTAATCGGGTTTGTATAATGTTGAATTCGGCAATATACCTATATAGTTCCGAACATCTGGAATCGTATACGCTGTTGTACCAACGTTATAATATTACATACCTTCAGCCTACCTATCTTATTCGAATGTATCATCGCTATTAAAGCCGTCCAATCGCATAAATGAAATCCACTATGATGGCATCTAATAATAATAATAATAATAATAATAATAATAATGTTTTTTTACTTTTATTAGCGGTACAGTATCCGATGACAGTTTTACCTAAAGGTTATTAGTCTATAGTATTAGATTAAATATTTAAATGCAGTACCTATATTATGCAGGTTTAAATTTTAATTTTTTCATCTACCTATGTTAAAAAAAAACGTAGACGTGAGAAATTATATTCTCAGTGTTGTGTCGGCTTCTTCCGAGGTTAAATCGTTATTATTTATTCGATTTGAGGATATCCATCGAGGAGTTTTTTAATATAATTTTATCTGAAAAATTCCAAATCCATCGGACTATAATTATAATAACAATGAAACAATATTCAAAATATTCGGCCAATAGCAAATATTATAATCAGCGTACACAATATTTAAAAAATACTTTTCTAGTCGCAATAATAGGTATAGAATTCACAATAGTTATTGGTATTAAGTATTTTATTAGTACTAAATATTGTATTTACGTTTTAGAATAAAGTTTCTTTAATAAAAAAAAAAAAAAAAAAAAAAATACGTTTTAGAAATGAAATTCCGTATTTGAGTAATGATAACTAATAATGTTATATTATTTTTGTCAAGTTAGACGCAAAAACTCTAAAAAATAATAATGGATTTTAAAAAGTTCTATAAGTTGAAAATAATATTAATTCTCAATCACTATCAATCACAATATTACTTATTGGTCATATATAATTCAAATAACAATCCGTTTTATCTAAATCATATCAATTTCGTAACAATTATTATGCATTTTATATGCATCAAATCACGATATATAATTTCTCGGTGAGATAAGATACTTTTATTGTGTGAGATGAAAATATGATAAACAACAAGAGTTAATTTAAATAAACATAATATTCATTTCCGTCTACTATTACGACGAGAGCTATTTTACAACATATTCTAGTCATAATACAATAATATATATGCAATATAATGTTATATACCACGGATCAGCGACCAAAATGAATCATTCGATCACTTAAAATACAATTATGAACCTAAAGTGAAACGGGGAAAAATATTTCTACTAATTACACGACTGTATTTTTACCGAACATTTTTTAACGCAAATGCGTAGTATATTTTATTCCTAAACTATTTTAGTCAAAACTATAAATTGTACAAAATAAAATTTACCAGAAAATAAGTAACTATTTAGGTGCATAAAAAATGTACAAAAAAATTTCGTTTGAAATCATTTTAAACGATTCACTCAAAAGTAAAAACTAAATAAGACTCAATAGTTACGATAATGTTATTTAAATAAGAATAGTTTCTAGATATTTTTTCCAGCAAATATTACACAAATGGTTTATTATAAATAATGAAATTAAAATATTTATCATAGTAGTGCTGAAAAGTACAACTATGAAAGCTGAAACGTATGTAGACATTACAACCCGTTCTATTCTTGAATACAAAATATGCATAGAGTATCTATTCTGTAAGAATACACATACCTAACAATATAACATATAAACGAAATATTTTGGAAAAACAAGAAATACATTGCAATCATATTTCTTTCATTTGAGTTTCTCCATATATTTTAATAGGTATCGATGAAATACATAATTAATACTCAAATACTTCAAGGTTTTTCGGTGCATTAATGCATTCCTAAAATATTTTAAAGGACGTTAAAGTCTAAACTCAAATAGTATTACTGTATTGTAGCTATGAAATTCACGCACATGATTATAATTTATAATACTTTATAATATTAAATTGGTAAATACTATACTACTAACTCGGTTGTTTCAGAATCGACCGAAAAATCATTCCATGTCATATTATATGCGCACTTGCGCATTATACGTCCAACATAAATATTCTAAGCTTATTTGCATTTCGAATATAGTATGTCTTTGGCGTGTATTAAATATAGTCAACTCAGACAATTTTATTTTAATAAAAACATATTTGCGGTTATTAATCATAATTGACAATAACGGGTTGTTATAATAGGAATATAATATTTAGGTACCTATATACACTGCTGAAAGGGTACTTTCTATATTAAATTATAAATAAGTAAAATATATGAAAAGCGTGCTGAACTCCGTACGTACTTACCGTAGAAAGCGTTTTATAATCAAAGGGTATCGAAAACGTAATTACATATTATAACGACGATACAATGGTATTATTTATAAATAATCGTATAAAAAGGTCAGTCGTATAATTTATTAATGAATGCATTGATGATGGAATTATTTGTCAAGCAACAACCACAATTTGTTATAATACTATAATAGTGGTTAATGGTAATGTGTGACGATACAATTTATCTATGTGTATCCGTTATCAATCAACGATTTTTTCATTACTTACACATTACAATAACTATTATTATATTTTTATTTAATCTTCGGTTTCAAAGATCAAACCGACTGACCGCACACAATGGAAACGTATGTACGAGTACTAAAGTATTACAATAACATAAACGTACGATTTCCAATAGTACGTCATGTTATCATCCGAATGGCAGACAGAATATAATGCACATACATTACAATTACAATACAAATAACAGAAATAATAATAAATAAATGTGTAGACTGTATAAAGGCGTAAGCCGACAAAAACAAACTGCTGTAATAAAAAATGTATTACTAATTAACGTACAGCTGCAAATTTGTAGATAAATAAATTATTTTTGGATTTATGAAAAACATAGATTCTTTAACACAAACTTTGAGTAAGGAAGCAGGTACTTGTCTATAAAAGTTTGAAATTTTTAATATCCAGTATTCGACGACACTGAACTTTATATAGATTTGATTAAAACGTATCACCTAATTATATTTTATGAATTATTGTTTATTTTCGTCTCGGAAATATTTTTTTTAATGTGTTTTTTATTGTTTTTTTTTGTAATGCCAACATTTAATTCCCGCAACCATATATCTAGCATTGCACTCTTACCACTTGGGTATAGTAAATGTACGAAGAGTATGGATATATTATTATAGAGAGTAATATTATTACGATGTATATAACACAGAATTGGATTCAAAGAGTTTAAGATTTTGAATTTGATGTTGTTTTTGTGCCGACAGGTGGAAGAATTTTTCCGAAGAACCTAAGAACATATTATTATCATAATGTATTGGACAATTTTTTGGATATCTGTGACACAAATCGTGTAAGAAAATCACATAGTATTATTGTGCAGCTAGTATCTACTATAAACAAATAAGGTAACTTCTTAAATGTTTTGTATTGTATAGTCACTGTAATTGTTTCTAATGGACAACGATGATGCGGGCGATGCCCGTTTCCACCAAATAAAATTATTTACCACGTTTTTACAAAAACAATTGTATATACTACTATATTCTACAATTGAAAAAAAAAATATCAACCAATTATATATTAAAGTAGATGCAATATATACATAACTAAATACACTAATATATCATTTTTTTCAATCCAGCATTAGTATTTTAAATAAACTTATTACTGTAATATATGTAATGTATGACTTTAATATAAGCATAGTATACAAATTATTTTGGTAAATTAACCGTGGTTTAATTATAGGTAGATCTCATTTTGTGGAAACGGTAATTTACATGTTGTCAGAGATTTTTTTGTATTCTTGAGGATTTAATGCATTAATAATTAGGCGTTTTAGTGCATTTTCGAGATTTGAAGTGTATGTGTTTAATTATTCACGTAACTTTGCATTACATGCGTAGTGAACGAAGTCGGCAAAATGTACGAGAAGCTGATAAAATAGAACATTATAGAATGCAAAATATTGCGATACATAAAACCGAACTGCATTGAAGTGTATAAAGAGATTAAATTTTGTAAGTACATAATATTATAGTAGCATTATAATATTATATGTACAATGTACATGCAGGATAATGTCCTGGATATCTGGGGCACGAATCGCGTATGAAAATAATAAAATATTATATAATATAAACGCAGATATCTAATGGATAACGTTCGATTCGTGAGTATAGGACCACCGATTACATCCGTGATATGGATGACCGCGTGCACCGACCAGCAGCAATAATTATTATTATTAAACCAAACGAACGAATTATTATTATACTTAGGTACTACTCTGGTGAGTGAAATCGTCAAGATGAAAAAAACTGAAAAAAAGATAAGCCGTAGTCTAACAAAAGCGAAATACGGGAGTCGGATTAAGGTGGGTCTACGGTCGACTGACGTCTTAAAAAAAAAAAGTCGTTCGACCGATGATTAATCGTTACGTAGGTAGGTACCTACCTATTTTAAGGGTGTAAAAAAAAGATTGCATTTGTATATACAGAGTGATTCGTCGTATGCAAGTGCTCGTCCCGATTTGTTTTATTTAATATTATGAAGTGATTCAAATATTATATTATTTTATTACCAGTAATTAATTGAAGGTGTAATGATATAGTCCATTTTTATTTTAAAAATGTTAATTCAAAATTATATAATATTATATATATGAGACAATATTTATAAATCTACTAGTACTATACTGAGACATTTTCCATAATTTATAAACTGTTGATAGATGAAGTTTATAATAATTATGGTTTACTATAGGATTTTAAAATCATCGTATCTCTCATATACCTTATTATTGACATGATTTATATTATTCTTAGTACTTCGAGTAATCATTAAATAACTCGAAAACTTCTCGTTCTAATATTTCGATTTGTACACCTACGCATGTACATTTATAAAAATAAAAAGTAATCTGATTAACGATTTACAGCATAAGTGAGCCTATAACTACCATTTGAAAGAAAAAACCTTAAATAATTTGAAGGTGGGTATATGAACAAGGTCAGTAAATTTCCTTGTATAATACAAGATCATTCAATCGGTGGTAGGTTTTACGCGTAAATTGCAGTCAAGGTATATTTTGTTAAAATAATAATCATATACGTTTTTTCTGCATTTCACGGTTTTTTTCGAACAGTGAATAATTGGAGGGGTGCAGTGGAGTTGTACAAAAATTTACCAAAGTATAAACAATATATGCAATATGCACCAACATTTTTAAAATGCATTTGTAATTTATCCCTAAATAAATATTATAAAATAGCCGACATATGTGATTTGCACATGTATATATTTGCATATATATATTATATTGAAATTTGCAACAGAATTCAAATCAATTACTCGTTTCTCGTGGCCGTGGGTCTAAGATGAAAAGACGCTAAAACGTCCAGTTTCCAAATTGAAATTTTCTAGGATAGTAATTTTAAGGTTTGAGTACTTATAAATATTTTACTCCTTGAGTAAAATTATCTTACACTTGGAATTCTAAGGCATGAATCAACATGTATATAGTTTGACTCACAAAATGATAATAATAATTTACTGTTCTTGTATTATCATTAAAAAGTTCTAAAATTAGGACCTTTTCACCCTAACAAAAGTATATAATTAGAACTTATTTATTATGTTTTTACTTAGTGTTTTTAGTGATAACATATTAAAAAAACAAACGCTCTGTGATTGTATTTGTATACATGATACAAATAAAATTATAATGCTATAAATAAATTGTTATGGATCATAATATTATCGTACAGCAATATTGTTGTGAATAATCTAATTCGAATAATTTCATACTAACGTTTTGTTAATAATTTGGTTCCATTAACGGAGCGTTTCAAATTTGATTAAATTGTGTTTATTAAATACATATACAATTTAATTTTTGGCGACTTACAACAATTTGCTTTTATGAAAATTGTCGTTAATTATTGTATAACCATGAACTTATGTTCTTGAACTGGTACTTTAGAGGAGTGATTTTTCGATTTTCGAAACGGTACTCGAAATAAAAGCGGTTAAAGGAGAAAAAACGTACGATTTCATGATTTTATAATATTAAATAATTACGGACGACTTTTTTCTTTTTGAAATTATAACAATATAATTAATATAGTATAACGTATTTACATATCCTAGACTGATAAACCGTCTCCACTCAGAATCGTTTTTCGTATACAATGATATTACATCATTGAATTCAAATTTAATACCATCCATTACAGTCACCCACTACCCAGTACCCAATTGCAACTTATAATACTGTACTGTAGAGCGACATCCACTTACTCGCTTATAAAATCTACATAATATATGAATGTCTGATGAAAAAACACTCAATATCATTTCGGAAATCTATAAGGAATGAAAATATCAATCGAAAGACACAAAATTCTCGATTTTGATAAAAATTGAGTTACAGCAGAATTGCTTATGATGACAGAGCTCCTTTTGTCATTTAGCCTTCTCGATAATCGAAAAATCTACGTATAGTATATACTTATTTTGGTGCAAATTACAAACACTGTGTTTTTGACTGCCTGCGAGGTCGTGCAAATTACATAGTAATCTTTATTTTGTAGGTGAAAATTACAGACTCCCGTTTAATTTACGGTTTATATTTTTATCTTTATAAAAGAGGCGTGCTGAATGAAACTTTTCGATAATTTTTACGTCGTTAATGTCAACCGAATAAAAAACAATAGTTCCCCTCTCCCACTCCTCTTTCATTCTGATTCTAAAATATTGAGCGAAAAATTAAAGATTCTTGATAAAAGTTTCAATGACCGACTTTGTAAAAATAAAAGCATGACGACCAGACAGTACCGCTGCAGTGTATCATTATTTTTACCTTTTTTTTTTTTTTTTTTGAAAAAAAAAATATAATTATAAGACGATGTCCCATATTCGTGTCTTTGAATCATTAATTATTAAATACAGCTATTGAAAAATATAATGTAAAATGGTATACGACGTATGGCATACTTAATAAACGGTACCTATATATGACGTAGATGGGTATACACGAAATGTACATATTATATAGGTAGTTAAATGTTAATAATATTGAATATGTAAATATGTGGTTTAAGTTGGATTTTACTCGTCTGCATATTGTTATAAAGTTAAATGTCTAAAAATAAAAATAAATTAAACAATGTCGATGATAATATCAATATTTTTAAATTGTTTATTTAATGTCAATATAATGTGTTGTATACAATATGGGGGGGGGGGGGTGGTTTTCTAGCTTCTTACTATAAAATTGAAAATATTAGAAAGCATTTTTTTTAAACACATTTTTCAAATTGTATTACATGCTATAACTTGTGTACGGGGACAAATTAAATTTACGTCATATTTAAATATGAGTTTTAGTAATTTGCGCCACTTTTTAATAAAATACACATTGGATATTTTTTTTATCACTTTTTCATAAAGCGTTTTCGAATACTGTCGTTTGAACGAGGTTCACCCAATATCAATTAAAATATCACAGTTTCATCCTATATATAGGTACTTCTATTGCTCTGATACGATAAGCTTTTAATTTTTTATGCGTCATTTTTCCGGGGAAAAATGATTTTAATAGTTTTTGGTTGTCTTGCTGATAGGTATCATATAGTGATAAAAACATTAAAGGAACTAATAGTTATACATATAAAATTATTTTTATACTCTGCAAAAGGGTGCATATAGTAATTATAATAATACAAAATAATAATAATATCAACAAAAAAAAAAAAAATACAAAATTCTCATTTTTAAAGCTTATAATAATTTGGACACTGGCATTGTATAATATAACCTATCGCAACTGGAGGCGAGCGAAAAGCACATATAGATGGTATCTAATTGAAAAAATGTAAGCATCATAATTATTATATGATCAGTGAGTAAACGTGGATATCTAGAGTACATCATCAATCCACAGCCGAAACTTTTAAAAAACAGAACTACCGAATATAACAACGATTGGCTATTATATAATACAAATGTATACAAATACATATGTAATTTTTATAACAACGACTGTGGACAATAGCACATGGTGGGGAAATGGCACTTTATTTTCTTCAATAATAACTTTGCACAAATACGTGACTCATTTATGTTCAATTTAGTGAGTGTAGTGCCATAATAGACAAGATAGATGGTTATACGTGTTTTGAATTTTTAATCATTTTAGAAATTTAATATGATACAAACTAAAAAAGATGTTATATAAATTAGTACACATTACTCAAACTTAAAATGGTCGAATCCGAGTGAAAATCATAAAATAAAAATAATAATAACTAAATATTTGTGTGGTGTAGGTCTCCAGTTTACTTCCTGTGGTAGATAAAAAAAAAACTTTTTACTTAATTAACTGCCACGCATTCGGACCAAGTCCAAACTATGATATTCTGTTCTCGAGACGCACCAGAAAAGTTCCCGAGTGAACATAATATGTATAAAAATCACTCAAATGGTAAGAGATTGAAGTCTGCCCATATCATAATATTGAGCTTGTGATGTTGACGCCGTCCAGTATCATTATATCCAAAGTGGTATTCGATATAAGGACTTTTCGAAAAAACCTAAGTGCAATCCAATAATAACATATTTTCCATTATTACAAGCGGATGTATACGAAATATTTAAATAGGTAGATATAAAATACACATATAATGAAATAATATAATATATAATAAATAAAATAAATAATAAAATGTACATTTTACCTATTTTGATACAAAAACTCAATTTTTAATCATACCTGCATAACATTATGTATAGACAGTCCGAAGTCCTAATAAATGGTTGCGCGTTTCAAAGTTTCCACAATCGTTTAGTTTCTAATTATATATCCTAAACTGAAATATTTAATATCAGATAAGTAGCTGCGTGTACTCAAAATTCTTAAATCTTGTGATCATTATAGCCGAATAACTACTCAACCAGATCAAATAATTCATAACCGTTCAAACATATAAACGTTGTTTTATACATTTGTTAATCATTCATCCCTTATTTTTTCATAATCTATATATTTATATAAATTAATTTAGTATGTCAATCCATTCCAATGGCTTCTGTTGTCGAGGGTTATCTTGAAAAAAGAAAGTATATCGTTTTCATTTTTTGATGAGAAAAAAAAGGAAAAAAGTTATTATATCTAACACTGTCAAGTGGTTACTTATGTGAAAATGTGGTACTCAGGTATAAAAAGATTGAAAATCGTATTGTATATATATTGTACATACAATTCAATTTATGACGTTATAACTGCTCATAAGTACCAAAGGCAGTGGCGTAGTTACGAGAGTGGGGGTGTAAGGGGTTTCCACCCCCCCCCCCCAACACGCAAAAAAAACTTTTTATATTGGTATTTTATCTTCTGTGATACTGATTATTTTTAAAGTAATCTTTTTTTTGCATTTTTTGTTTTTGATGATGGAATTAATACCAATTTGAAACAAAATAAAAATGACGTTTAGTTTAACTATAATAACTTGTAATTTGTGTCATAAATATATTTAACTCCCCCCCCCCCCCCCAGAAAAAAATCGTATCTACGCCGCTGACCAAAGGTATAACATTATACCATTCACTCTTACCTTATACCTTGGTACATATTTTTTATTTTTCAATATAAATCATATTTTATTTCGTTAATTATATTTACAATCCGCTGTACGCGTTAGATGGTATTTTGCGCCAATTTTAGTGGTATGTATTTGGAATTTGACTAACCAACGGGTGTGTTTGACCGAGTGTGTAAATTGCGCCATAATATAATACAATATGTTATTTGCGACCCATCCAACTCACTTTGGTAATCTGCGCCACACTTTTAATTTAAATTATTTCAATTTACCTGATATATTTAATGGATTTAGTTAAACTAACTATAAACTTGAATAAATAACATAATGGAATTTTAATAAAACGAACAATGGACAATCATTATAATATTCTTGATTTTCACATATATTATTAACTGAAATATTACTCATTTATACGCAAATTACCAACTAAATTTGCTTACATTCTTTTAATTTTAGTCTATGTATATTTTTATATTTATTTATCTATTAAAATGAATGTTGTTCATGAATAAAAATATACAATAAAATTAAATACACATGTATGAATAAGTTTAAAAGATTATTAATAATTTTCACGGATTTTATAATGCCCTTTTAAATTTTAATCAAGTTGTATCTTTTATATGACCCAAACATGACATGACAACCATAATAATATTAAACATTTGTAAAATAAGTACAGTTTTGGGGATGAATTAAACAGTGTTGAAAAAATCGATTTCTGTCAAGACAATAGACATAAAATGTTATCTATGGTATTTTATCCGTAAATAATTTAAAATGTATAACTTAATTATTATTTATAACACGCAGTTTATTTAATTATAGAACACGAAACACTTAAGAGTTTCGTTAGAATATTATGGTCATTATATATTATAATATAATATTATTGCCTGTACATGGCGAAGAAAAAGATAAAGAAACAATAAAAATTTAATTTTCGGCATGACTAAAGGACATTTTAATAAAAATAATTCAAAATTTAACATTTTTAACCATTCTTTTTGAAAAATTATGATAACAATGAATTTTTTTTTACATGTGAAAAATTTCTGCCGATAAAAAGAAATAACATATTCTTACAAGATTAGTACATTTTAATGTTAATTTGAATGCTCTTATTTATCACTTATTAAAAATTGTAAAATAGGTACACATTATAGATAGCCACTAAACCATATAAAGTGTTATGTTTTCGAGATGAACTAAACGGTGTTGAGAAAATCGATTTCTACCAAGACATAAAATATTATCTGTATAGTATTTTGTTCGTGTAGAATGTAAAATGTTTAACTTGATTATAATTTATAACGCACAATTTATTTAGTAATATAGAACACGAAATACATTAAGCGTTTCGTTAAATTATTATGGGCCTATATTATATGGGAAAAGAAAAGAAAGAGAAACAATAAAAGTTTAATTTTCGACATGGCTAGAGATTATAATAATAATAATAATGATCTAACGCAGTACAAGCCCAACATTTACGTTAAGATTTACACCGACATATGCGCTATGATAATTTGATATATAATATATTTCACGTCATGTGTACATTTTATTGTGTTGCAGTTCGAAATAAATTACAAGTCTTTCTAGTAAGCGTGTACATATTATAATATATATATACGTAGAGGTATATACAGCGTGTAAAATCGTGGTGGTATTATTATTCCGTGTACAGTTTTATTGCGTTTTTGGAAGGTTTTTTTTTTTTCTGTAGAAAATCGTACAAGAGGTTCTCGTCTTGTAGTTGTCACAAAAGATTAAACGTTCTTTACGGGCAAACGATAAATCGAAAAATAATAAATATTAACAACATAATGCGCGATCCCCCCGACAAAAAATAAAAATAATAAGGTGCGCTTTATTATTCCGAGTGTGTTTTGGCGGAGCCGTCGCTAAAGATCGACCGGCCGAATATAATATTATACCTATAGCCGCAATAATAATACGATAAGTGTAGTAGATGTGGGTAGGTGCACATCGCGTCATATTGAAAAGCAGTTGGGGTTGGTCGTCGTCGGTAAGGCGCACATATAATATTTTATTAATATATTATGTCGGTAGGTGAGCATGTTCGGTAATAATAATAATAATAATAATATTAATAATATATAGGTACACAACAATATCTCGTTTATTTAATATAATAACAGATTCACGGTCCGCGGTTACCGGGCACACTTTTGCTGCAGGTAGCTGCGGTCCAACACAATGCTCGCACGTACCTACGCATTATTATTATTATCATCATCATAATAGATACCTCGGTATATAAGGTGACCGCGTAATGCGTATAATTAAACGGGAGAGGTTTTCGAACATTTACACTAATCTTGGAAAATATTTTACCACCTGCCAAGTATGTACTGATCATACAATATATTATTATTATATTATGATGGTATACAGTATGATTCGCCTATTCGCCAAGCACGCTTGTCTGAATATGATTTCTCTAATAATGAATTTATTCAAATTCTGGTTTTCGAATTTTTATGTGCCTACCTACTTTAGCATTAATTATTTAGATGTTTTATAGGTGTCAACTTTATCCTGTATAAACTTCCTAATTTTTCTAATGAATAAATAATAATAAAAATAATAAAAATAAATAATCTTTTTAATTGATATAAGCTAATCAATATATTGATATTTCTTTCTAAATTAAAATTTAAACGATAGTTTTTTATACTAGTTTTAAGAACTTCTTAGAATATACCAAGTATAAAAGTCTTTAAAAATGGTTTTAAAAAAATGTAATATTTTATATTGAATATACTGCATTACCTATTTATTGTAATAGGGCAATAATTTTCACATATATAATAGTATTATAATACCTATGTTTAATGTATTATGTATTAATATAATTTACTAAAATTTTCAGGACATCATACTCCACATTATTACAGATTGTTCCAAGTTAAATAACTAGTCGCGTATTTCGATTTAAATACATCAACATTTCCAAAAAGTATAAACAGTAAAAATTTTTTAAAAAAGCAAATTTCATTTGAAAGATATACATAATTTGGTGTTGATAACGCTACAGGACACACTTTGAAAGAAAAATTTAAATATTTTAAGATATCGATTAAGTAAAAAAAAAAAATTAAGATATTCATTTTTAAAGGAACAATTAATGGGGTGGATGGCGTTGAATAAAAGCTCGGAGAATCACTTTGTTTATAGAGTTGGGAAAGAATGTGCGCATTATGTTCATATTTTTACGAACGTGAACGTCTCTATTATTTATTTCAAACAGAACGTGAATGCGAACGGTGTTCATATTTTTAAAGAACTGTAACGATCTCTATATTGTTTAAATTAAACTCTTTTTTAAATTTATTTATAATATTATTTTCATTTTATCGACGTTGCATCTACGTGGTATTGAAAAATTAATTCATATTAGTATACAGTGAAATGTTTTCTCATTAAGAAATAATAGGTCTATAAAATATTGAAAATACCTTGTTGTATGTATATGAGCAATGTTGTTTAATTTGGAATAACTGTGAATTATTAAAGCCTATGAAAATTATATTAATGAAGATTCGAGTACTGTTGTTTAAAAATAAATAAAAAGTGGTATATTTTTCAATATGTATTTTTACTTTTCTAGTACCTAGCTTCTTTCTCCATTTACTATAACTATGTTACACGACGTATATATTTAAAAACTTGGCGGTGGCTGCCATAAAATTCAATTTGAGATTTCAGTGACCAGTGCGTCTTTGCCACTAGCTGTGTTACGTAGTTTTTAGAGAACTTCGTTTAACTTCTGTTACACTCTTAACAATCTGTCATAATAACGATTAAGTATATCATTATAAATTACATCCGAAAAAGAAAATAAAGTCCGTGTTACTGACTTCACCTATATTATGTGAAATCCCAGAATATATGGTTAAATTCCTAAGGAGTGTGACCCATTTCGATTTTCGAGTACTTATTGTTTGAAATATTTAACTTAAATATCACGAGATATTTAATTAAATCTTATGCCAGTTTGTTAGAGTCCTGTGAGATTTCATGACGAATCTCGTGGCAGATGTGTATATAGAGTACACAAAACAAATTACAAAACAAAGTTGTTAATTAATTAAAAAAAGTACTCATAAATAATAGGATAATTAAATAGATATACTTATATTTTGGTATTTTTTTATGCGTGTATAGTTATATTAAAATAACAATTGATGAATTGATTATATTTATAATTGATAGCTATAGAAATGTGGCAATTTTGACAACTTTTCAGTATACATTTCTAAATGTAAGTATACCTTAACTCTTAACTATACCCATAATTATATCTTTTTTTCCTATACCATAACTAAATATGAAAAGAACTGTTTTAGAATTACCTTACATGAAATGTAATCCATATAGTAATCTCGTTTGATTTTAAATTAGGTACATAAGGTACATTGAAATTTTCAAAAATAAAAACATCCATTAAATAATTTACAATAAAAACAGGGTTACGCTTTTGTATCGCAATAGGACACTCATTACTTAAGGCCTAAAAAAACTGAAGAATTTGAAAATATGGCGTTTAAGTAAGTATATACAAAAACTCCATAAATTATGATTTGAATGAATGTAATAAAAAAAACAGGTAAATCGAAGTACAGACCATCACTGTAATGAATTGTATTAAATTTGAATTCAATGATATAATATATCATTGCATACGAAAAATGATTCTGAGCTATGAGAGTTAGTCAGTCTAGGATATTTCAATTAGAAAATTTTTAAATTTTAAATTTTATAAATTTGAACTTTTTGACCCATCGAATAAAATTTTATTGACATTTTTTATAGAATAAAAACTAACAAAGTAAAAAAATTCAAATGATTGTAAGTAACTTAAGAAAAGTTGAAATATTTTGAAAATTTTATCTAGTATAAGAATTGGATAAATTAAACACATAATGAAAAATGCATGTGTCTACGGTAATTTGCTTTAGAGTTACACCAATATCGGCAATATCCAAAATCTATTTTGCTTAAAAATTCCCATTTTTCCTAATTTTTTTTTTTATTCTTCCCTACGCTTTTAAAAACTACTGAGAATTTTAATTTTGACCTTGCTAATGTACAAACCAGATTCAATTTTCCGTCGGAAAATTTACTGAATTTTAAAATCGAAGCATTATCTCGACAACTATTATTGTGTAAAAAGGAATAAAAATAAAAAACACACATCATTGTGAAATCAATACATACATCGCTCCGCTCAGAATCTAAAATGAAGCTGAGCTTGCTTGATGAACTAGGTACCCTAGCTGTATGTAGAATACAATTTTAGTAGTTCTCGCTAAATGTGCAATATGATTTATTTCGCTATATCGATAGAATAATATAATACTTATCATAAACTATTGATATAATATTTTATTCATACAATCGCGGATAACTCTCTGGTTGTGAGGGCAGTCGCTTCTATACCTATACATAAAGCTTTTACGTCATGGCGTTATTTCTATACTTATGCATAATTCGTCATATGTTTGCGTAGGCACCGTACTAATTACTAATTAATTTGAAAACTTTGAGAACGTATCGCGTTTATGGTAATGCTGAACAACCACGTTTATGCAAATCGCGTGGACCTATACAAAATTATTCGCTCATATATATGTTTATAATACATCCGATTGGATTACACTTATATTAAAATTATACGGCCATGATGTGCTTTACATTTCAGTGCACCACATTATTATAAATACTACTTATACACAGACCGAACAAAGACGTATAATATTAATTTAGAGATGCAAAATTATCGGTAAAACAATTTCAGTAACTTGATAAATTTTCTACATTTATTTTTATTCTTTTGTGGCTAATCAGTTTCTGAAATTGTTCATTATATTATACATTAATTGATATTTATAATTTCGTGTCGCCACTTATAATCGAGTATAGATACCTTATTGGATTATCATTTGATTTCTAATTAATCAATAATATCCATGTTTATTTTATATGATATTATTACTTATGCACTTTATACAATAGCGTATATAACATAAGCGAATTGATTGTTATTAAATGTCTTCCCATTACCTTCTAATTCTTATTTATTATTTCAAATTCATTCCTTAAATATCATAAAACCATAAAAATGTAATATGTCAAACCTGACAACAAACGTGCATGTGTAGCGTCCTCTTAATGTCTAATAATAATAATTAATAAATTATAGACTTCTGGACCTAAATACAATATAATAATGGTATATACCTATATGTAGATTATGTTAGTTTATTTTTATGCAAAATTATGCATTTACATTTTTATTTTTATTTACTTTTATTCTATTACATCTGTTATACTTATATTTTATGAAAATACAATTTTAAAAACATTCGGCAGTGTTTCTAACTTTATAATGTAATATCACTAATATAGTTACAATTGTTTTGTAACAATATATATATTATATATACACTTAACGCTACTAAAGGTTTTAAGGTTTCATCAAAATTGTTATTGTTTTCGCATATTTTAGAAAGTTCACTCTGTTCACAGTGTCGAAGAGCCTGTTTGTTGTGTCTTTAACCTCATATCAACTTATTCATTATTGAGTTTGAGATTAAAATAAATACAATTATTAGCTGTATATAAATTACATACCAATAATATAATAATCACTTAATTGAAACAATTTGAACTACATTTATTTCACATGCATTGTGTACAGAAAATTATAATATTAATAACATTATTCCTAATAACTGTCACAGATGTGTTCATCGACGTGTCTGAGATAACGAATTTTCGTGTATTATTTATAAATTATAAAATATAACGTCATAACATTATTATATACAAAACTAATAATTATAATGCATAAATAATTATTATGGTTATCGCTCAATTAAAAACGAAACACCAACAAACATAAATCTTTGTTTATTAATTATAATTTGTAATAGTATCTACCTATTAATGTTTATTTGTGTATAATGTTAAAAGTTCGTTAAAAGTCTACTTTTCTCAATTTGTTAATTATTGTATTATGAAAAAAACTACTCATCAACTCTATTGTAAAAATAGAAATTACAATATATAATTATTTGCACAAATTAAAACAATATTCAAATTAAATTATAATTATTGTGTTATGCGTGTTTTACAATAATGATAGTATTTAAAGTAAAAACATAAAGGTACATAAATATCTATCTAATACTTACTTCACTATATTTAATATGAACTTTACTTTTTAGGTAACTGCCAGTATATGATAGGTTTTTAAGCCTAGAAAATTGTTTTTCTAAATGTTTTCAAACTTTGAAGTTACAAAATATTTACTATAGTTTTATATTACCATTTTATGAGAACCACGGTCGAGTAAAAATTCGATCAGATCGAGTTATTATGTATAGGTATTGTTTCGATATTGTACAGCTTTATCGTATACTTCCGGATTACATTATGCTTTGTTACTACACGTAAGTCAAAAGATTATAAAATATATCTATTCTTCAAAGAAATGAATATAATTTATATAAGAAAAAATATTATAAGATTGTAACGTGGTGGTACCGAGCTGCCATACATCAGTGGCATAATAAGTCATTAATACAATTCCAACAACGGCACAATGTATATATGTTATGTGAGTTTTACAATAATAATTCTACTTGAAAACATTTACATACCTATATGACCTGCATATTATTATTATTATTATGAATTTTATCTTTTAGGTTTCGATACAATTTCAGCTATTATTATCAAAAAAACTTAGAACTTTTTTTTATTACTATTAGGATCAAAGGTTTTGACTACTGATAGGTAATTAACCTATAAGTATGACAATGGCTTACATTTTACAAGTTGTCTCACATTATAAATAAAATTTAAAAAGGTATACATATTTAGGTATAATTGTATAAAGCAGGTATAAACAAATTGGCTGCGTACGAGTTGATTTCCGTGTCATTATATATTTTTTTCCATGTTAAGTAAAATATTTAGCCTATTAACATAACCCAAGAAACACCACGCGCGCGGAGATTGGCTGACAAGTTGTCAAGCTGACAAAATGTTTTTTTTTTTTTATAGTTTTCCATATTTTGAAAATCATTCAATTTTTATATATTAATTATTTTTTGTATCATATTATATTTATTATTTATCAAAAAAATTATTAAAAACATTTAGGTAGTAATATTAATAAAAAAAATAAAAAAAATTTAGTAATTTGGTAAATTTGCGCGTGGTCTCGGTGGACATAAGAGCGAGTTGTGAGTGACAGTCGTACACTCTTTACTCGTGCAATCTATTAATAATTATTGATATACAACAATAGCGAATGATCCGGGAATCAACCTATCGCGGACAAATTCATGCTTGAATTTTTTTTTTTACAATAGGTTTTAAAAGTTATGAATATTGTCTTGCTAAATATGTTTTCAAATTGTTAAATTTATTATAGAATATGCACTGTTCTGTATTATTATTTTTTACCAATAACCACCGCGGACGGACGAGTAAAATATCGATCAGGTACCTAAGTATACAGTTTAAATATTACCTATTCATAGCTATACCGTTTACTTCCGGATTATACTTTACGGAAAATTGTATAATATAATATTATAGGTACATCTCAGCGAAACGAATAAAATATAAATAAATAATCGAAAAAAAATATAATAAGATTATTATGTAACGCGACAGAGCCTATATAACGATTATAACGCGCTGTATATCGGCTGTAGCAGTCGAATAACAACTGATAAACACAATAACGACGACGGAACAATAATTTTTTTATTACTATTTATTATTATTATATTTGTGCAACGCACATTCGGAAAATATTGCGAATCACACGCACATTTTGCCGTCGCGTATGATTTACAATATTATATTCAGCGGTGGGGAGAGGAGTAGGTGTGTGCCCGTGTCATTAATTCATTATACACATATATCTGTGCGCCAAACGAAATATTAGTAAGTTATGATCAGGACGAAATGTGTTTTGTTGGAAATATATTTTATACGAAAAATTCAAAACGAAAAATATATAATGTGTTTAAAAAGGTTCGAGAGGAATTACGAAATAAATTCCACTGGCTAAAAAGGGTCCGCTACGTGGCAGTGGTGCAGGGTACCCGTTTAAAATAACACCGACAGGCGAGAACAAAAGATTTGCCAAAGAAGTTCTATTATATTATTATTATTATTATTATACCCTTTTAGACGTGTATGGAAGCAGGTAGGTAGGTCTCTGTAAAAACGTAGGAATAAAATCGACTGTAAGCATAATAATAATAACAATAATAATATGTATATGTATAGAAGTAGGTACCCAAATATTTATTATTATTATTTTTCTCTGTACCTGCAGATAAAAGAATAATTTTTTCACATTATTTTTAATTAATATCGTGTCCGCTGTGCCGTACACGACGAGGGCATGAAGCATTCGATATTTTTATAGGTAACTAACTCTGTTGTATAGACGCAATTAATGATAATAATAAATATATTATAATGGATTTCAAAAATAATAAAAATATCTATATGCAATCTATATTATAATAGGTACTATTATTTATACGCGCGATAATATCACGCCAAAATAAAATAATGGCATTAAAATACACAAAATACACTATGTGATGGATGATGGTATACACGATACACCAAACACGCTTTACCCTCTTTTTCTTCAATAGATAATGCAGTTATTAAAAAATCAAAATAATATAATTTTTGAAATTTTTTAATACACTTTATTAAAGACAATTATATTATTAGGTATCACCAAATTCTTGAGATTGTTCGTATTACTCAAGGCGCGTGTTCTGAGGAGATATAGACTTTGTTTTTCAAATTAAAACCTCCTTTTCGTTTGTAAATTATTTTTAATTAATTGCAGGTGGATAATTTTTTCCACTATTTTGACGTACCTACTAATTCGTAATAATTCGAATGAGTAGTTTTTAAATTATGTAACTTGGCGGATCTACAGAGAATAATATTAGGTCTATGATTTTGGCATTAGAAGATCCGTGGTGATTTAGAAGTTTTCGTTATCTACCAAAAAAGAAATTCGTGAAAATTGAATAATTATAATAAATATTAGATCCAAATATCCAATATTACATGGTACCTATACGTTATATTTTTATAAAAAATGTTTGAGGACTAATAATGACTATTATCCTTAGAATTTTAATGACCAAGCAAATGAAGAAAATAGTCATTTAAATTTTGAAGTATAGATACATCACAGTTTTCAAAAAAACGACCAATCAAATAACTTAGAGTAAAAAGGAGGTTCTCACAACCTATAATATGTATTGGAATACAGAAGTTTTTATATTATCAACACGAGACACTTAGAAAATAACGGACACTTTTATGGAATTTTAATTTTGATCATTTTTCTTGTAAATTTTGAATATTTTATGGACAGATTTGATTACGCATTCGCATCAAGTGAAATAAATTATTATTGTATAGTTTTGTAGTTTATCTTATCCTAATAACGTTCAATCGTTTAAATTTTATCGGGGCGTCGAAATACAAAATATTTCTTTTCCACAATTAAATTAGGTAATGCCTCGACACACAAAATTACGTATAAGCGCCAAAGCATAAGACAAGCAAAAGTAACCGATAGTTGGTTATATTTATTATATTTGAAGGTACATAATAATACATTTGCATCAATTTTAAAACAATAAATATTTATCAGTATTATATGGCAGTTTTTTGTCAAGTAGTTTGGGGTCACATTAGAAAAGAGGCTAACCTGGGAGGGGAGGGGCTCACATATGCTACTAAACTACAACAAACTTAACAGCGCCTCTTAATGTTATTTCCTATTCTAAACAAAAAATCACCTATACATAAACAATTTTAATATTAATTTACAAACAATTATTACGCTCACAAATTTCTAACGCTTGCCCTATCTGGAGTAACAGTTTAACCACACACTTAAGAAAAATCCAAATTTTCCAAAACAAAATATTAAGAATAATAAACGAACGCACCATGGTTCATACGTAACGAAAACCTACACAAAAATTACTAAAATTCAAGATCATTATATAAGTGCTCTATAAATCAATAGGTTCACTTCACTTCAATTTACACATACGACGTCCACCATAAAGACGTTTAAAACGCGGCTGTCCGCATGATCTTATTCGTTAATTACTATTACTATTAAGCGAATTAATATAAACTATAATGCAATTATATATTAATCATCTATACTATTATTATTGTCTATATGCCTTACCAACCATAACTATTACTATACTGGCGTTATTACTATTATTATTATTATTATTATTATTACTATTTATACTATCACATCCAAAATAGCCAAAAACTATTATTATTACTAATTATTATCCATAGATGTAGATGATAGCCTTACAGGCTAAGAATATCTTATTGTAAATAAAAAAAAAAAATCATTATTATAAAAATATTACATTTTCAGTGAAATAAATACTTATTAATTAATAAATCAGATCGTTATTATCTAGGTACCTATGTGATTTTGACTTTAATTGATGTACGAAATAAACTTAAAATTTACTCCCCCCCCCCTTCTAAATTTTGGACGAAATTTCGGTTGTATCCAAATACCGCATACTATTTTTAATCCACAGAAAAGAAGAAGTATTCCAAATGTTGAAAACTTTTACCATGAAGCTCAAAGTATTGTTTTAAATTGCATAAATTATTACCGCCTAAAATGAAAAAATGTAAATTTTTTAGAATTTTTGCGAATTCGTGGACATGATTATAATTATCAAATTATTTACTTATCATATTATAATATTAACAATTTTTGTCATACGATGAATTGGCATAATTTTTGTTTTTGTTTTTGGTCAGGTATTTCTGTAACACCATATATAATAGAGATCGAAATACCGGAAAATGTTCAGAAAAATTCGGGAAAGTTTGGAAAAAAACAATAAGTGGTAAAATTGAAGATGAATAATTAAGGAAAAGTAACTATAGGTGCTTAGATATTGTGATTGAGTACTGTTAAGAAGTTTTTGGTTTTAATATTTTTAAAGTTAGTGAATAGTAGGTGTAGTTACCACTTAATGGTTTATATTGTATAAGTTATGATAATTAATATTAATTAATAAATAAAGGTCAAGTGTAAAAGGCTGAAAGTATAGAACCTGAAACTACATATTTAAGGAAATATATTTTATAAAATGTTTGGTTTTGGGATTCAACGGAAATTGTTGGTGACCGGTGAAGTGTTCACTGTTAATAGGTTTTGTCCAATAATTATTCAGTTATTATTATGGAAGATTGCCGTTCCATCGTTGTTGCTTGATCTGTTTGCACTGCAGACGATGGGCGAGTCGAACGAATAATTATAATAACAACAAATAATGTGCAAGACGAAGTATTCTCAAACGGCGGTGACTATTTATTTATTTGTTCAATACAACCACAACAGGTGTACATAGAGGATACCACTTACCACTCTGACGCTGCCGAGTGCACAATAATATTTTTATAAATTACGGTTTCGATCGAGTGTGACGTCCATGCGAAAAAATCTCAGGTAGGCACATGATAAAATATTATAATAATAATATAATAATATAATATTAAACCGAATGAGAGGTGAAATTTCGGGCGTGTACCTCGTTTATATACCTGCAGTCGCCCTTGGGTCGAATATATACAGTATTGCAGTCAATGATAATAATAAAAAAAATATATTAGGTATCAAAAATTGTGTTCGATATCTATTTTTAATGTGGGGTCGTAGCGCTAATATTACTTCCGTGAACTATTTATGTAATATTATTATTATTATTATATTATCGGGACCGGAAGAAATAATAACTAAAACAAAACACAAACGAACTTATAATAATTTATCGTCGTGAAACCCTGATGGCAGGCTGCTGTAGGTACATATATAATATGTAACAATAAAATGTATCTATCAGTGATATCGGAGAGTGGTTCCGAAAAATGAAATTTTACGAACAATCCGCATGACGATTGGTTTTTTATTTTCACATATACGCGCGCATATAGGTTATGCAATAAGTGTTATAAATTATATATCACGCACAAACACACACACACACGCACGCGCTTACGCCCACTAAAGTGGTTTGCAGGTGCACAATACGGCTGCAGAATGATCGATTTTATTATTCATTTCTTGAGCCTCCGTGGCCGAAAACGTTATTATATTTTGGTCTTCAAATAAAATATAATATGTTCAATGCGTATTATAACACGCAGTAGGTACACCATCCATGCTGTGATTCACCGAGCACATTAACTCCAGTTTTAATTTTCGTTAGTGAATTTATACAAATTCTGATATTTAGAATTGACGAACATATCAATACATTTTAGAATGTACTAAGATTTATTTATAGGATCAATTCATATACATATAACACACATACAAATCATCCTGCAGTAGTGATGTCACTGATACCAATGGTTCATTTTTTCAAATGAAAATTACCCATTTAATATTGAATATATCCTTTTTGTTGGATTTCGATGTGTCTATAAATAGAAAATTCTAACGAATAGTTTTTGAGTTACTCCACCTTGTGTACATACTGTTCTAACAATGGTTTTGGAAAATACGAGGGTTATTAAAATTATTCTATCGACAATTTGTTCATACAGTTTTGTCAACTTGCGAGAATAACTCGTGTAGTCGTTTTTCTCAAATAAGGTATATTTAAGAATATAATAATTATATTTTTAAGAGGATGCTAAACCCGCATGTATCGTCTCCGTTTTAAAAATAAGTAAAACATACCAAAAATTATTTTCCGTGAGATAGAAACGAGAAGATTACAACAGTCATAACAACTAAGAAATACAATTTTTACCATACAAAAAGGAGAACTTTTTGATGTGAAATATATAGTTTTTATTTTTTAGATATCGGAAAAACAAAAAAACAGTTAAGTACTCAAGTTTAAAAAACACAACAATAATGGATTTTGAAATAATAAGGAACTTTTTTCGTATAAGTGATATATCAACAAAATTAAAACGATATTTCACAGATAATGGTCTCTACTGCGTATATCGTACCTATATCAATTTGGAGTTTTGATAACTATCATTATTACAGCGTGAGTGATTCTATTCAACGCAACACAGTTTTTTATACGTTATACATTTGTAAGACTGCAGAGACAACACTCATTGCATCATGTGGGTGTATAGCGTCCTTTTATCAAGTCATATTAAGCTAGTAAACAACAACAATAATAATAATAATAATAAAACAAATACCTTTGAGGCTTTCAATCTCCTTAATCGTACAAAATTCCAAATATCAAAACTGGGACGGGTTCGACAAGTACCTATGTATGGAAATCGTTTGTAACTGCAGAAAACACCTTGCGACATACATTTTTATACAACTTTATAGCCATAGTACTGTAATGAATTTGAAATATTTCAATGAAATCAATAAACATTTTTTTTTCTGATATCAATCGATTAATACCTACGACTTTTAAAAATGTTTCCTTCCTGTAAGTTTATACGACTATATTAACTTTTAGATTCAATAAGTATTTTGTTTTTTTTTTTAAATTTTACTTTCACGTATATTAAATATTTTTTTTACAAAATAAATGCCATGAAATTTTAAAACCCTTCTTATAGATGTTATCGTAATAGGTATTGCAGTATGTGTTTTGTGTATACGAAAGACAAAATATCGTACACATATAGCATAACAAAATCAACCAACAGTCACGCATTATACAATAATATAATAATTATATATGACGGTGGGCAGGTATTTATTACACTATACATACATAATACGTACACATATAGATGGTCGATGACACTTCCGAACCTATACAGTCTCTAGGTACGCACCTATAATAATATTTTATATTATTATGTACATATTATTATAATACGTGCTCTGTCTGTATATCGTACGTGTATAATATAGGCATATCGATATAGTTAATTTTTAACGCGGCGGATCGATGGATGATTTTTAATCGAAGAATAATTGCGTTTGGCATTTATCAAAGTGGTTTCTTGTACAAATCGATACGTTTATACAACAGTCGATTAAAATATTATTAGACGACGACGGCCATTAGAGTTTTATGGGTATATACGACGGAAGGATCACGTCCTACCTGTTTAATAATGGAACAATTATTAGCGTACCTATACCTAATAAAATGCATTTGTCATGTGAAAATATCATATATAGGTATTTAAGCATTTGGATAATGTGAATAATTTCTCGAACGGTGGAATGCGCGTCGTCTGCGAGTAAAAAAAAAAAAAAAAAAATACCTAACAAGGCGTATTAAAACTTCCAGTTAGAAATCACCTGCAAATAGTTACACACAATAGGCAATAGCTATATACACCGTACTCGGATATATAATATTATTATTATACTAATCGTTGTGTAAGAAATCCTGAATGCATGTCGATATGTACATAATATATTACATAATATAGCTAGATATGAATCGGAACATATATTAAAAATATTTGTTAACTTCGGCAGCGTTACTCTGCACATAACGTCATCACTCTTTCACACGAGAAGTGGCTTTTGATATTCTCAATATAATAATATAACATATATTGAACAGTATGGTATAATATTATTGTTATAATTTATAGTATGCATCTGTATACAGGGTGATACTAAGCATGTTCACATTTTTGATATCTCAAACAATACACAAAATTTGGTTTTTGGAAATTTTGAAATATACTTAAAGACCGTGGAACACTTTATAATTCTTGAGATTTTGAAGTTCTTATAGGTACTAGTTATAGAGTGTCTTAAGGTGACACAAACGTCTGTTTTTCAAAATATGAAAACCCTCTCTTCTGCTGTCTATATAATTATTTAGAATATAATTTTCTGGTTCTAATTTAATCTTGGGGTACATGATGTACACTTCAGAATTCGAACCAATCGTTTTTGTGCTATTTAACTTTGCAGTAAACTAAGGATAATAGATCCATTATAATGGGTTTGATAGATTTATGGGGATTGGTGGGTTTGAACATTTCAGTGAAAATAGTCCAAGGATAAGAATTTAATAAATACTAGATCTATCACAACATTTATTTTTATTTTCGTAAGACTAATTTGTAAGGACTGTATTGTTTTTAATATAATTATTTTAACTACTCGTTCAAATGTCGAATCAAGTACCTCAAGGAAAAAAAAAAGTCAACAACTTGAAAATATTATAAGATATATATAATCGAAGAATAAAAAACGGGGTGAGCATGCTTGCAGGTGAATCGCCCTGTATATGTATAACTATAGGTACTTGTTACATTTTATAATCGCTGCTCTGTGCGTACTTATTGCACCAATACAATATATTATCTCATTCTGTTTGTACAGTGTGATACGTCGATTACCAGATTTTCCCGGTGTTTAATATCTCAACACGTTATATTATTATTATTTCTAACATATTGACTCGTGATGATAAAATACGAACGGCGTACATTATAATAATTGTTGTTGATCACAATAAAAATAAATTGTGTTCAGTTTGCATGCATTATTACGAAGTGTTGTGTACACAATATTATTGTTATAACATGCACAATATACGAATACCTATATTATAATATTTTAGGTTAGGTTTGAAAAAAATAATAGGTGTTTGAAATAAAAATTTGGTTTTAACAAAATATATTCAAATCTCAAGTAGGTAACATAGGGTGACCATAATACGTCCTGTTTTTTACAGGATTGTCCTTTATTTCAGCGTTGTGTCCTGATGTCCTGACCAACTTCATTCAGGACGCTTTTTCTCCTGTTTTTTTGATCTGTGTATATCAATGAGTTATAGGAGCTTATCGGAGTTATTGGATTTACCGTTATCGGACTATATATGCTTTCGATTCTATCTATTTACATCACTGAAAATACGTTTTGTGATTGCGGTCATAGGCGCCCGCAAGGGGGAGGGGCAAGCTGGGGCATTTGCCCCCTCTGGCTTTTTCAAAATATTTTTAGATTCTGAACGAAGTGATGAATGTATTGATTTTACAATGATGTGTTTTTTTTTTTTGTGTTTGTGTACAGCATAACTAGTCGAAATAATGCTTCGATTTCAAACTTTGGGGGTGGTTTCCAATGTAAAATTGAAGATCCTTGGTGCATTATAGAGATCAAAAGTAAACATTTTCCAACAGTTTTCAAAAAAATCGAGAAAAACAAAAAAAAAATGACAGAAAAACGGGAATTTTTACGCAAAACCAGTTTTCGACCAAATCTATATTTTTATATGGTTGTAATTCAAAAACTAATCACTGTAAATACTTTAAATTTTCACCAAATGTTAATGTTAGTGATATCTATATACAGTTTAATTTTCAAAAATTTTCGACTTTTTTTAGTTATTTATAGACCACTAAAATTTTCGATTTTTTGAGAATTTTTTTTGAAGTGTCGGTAAAAAAATGTTGGACGACTAAAAAAACTTTAAAATTTAATACACGGTTCCTTATGAGTTGTTCTTATTGTAGCTAAAAAAAATTAAAAATTGTAAGTCACAATTCTTTTTAATAAGCGTTTATAGTTCAAAATTTTACGAAATCTGTCGAAAACGCGAAAATTTGCAAGTAATTTTGAAGTTGAAAAATCATAAAATTTTTTGCGTTTATAACTAAGGATTAAAAATACAACACTAAGTTTTCCATAAGTTTTCCTTCAAGTAGCTAGGTATAGAGAAAACTCGAAGCATCATTATAGGAAAAATGTTAAGTGCGTTTGAATTTTAAATTTTTACGAAATAGCGTAACGATAACGATTTATCTTCAAACGATTTTAAAAATTTGTTATTATTCAAAAAGTATGAGTCGTAGATACTGGAATATTTTATCAGTTATTTAGATTGGCATTTTCTTTACATGATTTAATTTTCAAAATATTTTGACTTTTTTTGAGATATTTATAGACGACTGAAATTTTCAATTTGTCTGAAAATTCTTTTTTGAAGTGTCGATAAAAATTTTTTGGCCCTATAAAAATACTTGAAAATTTATTACAAAGTTCCTCATAAGTTATTCTTATAGTGATTAAAAAATTATAAGAATACATAGGCACAATTTTTTTTTATTAGCATTTGAAGATCAAATATTGGCAAAAATTCGTCAAAACCACAAATATTTGCAAATTAGTTTTAAGTTGAAAAATCATAAAATTTTTTGCGTTTATAACTAAGGATTAAAAATACAAAACTAAATTTTCCATAAGTTTTCCTTCAAGTAGCTATAGAGAAAACTCGAAGCATCATTATAGGAAAAATTTTAAGTGCGTTTGGATTTTAAGTTTTTACGAAATAGCGTAACGATAACGATTTATCCTCAAACGATTTTAAACATTTGTTATTATTCAAAAAGTATAAGTCATAGATACTTGAAAAATTTTACCAGTTATTTAGATTGGCATTTTCTTTACATGATTTAATTTTTAAAATATTTTGACTTTTTTTGAGGTATTTAAAAACAACTGAAATTTTCAATTTTTCTGAAGTGTCGATAAAATTTTTATGGCCCTATCAAAATACTTGAAAATTTAATACAAAGTTCCTCATAAGTTATTCTTATAGTGATTAAATAATTATAAAAATACATAGGCACGATTTTTTTAAATTAGCATTTGAAGTTCAAATATTGACTTAATACGTAAAAATTACGGCAATGTTCAAATTATCTTAGATCGAAATTCATAAAAGTTTTTCTTTTTAATTCTAAGATTTGAGAATTTAATACAAGGCTCATAATATAGTTTTGCAATAGCAGTTGAAAAATAAAATAAATAAATAGCCGCATTTTTTTTTTTACATGCTTTCAAATTTTAATTTTGACAACATGAGTAAAAATCACGAAAATTCGTAAATTATTTTATTCTAGAAATTCATAAAAAATTTTCCTTTTATACCTAAGATTTGAAAACTTAATACAAGGCTCCTAAAATATTTATACAAAAGCAGTTGAAAAATACAAGAAATGTATAGTCACATTTTTTTTTACAATCATTTAAATTTTAATTTTGACAACATACGTAAAAATCACGAAAATTCGCAAATTATTATAAGCTAGAAATTTATAAAAAATTTTCTTTTTAAATCTAAGCTTTGAAAATTTAATACAAGATTCCTTACAAATTTGTCAATCTTTATCACAAAAAAAATGTCCACCGGAAATTCAAATTAAATTTTTATTAGCATTTGAATTTCAAATATTGACAAAAATTCGTCAAAACCATGAATATTTGCAAATTATTTTGTAGTTCAAAATTCATAAAATTGTTTGTATTTATATCTAAGGTTAAAAAATTCAACACCAAGTTTTCCATAAGTTTTGCTTCAAATAGCTATAGAGAAAATTTGAAGCGTTATTATAGGAAAAATGTTTTGAGCGTTTGAGTTTTAAATTTTTATGAAATCGCGTAATGATAAAGATTTATCCTCAAACCAGGTATTCGTATATCTATGATAATATAAGGTATTATGAATTATGATAACTACACTAATTGATTAACCATGCCTAATGCAAAATGCGTCTTAATTGAAAAATAAAATATTCGTTTCAAAATAGAATATATTACAATATTTAAATATAATATATCCTAGACTGAAAAATCATCTCCGTTCAGAATCGTTTTTCGTATACAATGATACCTATCATTGCATTCAAATTTAATCCCATCCATTACAGTAACCTACTGTACAGCAGAGCGACATCCACGACTTACCCGCTTTTTTAAATTGAATGTTTTAAGATAAATTACTATATTATACTAAACAACAAATTTAAAGTATAAAATAAGTTGTAATATAATAAAATAGGTTATTATTGTAAAACACACCTAATAAAATTATAATATTTATCCTAAAATCCTAACATTTCCCCTCCCCCCCTAGAAAAATTTCTGCGGGTGCCTATGGATACGGTTATCGTTATTATAGCGAATATCTGTTGCTATTAGTTTGGTACCAACAATCGTTGAATGTTACCTGTCATGGACTTGTTGATAATAGTTAATGTATATATATATATTAAGTATTAATAAAAAAAAATTAAATTATTATTAATTTTGTTCTGTTTTTTTTTTTTAAATATGGTCACCCTAAGGTAACATACTAGCATAGAAATATGTATGTAACATTTTATAACAGTAAATTTGGTACCTAATATATTTTGTATTGATGATGTAAAAAAAATATTATAACTTAAGGAATAATGGATGGTGACTGGTGAGAAAATTGAGGGGATAAGACTCCCCCTCGACCCCCCTCGAGTGAGTGACCACTGGATAAATTTGGTTACGCCTTTGCAGTCAAGTCACATAACATAATATCCAAAATTTTAATTGCATTTTATTAACTCTCAGCTTTTGTCATGTTGACTATGTCCGTACCCCTTTAAGTCTCCTCCCCTGAATAATTTTCCCATTGGTGCTACAAAATGCACCATGGAGTTAGTTTACCAAACTTATGACTATTGTAAGTCATTAATATGTTCTTAGTGATCTATAATTTGTATAATGTTAATATAAATTTGTTTTATTTTAAAAATAGATTTTTTTTCGTAAGCTATTCAAAATGTGAAAATAAAATAATATGCAAAATAGATTATTATACTATAGTATGCCTAAAATATTGATTTACTGAAAAAAGCACATGCAAACATGCATAAGTATACCGTAAATATTTTTAAATTTGAAACCTAACCATTTGAAAATAAACTATTGTGTCAAATAAAATTTTTCTTGAATATGGTCCAAACGAATATGCGCAAAATGTAAATGGATAATATCCCGATCCTTACAGCTATGAAGAATCGTACACATATAGCTAAACTTATCCTGTATAACAAATTATCAGCCCCTCCCAAATCGAAGGAAAAGCCTGGCCACGTCTAAAAACGACTTATTCTATACTGCGTTACAAGAATTGCTATACATTTATAACAAAGATTCTAATGTCTAGACAATATAATGTTTTGCAATCAATTGTCGTCGTACACACTCGTGATGCAGCTTTAAACATATGCACAATATTATCTGCACGTAATCGTATGGTGATGGGCACATACGCGTTGGACCATAATAAGGAATGTTTTTTTTCCTTTTTAGAAAATTCCTTTACCACACTACAAGTTGTTTACAATTCACAGCAACATATCATTGGAATACCTACGCATACTGTAGCAGCTGAGCGTCGATTATCCGCTAGTCGAAATAGTAGATTTATGACCAAAGCCCTTTTCACACTATTAATAGTCGTGGTATAGTATGGTAACATATATATTTTACTGTAACTAGATTTAAATAAGTATTGTGTTTAATTCGGTTTACGAATCATACGGTAGGGGAATAGACAAGGAGTACCCATGTGCTGTATTTATGCATTGTTGTCTTATTCAAATAAAAAATTATGAACTATTACGATGTGAAAACATTTTAAATAGTTAGTAATTGTTTTTTCTTTATTAATATACTATACACAATCCGTACACAATTATTGGCACACTAAGATTATGAGCTAATTTACAAGGAAAATTGAAAATTTTGAATGAAGAAGCTACCCACTGATAAGACTTTTGTCTTTTAATTATTTTATTTTATACAATGTCAATTATTGTAATACTTGTAATAGTATGTTTTGATATTATTTTATTATACCTTGTAAACAATAGGCACGATACTGTAGGTACCTAATTACAATACATAAGTATGAGGACTTGATACCCGCATGTGTTGTCTCCGTCGTACAAGTGCGTAACTTAGCAAAATGGGCTTTTTACTATAATTTATTTTAATTTTGAAGCGAGTTATATGTATTTAAAAATTAAAAATTTTTTTTGTACATATTTAAATAGGTACATATAATTATAAGTCACATTAAAATATAGTAAAGAGCCCACCAGGTCGTCTAAGTAATACTCTTACCTTTAAATATCATAAGAGGTCAATTCATTCTAATTTTTAAACTAACGGAGTTATGCGTGATATGCTGATGATCGTAGAATTTGTTATGTAACAATACGAACTTGTAAGACAGAGACGACCGCGACACCACGACACATGCGAGTTTAACGTCCTGTTATGTAGGCAGGTATACCATATTACGTACATGAATCTAGTATATAATTGGTATAATTTCAATTTCTAGAACATAATAATAATTAGTGGTCGTCAAAATGATTTTGTCGTTAAGAGTATGTCAGCGCACTATTTGTTTTCTCTATCTGGCCCACTCGCAACAAAACACATTTATGCAGAATCATTTTTTTTTTTTAATGTTTTTAAGTAATCTTAGAGTAAAATTACCCATTACAAAAAAGATAGAGAACAATAATTTTGAGCGAATGTTTCAAAGCAATCATAAACATAATTTAAATGTACAACATGCTATTATTTATTATGAAAGTCGAATACAAGATCAAATAATAATAAAATATAATATCGATATGTTATGCCCTTAAAAATATTATTCTTTATCTTTTTTGTATTGGGTTATGGGTATTGTATTGTATTCTAAGATAACTTAAAAACATAAAAATTGATTCTGCGTCAATGATTTTTGTCTATGTTTTGGGCCAGAGAGAGCAGAAAACAAATAGTGGGCTGACATCCTCTTAATGATTTATGGTTATCAGATCTTAAACATTGAAAATAAGGTCATGGAGGGCTCTATCGCTCTTATCCCTCCCCCTTAAAGTATCACTGATAAAATTTAGATTGTAGACTAGGGTTTGTTTTGATTAATTGTTGCGTACACACACTCACCCACCCACGTCCAGGAAAAAAAATGATGATTGCGATGAATTCAACATTTTATGCTAATGCCGATCCACTTGATTTTGACCTGTAAGTCTTATTAAAAAAACGGTAATAAAAGTTTACTAACAATCGCGTCCACTACAACAAAATAACAAGTACTCTGTGGAATCCTAGTGCTTGATAAAAACAAGAAATATGCACTCAGATTACTTAAAATATGATCTAAAAACCTGTAAAAATTACTTAATTTATTCGTCATCTAAATCGCATAGTAAATGTAACGAAACAATTTATAGTTACGTGCGAGATAATCTACGAATAAATTATGAAGGACAACTTCCGAACCAGTATTATAATAACGTTTCGTCCGGACGCTACAGGGAAAACGTAGGTACAATGAGGTAAATGCTTTGACATAATTAAATTAAATTTATCACGGACGATGCCGTGCAGAATCAGCTATATAGAATCATTATATATATTAACCTATTATTTTGAATATCCTTAACAGGACTGATTAACAGGTGTTTTAAGATATATTAAGGATTTTTGGTCGTGATTATATGTAGTTTTGGTGGATCATATTAAACTTTGGAATGCTTTTATATTAATGAAATATTTAATATTAGATTATTTTAGAATTAAATAAGTATTAAAAAGAAAAGAAAAATTATAATATCATATTGTATACTTTAAATAAATATGATACAGTATTTTCAAGGTGACTAAATCTTATATTAATGTGTGACTTGAGCTTTATCATTGTTCACTATCAAAGATTATTACAACAGAGTCGTGCCACCAGATTACATCACTGTTAGTCAAAAAGTTATAGCAAAAATAGTGATTATCAATGAAAAATAAAAATAATGCTATTAGTAGGGCGTGAGTCGCCGAAATTTGAAAATTTTCTAAAATGGCTCGTACCATGGAATGTTTTGGAACCTATCTACTCTATTCAACAGTATACACACCCTCTTGGTTTGGTGATGGGGGGGTAACTCATGACCCGAGTTATTTAGAGTAAATTAATAATTACAATTTAACATCTTGGTTACGTACTCAACCACATAAAACGTTTACACTTGTTGACTACTCCACCATGTGATACAATTATCAAGGTTACTTGAAGTATAGTGCACTATACCAACTCTAAATATTCTCAATAAAAATTATAATAAAACTATTTATTGATCCCTTTGAATTTTCTGTGTTAAATAATACGTAGGTATATTTAAACTGAAAAATATTATTTTATTTCGATCATTTTTAAAATGATGGACAAGTGGCTGTTTAGGGTGGATCGAATAAATGTAAAAAAATTTTTTTTGAAAATTCTAATAGTACTTTAAAATTGTGGTTTACACTCAAATAAATTTATACAAAAAATGAAAAAAATTGGTTTTAACTGTATCAAAATGTAAAAAATTCATATTTATGAGTTGAATAGACATATTTTCATTATTTAATCAATAATAATCACATTTAAGATAAGTATACAAATCTCTATCTAAACTTATTTTAATCGAAAATCTTTTTTTAAATGTAACTGAGGCATAATTATACGAGATTCAATCCTTTATCTTATAAATCCGTCCCTTCTAATTTATCCACATACAACTCCAGATGCTTCTGTCACAAGTTTCACTCTTCCTTCGACAGTTTGAGTATGACAAGGAAAATTAAAAATATCAAAATGTTACTAATATATAAACGTAAAATGCGATTAGCAGTGATAAGCCATCTAGAATGCACTGCATAGTAATCTGTAAATGTCAAGAGATATACAGTGTCTTAGACGGACCTGACAAAAAATAAAAAATATGCTACCTAATTAAACGTATGACAAATAATATTATATGATAAGTAAATAATTAAAGAAATATATTCATACTAGCAAATTCTCAAAAGCATATTAAAAAAAAAAGTTATTACGTTCCAAATTAAATTAACCAAAAAAATATTGAATTTAAAAAAATAAACAATTTGACTTAGATAATTCTTTTTACCATAAAAATTGTTCTTATAATAGGATTCACAAATAGGTTATTTTGAATTTATCCAAAAAAACATTTGATCGTGTCTGGCAAATTAAAAACATTAAATATCCATCCTGAAATCTTTAATATAATTATCCTTCCTTTCTAATCGTTGTTTTCTCAGTTTGCATATAGATGACACTAGTTCAGTAACAAAAAAAAAATAACAGCCACTAGCCAGTGTTCCCCAAAGATCCAAAATTTCGCCCTCGCTTTTTAATAATTTATACATCGCGGACTTTCCTACTACATCTAACTCAGAATTTTCTCTTTACGCTAATGACAGTGTTGTCTATTCAAGCTCCAATGACGACCACATTGTCACTGAAAATATACAGAGCCATTTAAATAAAAAAAAAGTGCTAGGTGAAAAAATGGAAAATTATTTTAAGCCCCTTAAAAAGTACAGCAGTATTATTTACACTTCGTCTTCCAATTCCCCTCCCTCTCTAGTAATGGTGATAACATATCATGGTCTCCAACTATAAAATATCTAGGAGTTATCTTAGACAAAAATTTAATTTGGAACCCGCACATTTCTTCGAAACTACAACAAGGCTACCAACGGTTTAAAATTCTTTACTCCTTAATCAACGTCAAACCATCTTGAGCTGGAGTTGCTCCATACTTCTTTACAAGCAAATTCTACGACCATTAGTTCTCTTTTTTCTATGCTGTGCCAAAACTCATATAAATAAGACTTAAGTCTTCCAATCAAAGATTTTACGTATAACTTCCAATGTGCCATGGTTCGTCAGAAACAAAGCTTTTCATACCGACGTCAAACTCCCAACAATTAAAACCTACATACATAATCTCACGATAAACTTTATTGGCTTACTAAACAACGCCAAAATCGCAAAACATTTCAAACTCAGCGATAAGCCTACCCTCCGGCGTTTCAAGCGTGGACGTCCTCATGTTGCCTTTTCTCAATTCTAGTATTGAAAATACTACACATAGATTAATTAATTATTCTTTTATGTATCATTATTTATTTATTTATCGATGTAAATTACCGTAATTTGTTGTAAATATTGTAATTAACTTACGTTTTCCAATTCTATATTATGTTATGTTTTCTATTATATTATCAATAAGTTTGGAGACCTTGTATGTCAGAATTACTTTATAATAAAAAATTCCAAAATTTTTTTTAACAATTTTTAAGTTTTCTATTTATAGTATTAAAAAACAAAAAAAAATATACTAAAAATTTAGCAGTGATATCTATGAATTATATGAAAATAAAATGTTAAAATATTGAATACAACAAAAGTTATTCTATATGTCAGATTATCGCGAGACACTCTGTATAGGTGTACAAATATTTTATATTTTATATCTTAATATCTGCAATCGTAACTATGTGCCGGTAACTAACAGTCCGGCACAATGGGGGATACAAAGTGTCTTAAACTTATATAAAACTAGTAATATTCTAGGCTTACCGTCTTATTCGCTCAGAATAAATTTTGGTAGCTCTGAAATGTTCATTGCGATGTCATTGAATTTAAATTGTCCACATCCATTACAGTAACCAACACAAGTGGCTGAGCGGTAACCATATTTTTATTCTTATATTTTATAAATTCTGAGGCCCCTTATAAGAATGGATAAGTTACCTGTCATGTATTACTCGTGTCTAATGGTAAATACGTCTCTGATATTATTATACCCTACTTCATAGGTTTATACATTACAGAATACATATATTATATATATTTTATAGAACCCACTACACTCATTATTCGGTAGTGTATATTTTCATTGGACATTAAATATTAATAATAATAGAAATACAGCACCTGAGTTGGCTGCGTTCATCACCCAACCGAAGTTCTGAGGAAGCAAGAGTTTCTTGTGAATTTTACGGAAATATAATCTTTTTATTCTCTGTTCGAGATAGAGAAAAAATTGCTGTATTGAATTTGTGGCATGTTGGCTGTTCGCTATAGGTGACTAAAAAAAAACAAACTAAAGTTTGTTGATGATTTCACGCTGCAGGAACGCAGAAACGTTCAAATATTATGATTTTGACTATATTTCACCTTCTGAGAATTATACTATTTATTTTTCGTTTTATCGTCAAATATCTATATCCCTTCGAGGCTTCGCTACCATAAAAGCCCGACGGATCAGTGTTTTTGAAGAGGGTATAATATGCTGCCAGCAAACGTCATATTCCAGTTTCAACACCGCGCCCTGCAGCCATCTATGCGTAAACTTCACGTCACCGTTTACGATAAATATTATTATACATTGTATGTGATGATGACGATGACGATAATAACAATATCCTGTCTCAGTAGAACTAATTTTGTCGGGATGCTTAAATTTATAATATACAATTACATGGGTGATAATATTTATGGTAGCAGCATGCACGGAAATTTGGCAAGGGGGCGTGCCAAAAAGAAAATTGGCACACATCCTTTAAAATCATCCCTCCTCCCCCCCCCCCCCAAAAATAAGAAAGAATTATGATAATAATTCTAAAGAATAGCCAGTTCTACTAATAGTGAATCCTAAATTTTTTTTTTTAAATTAATTTTTAAGAATATAAAATATTATTTATTCATTAATAACAACTACCTATAGTTATATATAATATACAATATACAATATATATACAATATAGGTAATAATACAAATCGATACTTCTTAAAAAAAAAAAAATTAATATAACGAAAAATTGTACACCTATAAATTCCCATTTTGTTTGTAATTTACATTATACTTTTTAAAACCAGTCAGTATTCAGTTAAAAACAAATGCATATTATATTATTATTATATTAAGCTTTGATAACTATTGTTCGGTTTTCTTGAAGAAAACGCACTTTTGAATTGAAAAATAATAATTATTGTAATAAACTGATAACCGTGGATTTATTGAGATTAATCACAATTAAAATACGTAGTTAATGAACTTTGGTAACCAACTGTAAATTTTATCATGCTTATGAGAATGGGTCTTTGTAGAATTTATACCAAACATAAAAAGCTCCTGCATAAATAATTTTGGCATTTCATATAAACCTGGCACACCCTGAGAGCACGTCTAAGATATTTTTTATCAATCTACGAGTGTTCGAGACAATGATGAGACGGGTGATGTCTCTGTTTACGAAAATCTATAGTTAGCACAATAATATAAAATATAGAACCAGGTCATCACATGAAATCTCTTATTTTCAAAAAGTGCTCATAACTCATTAGTATAGGTAGTACGTTGACCACATATTTCACTCATATTTTCTTTGAAGTTCATTTATATTTTTTGAGTTAATAAGTGTCTAATAATTGTGTTATCAAAATGTAATTAAAACATTTAAGTTTAGTTAAAAAGTTAATGTTTTTAATTTTTTTTAACTGAACTAAATAATAAATTTTTTAATCAAACCATGAATTTTGTGACTTTAATTGATTATTGAAATTATTTAGCTTTTTTAGTTGATTTGAAAATTGTCTATTTAGTTAAAATATTAGATTTTTATAGCCTGAAGTTTTAGTTATTAGTTCATGGATTTCAAAGTTGAATTTAAATGTGGATACAAATCGCTACAAATCTTTTGAAAAGCTAATAGTAATATTATCAAATAGAAAACAGTTGTTAATAATATTCCACATATATATTGATAATGAGAAAAGTTTAAAATAGATAATTTTATCAAGATAATAACTGTATTATAGGTCTTTAATATAAATTTATTTTTTAGAAATATTTGTATTATAAGCTCGTGATCACAAATCACAAAGTTTAGATTTCTATATTATACAGATCGCAGTGATTATTTCAATGTAATATTGCATCGCGATTAGTTTATTATTTCCGAGGTCTTCTACGGTAATATAATATGCATATGCGTACGACATAATGTCATCGATGTAATTATTTGACAAATAGTATTTAATTATCAACTAAATAAAAAAATAAAAAAAAATACAAAATATGTATGGTATCGAAAAATGGTGTGGTATAATAGTAAAAACTTAAAAATATTATTTCTATCAAAAGTTCTGTTTTGTAACGACTTAAATTTATGTAAAATCAAAAACTCTAAAAAGAGTTTTTGAAATATGTAATGAATTTTTTTTCGTGTTACCTACATGCTATGTTATATTGTTATAACTAACTACAAACTTACTAAAAAATATTATAAAGTTTATATTATGAGCACGTGTTGGTCACATGATACGAAATTAAGATTTTTCTATAAACATAGTTGTGGATATTATAGGTAGGCTCTTTTCCTATTGCAGTGTTGTTGCTGTTGTATAATTGCATCACGATTGGTTTATTACTCTCTCAGTCTTCAACTGTATAATTTTAAGCGTACGACATAGGTAAATATTATTATTATTGGTACCTGCAGGATGCTGCAGTGTTATCGCTGTGTATAGAATTAACTTCTAAAATAAATTACCTAATGGACAATTTTTTTATACATTTATTCTCTATACGTATATAGCTGCAGACAACGACAGCAGTGTGATTGTATATAAATACATTATTGTTGACGTAAATTCATTATCCGTCCCTAATATGCATTAGTTGTGTTTAATAATCTAATAATGTTATACGTTTTACTGTATATTATCCACTTAGCGATGTGCCTCATTAAAAATGCTACATAATAATAATATAAAATACCTGGTACATCTGGTACCTACCTGGTATATCTGTAGGTAAGTATATATGCCGAACCGGTGACTGCCTCCACCCGGTGCCGCTAAATGGGTATAATTATGCATATAAGAAGTCGTATTATAATATGTTCTAGAAACTATAGCGTGTCTTTCTGAATGGGCAGAAATTTCTCGTGGTCTTCTCACAAACGCATTCAACGTACCTATCGGGTCCCCGGTAATTTATCGCGGTCTATAGACGCGCACATGTTACATAGAGGTTGAATAAAAAACGTGTTTGATTAGGATTATATCTATACATAATAATATTATAAACGTTCCTGTTCCATGTAACCGATTCTAGTTCGTGTATACCGTGTATATAGTTATTATTATTTATTAGTGGGTATTTTTTGTACCTACGTGAGTACCTCCAAATACTAGAAAACCACTTTCAACGAGGTTGCTACATAAATTATATACAATGATAATAATTATGGATTAATACAATTGTATTAATATGGATTGGTATATTATAGGTATAGCAGGTTACAGTGGCGCAACCAGGATTTATTTAAGGGGGGGGGGGGTCCAAAAAAATGTATTTAACTACTGTTTTTATGTCCTTTTCCTGAGTATATACATACATTTCATTTCTTAATAAACACAATTTGCCGGGTTTAAGACCAATAAAAAGACACACACAATTATATTATTTACATTTTTAAATTTATATTTACAATGTATGTCAATTAATTATTATTATTATGCCAATTAAATTATGGTATAGTCATAACTCATAAGTCTTATTAGGTATTTAAAGTGTAAAATCCAAGCGCCGTTTTTCTTCAGTTAATATATTGATAACGTTTCGATAAGTTTCGATGAACATTTCACGGAAACTTTTAAAAATAAAAATAAAACTATGACATAAGCCGAGGGGGGGAGGTCCGGACCCGGGGTCCACCCCCCTGGGTTCGCCACTGGCAGGTTATCTCATGCGATCGGGAAATGTTATTTTTTCAATCTTGAAGAGGCCGTTGAAACGCTTCAACAGCCCCCCTCCCTTCCCCCAAATTGTATTGATTATTGATCATTAAATATAGCACCATGAAAATTATGTCTATGATCTGACAACGTTATGCAGATTTGATGATCATTTTTAGTGTACAAAAAAAATCTTGGCTTTTAAAATGAGGGGCGCTGGTGAAACGGATGTGACGCTAACTGAACTTAATACCTATTGCCGATGAGTGATATTTATTGTTTTTTTTTAGTTTCCTCGGCCAACCGATTATAATTAAACATTTTGTTCATTGCAAAATAATATGGTAATTCCAGCAACCAATCTCGGTCTTGTTTCGTTATGTACAGTCGTATCTCTCTGATTCAAAGTAGCTCCCGGGTGTTTAAAATCGTCGACATGCTCGAATTGTTCTATGACTATATTTGCATAATATTTATCGGACGCTTAGTCATGTTCATATTGTGCTTTTGTTTGAGATAATCTGCTACTGAAAATAATAATAGTCTACGGTCTACTATAGAATATTATGTGTCATATTTCTACGTATCGTACTAAGGTACAATAATATAATAAAACATTGCATTAATTAATTAACACGTTGTATTATTTTACCGTATGGATGTAGACTAAATATATTTTTTATACTCATATTTTTACGTACGACGTTCACTTGTGCGTACGGTGGCGACGTTAAATTTTAAAACATTGATTTTGTCTAATATTTAATACGATCAAATTAGAGACGGAGAAAAAATTAACTCTTTGATGCGAATAAAAACGGTTTTATAAATTGGGTCGTTGCGAACCGTTCAATATTGTATAATCACATAATTACAAAATTACAGTAATTATAACATGCTTGAAACACACTTGGTACTCGCCAAATGAAAAAAAAAAAAATACTAACACAGTTTAAAATAGTAAATCAACTTTTTTAGTTACCTTATGGGGATCACATTATTGCAGTACTTGGCACTACTTTCGCTTATCTAAAATCAATGTTAGTTTATCAAACATCAAGAAACATTATAACAGAAATATTATAGAATTGAATTATATGTATTTTACACTGGAATTGCAAGTGTATAACCATTAAAACTTCAAAAAATTCAAAAAACGCTTTTGATTAATTCTACGTTTGTTTGTAAGCACGACCGCGTTTAATCCTTAATCACCCAACATAGATAAATACCTACAATTTGATTTGAAAATGGTATGCAAATTAGAGATGGAGAAAAATTAACGTCTTGGAGTGAAACAAAAGGTTTTTTTTTAAAAAATGTCATCGTTTAAATATGGGTTTCTGGAGCCATTTATATCGTATTATAATCATCACATTACAGCAGACTACTGTAGTGTTGTAAACGCATTTATGAAACACGCACCACATTTGGTACCTACTACTTATAGCTACTAACAAATTGTTGATTCTAATGTGATTATTTTCTTGAAAAAATCAAAAAATCATCAGCTTTTAACCTTAAATGTAACTAATTATGTGTTACTATTACTACAATTAAATGTATAAGAAATATTGAAAATTCCCGAGTTACAGTGTCTTTAACTAGATAAGTAGTTACAATATTGAATATACTAATCAAATAACTCGACCATCTCAGGTTGTACATCACAAATTGTAAATTCGCTCAATAGTTTGACCAAAATAGTTCCAATACGTGCTCAATCGTTCGATGGCCATTGTACTTTTAAATGCAGTGGATACGCATTTCTTTGTTTCATATTAATATCTTTACCACGCGGCGCCTGTAGTATAATGCGTCTATGTAAAATGTACGGAGTGATCCATTTAACATATGACACTCATCATTTGGAACGTTAACATTATTGCAAACATTCCCTTTACACATCATTTAAGTCATTTTAAAATAACAATTTTGTGAAAAAATGTATTTTTACTATTTTTATCGTCATCTACATTTTTTAAAGTTTTTAGTATTTTGAATGAAAACATATTATAAAGTTTTTAAATTTATGTCCTGAAGCAGATGCGATATGGAGTGTTTCGATTCACACGAATCACGACAATAATTAACTTATTAGTGATAAGTATTCAAAGTTTAGATGAGTGGAGTACCTACATAGCAGACCAACATCGTATCGGACCGCCCTTTTCTATTTCACTCCTATCATTTAAATTTTCCAATGCTTATAACTCATAACAATCACTCTATTTCAAAACTAGATTTATTTATATTTAAGTAACTATTCCAAAAAATATTCTACTTTTGAACAAGTTATTAATAATAATGCACGTTGTCATAAAAAAAAATATATTTTTTTAAAATTAAATGGATCACTCGGACCCGCGGTATAATATCGTATATCATAGAGGTATGAGATATTGCAATATATACGCGTTGCGGTAAATTCCCAAAATCGGTTTTGTGTATGATAGTAAATCTAGAATATTATAATAGTATACGTAATGTGTAGGCATAGTATAATATATAATATTATAATACTATGGTATAAAAACTAGTTGGACCAAAGGGTGTCCGGGGGAATGCGTTTTTTAGTGCTATTTACCAGTCGGTGCGGCAGTCACGCCTATATAGTTAGAGGTTTGTAATGAAATTCTGGTAAAAACTAGTTTTTCTTTTAAATCTGACCTGCAATAAATAATACATACCACAATATGGCGTATAGAAAGCCTTTATGCCTTGATTATATTATTATTATTTACTGCGGAAACGTGAAGTTTTGAACAAAAATTGTGCATCATTGTGTGCGTTATATTATATTAATACCTATTATTATGTTTTAATTTCATTCTGTGTTCACAACCATGTAATTTGACGCTCAAGTTGTGTTCGGAATTGACCAATTCTGTACCTTATCGACATAGTCCCATTGTTTTATGTACAGTATAAATCGTTTATAAAGTCTTCCAAAGGAACAGGAAAAAATAGGTACTTAACCGATAGTCATAAAAATCAACATTTGAAGAGAAAAAATTTTATTCTCTATTAAACATCATTTCAATCGAAAAATATATAATACAACATCTATAATAGTAGGTATATATTATAATGTATTATTATTAAAAAATTAAGTATATTTTAATTACATACTATAATTATAATTAATACTGTTTATTGCACATAATTATATTAAAAAAATCAGTTATTTCTGTTTATGCCGTTTAAAAAAAAAAATAAAAATCTAGTTGTATTTTTGTTTCTATAGATGTTGCAAGTTTTTGAACTTGAGTTAATAATAGTTATGTCGTTTGAAACTGATTGTTTAGTATTTTCCATTTAATTTTAAAATTAGGCATTCGATTAAATATATACATACATTTTAAATATTACGTTACCGATAAAAATTAGCATAATATAAAAAATAGGAAGTTTTGACGGGTCCTATACTTTTGGTCAGGGCTGGGCCGATCAATTGCGGCGCTCCTGGCAAAACAAAAATTTGCGTACACTCCCTAGATTTTCAAATTTAATTATATCAAATTTTGCTCCCCCATTCCTAATCCATATTTTGCGCCCCTGGCAGACATCCACCTTGCCAGGCCCTCAGCCCAGCCATTCTTTTGGTCATACAACCCAGTATGTCACTATAACGGTTGTCACACTGTGGATGATGTCAACAGCAAAAGTATTAAACTATTGACACGCAAATAAAAAAAGAACCGCATTTTCAAATTATTATTTAATTTAAGGTTTTTTTTTCCAAATACAAAATAAACATATTATTCTGCATTATACATTAATAATAATTATCCCACGTATTAGTAGTTCATAAAAATAATATCAGATGACTATAATTTTTACTATTATTTACAATGTATCTAGCAATGGAAGTGATATTTTTCGCATTGTTGAAATTTCGACTAGTCATCAAGTGCTGTATATTTTATCAAGGTATATATATTAATATTAATAATAATAATAATAATGTTATGTATAAAATATCGAATATACTGCATTGCATACAAAATTACGTTTTTTTTCACGTTTTATACTTCTAGGCGTAATTTAATAATAATTTGCTACATTTGTCTTTTGTCTAAATAGCAAAACGAGTATCTATTATTTTCCATAACTAGCAATTTTACGAGAAAAAAAATAATCTTTGTTTCCACTTTAATAGTTATATATAATATATATATATATGTATATATACATAAAACCAAGAACATAATATTATACTAATGTGATTCCACACGGCCGCACGTAATATTGTGTGTAACCCTACACGCTCGTGTAACTATAATATAATACAATTTATAATACTTGAATAGTCAAATTCATATTGCTTTACAATATTATAATAATATAACGACTAACGAGTTAATCTTATGATAAACTCAATACATCTATAGAGGTATATAAGCAGTATATGGATGCAGGTAAAACGCGACTAACATATATTATGTAAATATTATATCCACAATACAAGTAGATGCGGATTTATGGCCAGTAAATGTAAGTTATCCTGCTGTAGTGCTATACATATAAAGACAGCTAATGAAATGTGGTAAAACTATAAATTTCTATTTAATTTTGGTTTTGTATTACTTATAATATAGATATATAGGTATTAAAATATCGTTATAGTACTGAAATATCACTGTCGCATACTACCAGGTTGGAAATTAAATTATTTTTCGAAATGCATATTTTAGCGTGCGATTTCTAAAAAGTAGAAAACTAAAAATTAGGCAATTTTATAATTACGTGTTTTCCTCACGATATATTGACAATCATGAGTACAATTAATATATATAATATATATCATGAGCGGATATAGGCCTACCGAGCAACCGGGCATTTCCCGGTGGGCTCGCTTCGTATTTCGGTAATGGGGTCTTTTAATATCATATATTATTAAATTCTTTTTCATATGGGGCACCTTTTTAAAATTTTCCGGTAGGCTAAAAATGGCTTATCCGCCCATGATATATATACCGTGTGTCCCAAAAAACAGGGGCCACTTTACCACTCATTACCATGAAAATATTTTTCAATTCTGTTTGCGGGACATTAAACTAGACTAATGGATCATAAATTTCTATGACTTACAATTTTTTTAAACTCATGTATCTTGCGCATGCGCAATAAAACTTACATTTTTTTTAATGGCAACCTGTAATTTGAATATCATATTCGGGTTTATCGATTTTTTTCAAGCCATTTTGATGTATCAACTTGTGTCATAAACCCAAAATTGACTAAACTAGAGCTATGGAGAATTTAAAAAATTAAAAAATTAAATTTATAATATAAGTTCCACATTTTAATAGGAATAGGTAGGTAAATAACAAAAATAGAAATACCAATGCTCATTATTATTTTAATAGATACTTAATTATAGGTAATTCTGATGGAAACAAAAATACACTTCTTCTTCTTTTTTGGTCTCGGCCAATTAAGACCATATGCAATTTCATAATGTGTAATAATAAAATAAGATAATAATTCATAAATAGTAAATAGTTCATTAATTTAATAATAATAATTTTGATTGTTTGTTGCATGGTGTTTAAAAAAAAAATAAGTACGTACTACAGTTAGAAAAAAAAATTAAATAAATTAAATTTTTTAATTTTTTAAATTCTCCATAGCTCTATAGTTTAGTCAATTTTGGGTTTAGGACACAAGTTGATACATCAAAATGGCTTGAAAAAAATCGATAAACCTGAATATGATATTCAAATTACAGGTTGCCATTAAAAAAAATGTAAGTTTTATTGCGCATGCGCAAGATACATGAGTTAAAAAAAATTGTAAGTCATAGAAATTTATGATCCATTAGTTTAGTTTAATGTCCCGCAAACAGAATTGAAAAATATTTTTATGGTAATGAGTGGTAAAGTGGCCCCTGTTTTTTGGGACACACGGTATATATTAATTGCACTAATCATGATTGTCAATATATCGTGAGGAAAACACGTAATTATAAAATTGCCTAACTTTTAGTTTTCTACTTTTTAGAAATCCCACGCTAAAATATACATTTCGAAAATAGTTTAATTTCCAACCTGGTAGTATGCGACAGTATATAATATATATTACATTTTTACGTGGTTCATAGGTTGAAATTGAGTACAGATATTGGTTATTTAAATGATTACGAAATATACTCCATGTGATAAAACTAAATCATTTATATTTCCAATTAGTTTTGTACCATATAGTTACATAAAGTTAGTTTAATATTCTAGCACTGAAATTTCACTAAACTGCAAATTACCGGTTGGAAATTAAATTATTTTGCGTATTCCAAAACGTATGCTCGTGGAATTTAAAATCTCTAGAAAGTATAGAAAATATGATGCTTTAATTATTTCTATGATAGAGGATAGTGAAAACTACTATTAAAACTAATATAATATAATATATTAATCATAGGTACATAATAATTATGTTTACATCATTTGGTATTTTAAAATACCAAATTATGAAAAAATTATATAAGTGATAAAACTAAATTCTTATTTGCTATTGGTTATTTATTTATCTGTATTATTTAGGTATTTATATTGTTCTATTACTAAAATGTTACTTTTAAATTTGTAATTTTTGGAGATAAAATTATTTTTTGTTTTCAGAAATGCATATATTGCGTGATTTGTAGAAAACAGAAAAGACAGACCCATACAAGTGTAAAGTCATTCCCATATGATGTATGTAAAGAGTTGTAATTTGACGATACATCAATAAATCTACTGGCTGTAAACAATTTAATATGTTAATAATATAATATAAATAATAATATAATATATAATAATATAATATAATATAATAATAATAATATAATATAATAATAATAATATAATATAATAAAATCAAAAATATATAATATTTATAAACAGAGCAGATATTAAATAGACTAGACGGGTTGGAAGTTAAAACCGATAAGCTACTTTTAGAGATAGAATGGAACGCTTGGAGCGAGAGTTATCCGAAGAAAAGCTTGTTTGAACAGATGATACAAGCAAGTTCCTTATGCCCCGTTAATTCTCCACAGCCTTCCATAATTGATATATATCCGGTACAAATGAAAATTGCTTGTACGGAAATTAAATTTTCCGGTCAAAACTCAAGGGATACGTTTTAAGAGCTGATCATCTGCACTCATCAGCTCTCAAAAAAGATTGCCCGGAGAAAACTCGCGAAATTAGAGTTTACCCGGAGTTTCTGGTAACCAAAGAAAAGAAAGTTGTAGTCGGGAAACAATGATCACCGGAATAAACACATGTTGTCCGAAAAGAAGTAAGCTACGGAGTTCTACTAAGTCAGTTAGTAGCATTTCAGCACAGGAGCCACAAACTATAAGAATTGACTTGGAGAAACGGAAAGCTTTAAGGGCAGGAGACATGGGAAAGGGTCCGAAAAAATAGGGACGGAAGAGTTCTGACCGGAAAAAACGGTAAAAACGAAAATTCTCTGTAGAAAAACTTTGTTTATATACGTAAATAAACTCTGGGAGGTCTTGAACATCGATCTTATAGGTCCTTACCCGCGGACGCAGCGGCAAAAGACAACGATTTTGGTAATAACTGATTGTTTCAGTAGCTAGGTAAAGACAAATTCTATATGTACTGAAATTTTGATAGTTATATCATGGCATCATGCATTATAATATGTACACGTTAATGAAATAGAAACTTGTGTCTTGTATCAGAGAATATCGTGTGCATGCGACGCGTTTGTTTATTTAAAAATATTATAGACATCAGGTAGGTATATAATATTATACGTCATATTATACATATTATTATTTTGTAAATGAATCGGCGGTGGATATACAGTTACGTATGTAGATAAATATGATATAGCGAGATGTATAATGGAGATAGGTACTACTGTTGTACAAGTACTGGTTTATAGTGAATAATAATAATAATACAATTAAAAAAATCCAACGAGATGTGCCGCCGAAGCTATTTCGTACTGCATGTACAACAGGTATATAATATAATATATTCTACATCGTACATGATTTCATGATGGTACAAAATGATGTACTGTAAAATAAAGTATACCTAACTCAAAATTGTATGTTTTATAAGTATCGCTATGAAGTTATATAATTTGTATAATGGCAAGGTTATAATTGTGTAGGGGAGGAGCCGAGGGGGTCATACTAAATATCCGTTGTGACATTGTTTATATTATAATTTTGTTGGCAATCTTAAGTTGAAATGTATTACAAGTTTATTATTCATATTATAATTTACTATTATTACAAAAAAAAAAAAAAAAAAAAACAGTACAATTTGCTATATTTCTTCCCCATAAAACATTTCAATCACACCACTGATTTACTAGACAATTTTTCATCCAAACATAATACGCTTACCAGCTACTAAACATTTTTATTTGTTTTTTTGAACATATATTATTTAAATTATATGATACTTTAGAATAATACTTACATAATAAATGACCCAAAAGTTATATTAAAAATAGTTGTTTAACGTCTGAATACAATTTTGACGGATTACGATAAAAAGAGTCACTTGTGCAATGTAACTCACCCATTGTTACTGTAAATTGTTGTCGAACCTTTTTTTCGAAAATTAAAAATCATCTATATAAATACATATTTGAATGAATAGTTTCCATTTTCTTAGTTGATAATAGTATATTATATTTTTATTAATGATGGGTCAAACTGTTTATTTCTCGTAAACCATACTGAACTGACCTTTCAAATATCTTTTACTGTTTGAAAATTGAACTAGAAAATGCTCTTAATATACTTATTATACTCTGCCAATTTTTACAATTTTTACTTTATTTTATCATAGCCTTCATGTTATCTAATTATGATGGTCAATTATTTTTAGTAGGTACTACTACCTACGTCCTATCTAAATACGAAAAATACTTTTCAACAATTTATACACTGCAATTTTTATATAACATTTAATTATTTATTTATACTATAATTTAAAAACTTCAAATACAAAAGTATGAATTTCAGTAAATTCCTTAAATCACATATTTAAAAAATAAATTATTTACTATAACTAGATAAGGTACCTATATACTTGTCTTTTATTGCCCCGCTGCAAAAGATCCATACGAGAGTGGGGGTACAAGATGAACAGCAAATTTTAAGAAGGGCCAAAAAGTTTATTGGAATAATTTAATAATATACATACTGAAGTTTTTATTACAAATGTTTTTTTTAAAGTGCAATAAATGATTATTTTGAATATTAAAAACTTAAATTGTCTATCTATTGTTTGCAATCATTGCAATCGCAACCGTTTTTATATCTGTATAATATACACCTGTGTATGATTATTACCAAAATGTCGTATTCCTTATCTTATTCACGACCTGGTACCTACGTTAAACAATGCTCATAGCTAGGTTACAGCTGAACACTTTTCTACAATATGTTAGCGACGTTATTATTATGTCGTTGGGTATTTCAATTGAATATTAGAATTAAATAACTAATGTATTTTATTTTTTAACAGTCAAGAGGCAGTGCATACAATATGTAACTTACGATTATCGCAGTATATGAAACAATTATACCTAACTTATAAGTTTATGGAAACACTCAAAATATGAAATAAGTGAGGATACAAAAATATATATACAATATTATGTAGGTACTTTACCACTTTGTATTATAAATTATAACAATATTTATACTTCGTAAAAAATAGAATGATAATTCTTCATAATAACCAATACACGAAATTAGATATAATGCGACAAAAAGACTGTTTGATCAATAATTTATTCCAAAAACAAATTTAAAAAAACATGTGTTTTTTTGTGTTAGCATTTAGGTAAATGTTAAAAAGAATTCAATAAAAAGATTCGTGTAAAAAAAAAATTAAATAAAAATCTATTTTAATTGAGATACATTGTATACTTGGCATATTCTTGGCGCCTTTTAACATTTCGACGCTACAGGCAATTTCAGCCTACACTGCCTCAGTATAAAATATAATTCATTAGTACAAAATAATATTATCATATAAATGCGCATTCACCGGCGGGTCAAACGAGTGCGTAGAAGCTCACACGCACGCACCATTCGAGTTATTTTTAGCGTAGTGTATTATTATATTATTATTTTACGTGTGTAGACTGTAGACATTATAATATGTTGTACGCACAAGGCTTTCGAGCCTCACCGTAAAATACGATTTCAATTACTCCAGACGAACATCGTCGTCGTTGTCGGTAATATTATAGGTGATAGTGTAATACGCAATATCTATACTAACACTAGACTACATAATAATAATATTATATAAACTGTAAGTAATATGGGAATCGCTACAACGACGAAAAAACAGTAAAATATAAACTTCCTATAGAATGCTCCATATACACTGCTGAAGCATTTGCTATTTTAAAAGCTCTTGAATTTTCATTGGAAAAACAAAATAACAACTTCGTCACCCTAAGTGATTCCCTAAGCTCAATAATAAGTATTGCTAACACACACAATCCCTGCAATGACATATTAAAAAGAAAATACATATCGCTATCTCTGACCACCACGCCAAAGAAAATGTAATCAAATTAATGTGGGTTCCTGGCCACTCGTCGATAAAAAGCAATGAAAAAGCTGATGCGCTAGCTAAAAAAACAGCACCAACCTCAGGCAATGTCGAAAACATATCCGTTCAAGATGTAAAACGCAAAATAAAACTTATTTCAGTACAATCCTGAAAAAATCTACACAAAAAATAAACTAAATGAAATTAAGCAAACTAACTTAATCTAACCCTACATATTTGGCAGAATAACCACTTAAACCGTAAAATAGAAACTATCATTAACAGACTCCGAATTGGTCACACAAAACCTAACCCACATGCCCATTCTGTAGTGTCAATTTGTCAATCAAACATATCATGATGACCGAATATTGCACAGACCGCGAAGCAAGGGACCGCAACCAACTATCAGAAGATATACGTATTTGGACCAAACCTGCCAGTCCCTAATATAATATCATTCCTCCAGCAAACCGGATTGGACAAGCTAATTTAGTTAGAATACTGAACCTTGTCTCTGTTTTTTCCCTTTTTTTTTTTGTTTGTTTACGTTTAGTCAACTGTTACAGTAATGCATATATAATAATATAAATGTAATATTGCGTCCAATGGCCACAGCTGCTACGGACTGTTTCTTTCTTTAAATAAATAAAAAAAAAATATTATATATTTATAATAGTAATATTTTATAGAGAAACCGGATTTTGGAAAAATATATCTGTTTTTTGTTGATAAAATATAGATTCAATTTTTTACTGATGTTTACATTGGTATTATTTATTTGCAATTTTTACCATCTTAGTAAGTCGAAAATAATGTTTATAATTAATTATTTGCGTTTAAATGAATAGGTTACCTACCTTTGTATGAAGGTACTGTCGATTGTTTGGTATTCATTTTAATTCTGCTGACTATTTGACTGACAATTATTGTTTCTAAGGTGCAGTTTTTGAAAAGTCCCTCAGATAAAAAAAAGAAGATTTCATGAGACCTGATTATATTTGGTTCTATTTATATTATCATACTTACTACATATTTTCATACCAGAAGGCATCACTCGTCGATTGATACAAAATATCATATAGACATTCGTTTTGAGTGTGCCAGGTTTATATGAAATTTCAAAATACATTTATGTTGGAACTTTTTGTGTTATATAAAAATGCTACAAACGGTAAATCATGAATATGGCAATATTTTTAATAGGTTATTGGAATTTGAAATCCTGCATTTACTTTTTAATAATTATTTAATATAGTTTATACCATTATCACCACGGTTTAAGGTAAATTATTGTAATTGTTAAATTTCTATATAGTTATCATTTTATCACAATCACAAATTAGTTTTCAATTCAAAAAAGCGAGTTTTTTAAGAAAATTATGCATCAGTTATTAATAAACTTAATGTATAAAACTGTTTATGCTTTAACTTTATGCAAACTATTGTTGAATTATAAATATACATTATTACATTAATGAACAATAAATAGTAACTTTGCTGCGATATTTAGTATTGTTTTTGTGAAGTATCGATTAGTATTGTTACCATAATAATATGATTGTTATTAAATGAATAATTAATGTTTTATATGTAGGTACTTACAAAAAAAAAAAAAAATGTGAAAATAGTATAACAGTAAAATATCAGTAAAACTAGCTATTCTTAGCATTATACATTTTTGAGGATGAAAGATTTTAAGAAACGTATTCAATTTTTCTTACATAACCGCTTGCCAAATTCCTGTGCACGCGGTTACCAAAAATATTATCCTATATGTAATTTGGTAGTTATAACTGTTATTACGAGAGCATCATTGCAATTTTAGTTTTACCGGGACAGAATATTATTTTTAATATTATATCATCGTCGTTGTCGTGTAGGTATAATGATATTTATTGTAAACTGTAATGTGACATTTTCGTGTGGGTGACTGCAGGGCGTGGGATTGAAACTGGAATATGACGTTTGCTGGTATAGCGTATTAACCCTCTTCGCAAACACAGATCTGTCGAGCTTTTAGTAGCTGGATGCCTCTCTCTCTCTTTAGATAACAAACGATAAAAAAAAAGTTATCCTTGGAACGTGAAATGTAGTCAATATCATCAAATTCAACAAAGTAATTTTTCTCTATATTGATCGGAGGAAAAAGCATTAAATTTTGTTTATAAGGAATCTTTTTTTCGATGGAATCTAAGATACAAAAAAGAAATTGTTTATGAATTTCTAATTCAAAATAATTTACAAATTGTTATGAATTTGTCAAAATTATAACTATAGACGCTTATGAGAAATTATTGTGAATTTACTATTAAATGTTTTTTTTAATTACCATCCAAAACCACTTATGGGAACCTTGTATTAAATTTTCATAAATTTTTTGACCAAGAAAAAATTATAAATCCATAATTTTATTATACCTATAAATAGCTCAGAAAGTCAAAAATTGTAAAAATATTTTTTAAATGTGACTGTATATACTAAATGGTAATTAATTTTTTTTCGTATGGCGCTATGTCCGAGAGTAGGCACGAAGGCCTAGTGCGGACGCCTATTTAGCAGAATTTCTATTGGGGCACCCGTTTCTGCAATGCCCCGGAGTGGGGGATGGCGGCACTTGTTCTCTGGTCCCTGTAACTTGCCCAGAGAAAAATGTCGCCCGATGGTCGAGGATCGAACCGGGTCCGGCTGAGCCACAGCCGACGCGTTAGAACGCTCGGCCACTTCGTTCCCCATGGTAATTTAAACTTGCGATAAAAGCTTAGGTAATGTATTCATAGTTGCACCAAAAAACTAAATTGATTTTGTCAAAAATAGGTTTTTATAAAAATCCTCATATTTCCCTATTTTTTCCCCCAGACGCTTTTGTAAACTAATGTGAATTTTCAAATTTGACCTCTCCACGCAAATTGTTTTTATAGATAAATCGTTCAATTTGTACTCACTACTCACAATAGATAGTGTGAATTTGTATACTGATATGTTTTATACAACATTGTGCTAATTAGTGGGCTTTGACTTAAGTACTTGTACCATATGTAGGTGTACAATGTACATGTTTAAAAAGATAAAATAATTGATAGGTGTGTGTGAGTATGTGTGTGTTGGTGTGTGGGCAGAGCTTCCAAAAAACAAGGGTATATGCGAGGCACAGATAATAGTATTGCTTGTATATAGACGCCTATATTACCTCCAATCCAGCCTTGAATTTGCATTTACAGTAAAAACAAATGGAAATAATTACAATATTCTACGGTTAAGCAGTAGTGATTATTATACAGTAATATTATGCACATTAAATATATTATTATGAATATTTTTATAAAGCCGTATGTAGTAATACGCTCGCCGGGGTGTTGATATTTGTTGTAGTGGTGGAGGAGTATTGAGGTTCGAGGGTAAGTTTAGATGCCAAATTTTTAATACTTTACTGTAGTGATATCTCATTAATATAGTGAGTCATTATCGTTTATAAAAAATTAGTTCTTCAACGACGGTGTTGTCGTGCCAAGTGCGGATCAGGTATGACGAAAGGTAGGATTAAGTAACACGATAAAAAAACATTGTTATTGATAAATGTATTTTATTTAAGTAATAGAAATTCGTGGGCATAACAAACTGTATCTGCCCGAGAAGTTATTTGTAAAAATCAATAAGTATTGGGAATGAACTTAGATATATCGGTTATGTTGAGGACAAGCTCAACGACTATACTAAGTTCTACATTTGGGAGATGAAAAACTAATTCTAATTTACATTATGAAAGAGTTGTGTATTTATACTGAATCTTCCCTAGCTTATGCGTTACATGGTAGAGGCTATGAGGTGAATTTAGAAAAGGCACCGACAAAAAGTTGTTGTTGTTGCCTTCATCCTTGGTAGAATTCTTGAAACAGATTATTGTTTGGTGAAACCGCAAGACCCGTGTAGTAAAAATAGTAATTTTTATTACACCTTACATAGTAGATATATTACAATGAGCTCATGTCTCATCATTCTTATATTTTATAATATCAAAATATCATATTATATCATTATATTAACATCAGTGGCGCTGAACTCTATGTTGAGATCAGTCCATGGCCTGATATATTTTGAAAATTTAGGATGGGCTTCTTCATAATATAATATTGACTACTTTCCTCTTCATGGTACGCCATTTTTGACAATATCAAGACATTGGACCTCTTTAAATGTTTTTCACCCTACTATGTTTTTAGAACTTCGGTGCCATTGATTAACACAATTATACTTAATATTTAAGTATGATGACTCTGTCGGTTTACTGCACTCCTCCCATTAAAGCTAAAGTCCTGACTTCCTTAAGTAAAGAAAGTTCTAATTTTTGGATACGCTACTGAGCTTATTCCGTGGTATAAGAGGACAATCGATTACGTCTGTTCCTCTAGGTGCGGATGCCACTGTTGATTTGGTTATCAAGACAACTGTCTTAATTATTCAAGTGCGCCCTCCGTGTTAGCTTGGTTAGGTTAGGTTGTTCTTTATTAAGTTTTAATTGTTGTAGTGTTTGGCCTTGTACAAGCCCTATTGTACTATTGAAATGCTTTATGCTATCTAAATTGCATATACTGTATAGTAATCTTGCTACTTTACCTACAAGTCCTAACCTGGTGTTTCTTTTGCTAACGTTGTATACGATGGAGCTTAACATTGAACTTTTCTTCCAATCGATATCTTTTACTATAGTAGTAGTTTGAGATAGAAGTTTATTACAATTCGTATCAGGTTTGTGTACAAATCCTTGGCAAATGGAGTTAATTTTTTGTATTACAGTATCCGTAAGGTTCCAATGCTCTACATATTTTTTAAGGTTAAGGTAAGCTCTTAAGTCCCACCGTGAAGTTATAAGTTTCAAAGGTTCTCGATTTTCATAGTAAATGCCTGGCCGTTGTGTTAAATGTTCATCTGTGTATCGTCCTGACGTGATTAGTGATAAGTATATATACATTTAGATTTTTAATAACATAATTAACTAGGTATAATATTTAAATAACCACGCGTGTCCGTGAATAATAATAAAAACAATATCAACTAATAAAATATTCTCAAAATTTTTAAATTGATATTAACTTAAGAAAATATTGTATCAAAAGGCGGCCCCTCATGTCATGAGCTTCGCTCAAACTTAAGACGTGCCTATTTTTGGCAAATTGAACCATCGGATGTGTTATTAATACTTATTATTATTATTTTTTGTATCCATATGAATTAATTGTAAAAAGAAATTACCATTGTTATCTTGGTTATAAAGTTAAGGCGATTGGTAGCACTTTTAGCTTTTTAAGAATTTTAAAATCTGCACTACCTTCCAACAAGGTCATGAAATCGTATAGGCTAGTTGTTGTTATTAATATACGTTGCCGTCATGTTCAGTTGGTTGTATGTTTCGAATAGTAAATTTAAACAATTATTGGATATAATTGTTTAGGTTTGTTTGAAAAAATCCTAACTAAGTGTTTACCAACGGGATCCATTCTGTATGGTTAACGGGGTGATTTTCGTTGATTATTAACGCTCACCCTTCGACTTTTGTTATAAGCCTGGGTTGATGGGGCTACATATGGACTGAGTCCCAGTATAACCTTTTTCGACGAATTGAGTTCCGGGTTGTTTTAGGGTATATACCAATTGAATCCAGTGAAATTTTAGGTATAATACTAATTGAGTCCATGTTTTAATACTAACTGAGTCACGCCAAATAAAAAAAAAAAATTCCTTTCCACTTTTACAGATTTAGGACTGTCTGTAACATAAAATTATACAGGTATGGTTGAAAATGTTCTACTCGTATATTGCATAAGTTAAATAAATATAGATGATAAAATAAAATTTTTATATTGATAAAATTGTATGGGATAAGCATTAAATACATTCAAATCTAGTTATTGTGTTTGATTGCAACAGTTACATTTGATTACTGGTTTCTTTTTCTTTTTCTTTTATATAATTTCTTGTATTAATTATATGAACTCTTCTATTTTTTATATACGTTCAACGAAATGTCTATTAACTGGTAAATATTTGGATGGGCTGAATAAAACATAGGTAGCATTAAATATAAAAAGTTGCATGGCTGTGTGGAATAATTTCCGCTGTCTCTGTACTCTTGATGGTTGATTTTATATTTTACTCAAAATAATCCTCAGACTCAATTCGTGTACTATTAGTTTCCTAACCCTGGATTCAATTAGTATATTATTTTTTTCTCAGTCAGGTGTAGGGTCTCAATTATTAGTATACAGCAGATTTAACGAATGTTTAGCCTTAAATACTAAGCAAAGGTGAGTTTTTAACGCGGCCCATTCCGTCCCGGTAACGTACAGTCTTATAATCGTCCCCACTTAATTGTGACAGTATATTCTCAAAAATCATCGGTTTAACTTTGACGGCTACAGTATTTAGTATGTGTTTACATTTTATTATATACGTAGGATGATAAATCTGCTTCAGTACGGTACCATGCGCAATGCAGTTTTTATATTCCTATTATAGCTATGGTGGTAATTGTAATGCGAAAGTTACGAGTATATGGGTTGTACCTTGTAACTAATTATTTCCCAACAAGTGGTTAGACACTCAGAAATATACCTATTGCATTAAATTTAAAATGACTACTTTCAAGTGAAACATATTGTCTTTTTTCTGGATCCTGTTGAATATGCTCTGCGTATTGGCTGCTATGTTGGCCGTCTTCTATGCTCCGCTTGGCCCTCGAAAAATGTAATTGCTCTGCATTACACCTTTCCCTAGTTCTGATGCTGATGTCGATCGACGCTCGTTGTTGAACTCTAGGTCCACTGATGTACCTATTTGATTTCGGGTTGCTTACCAAATATTATATACTTCTTCAGGTGACCCCACACCTGACACCAAAAAAGTATAGTCGTCTTTCACTATCGTATATAAAAAATGAGTTTATCACACATTTTATCGATGAGTACCTATTATTGAAATATTTTTCTTTAAAATCACTCAGTCATAATAAAACAACATTAAAAATATATGTATATTTACAATTTTTTTTTTAGCGTTGCTCGTTAGTATTCGTTGAGTATAATATTTTATTTTTTAAACGACAGCATCTTTAATTAATTTCATATTCCAAAGCAGAATTTATAGAACTCTAAGAATTTATATGCATAAAAATCAAAGATAATAAGTTACCTTTCACTCCTCACGGTGCACTCTCCACTAAACTTTAAATGCCGATAAGTAGGTATAACTTGTATATAACTCACTACCAATACTCGTCCGAAATTCGATATTTATTCATTGTAGTTCTCAGTAAATATTCCGCTATAAGTTATTATACACTGCAATAGTGACTAGACTAGGTAGTGCACTGATAATAATCACAAACCGGATGACCGCTAAATTAATAATAATAATACGCAATGCATTCCGATTTATATAGGTATACACAAACCTACGTAATGAGCGCATGCGCACATCCGTAACCAGATTGTTATAGATAGGGTACCTACCGGATAATACCGCCTCTAAGCCTCAGGTACCCGCACCGGCCGCACCCGACAAGAACAAACGAAATAATATAATTTTTTACATTCCGCGGTAATAATGTTGGATGTGTCGGACGATTGAGCACGTTGAACGGTTTTGGTCAAACGTTTAAGCACACTTCACAATATTATTATCTAGAGCGGTATACATGGCTGGCGCACAAAACTACCACTTGTGTTTGATTCGAACAGTTATAATTTTAAATACAAAGCTGAGCAAGTTAGTCGTTTTTTTCAACTAGATGAAGTTAAGTTATTTTAATACAAAAACTAACTAAATTAGAATATAAGTCTGTTTCTGAAATTTTTCAAATTTTTAACTTCTTAGTTAGAAGCTTAGTTTGATTAAATAATAATTAAAAGTTAGATTTTCCATAGTTTAAAATACAAATTTTAAAATCTTTTGTTCTAGATATTTTAAGTATTACATAAATTAATTACTCTTTGTCTCGGTATCTAACTTAAATTATTGTTGACAATAGTAAAATTTTAACGAACTAATAATTTGATCAATAATATTTTAACATTCAAGTAGTTAGGTAATAACTTTATGGGTTATAATCTATGACTTTATGAGTTATAACTAACGACCTCTATTTATTTAAAAATAATTAGAATATCAGTACCTAATTATAGAACACAGATTATATAACAAAATATGAAAATACAAACAATATGATACTTTATATGAATGTATGCACATTGCACATCTATGATGGCCTTTGTAATTTTAGACATCGTGGTTAACGTGGGTTTATAGATAATAATAGTTGGCACAAAGAAGTTTTACAAAACATTTGATCTTATGAAAAAAATAAACTACAGAAAAAACTAGTTACCTACTTATTGCTTATAATCATTATTTATTATGATTCTCAAAATAACTAAAAACTACAAGTATATACAATTTATTTCAATAATTATGAATCGAGTAAAATTGGTAAAAAAAATGTTTGGACACTAACAATAATATATGTCATCTCCAACAGCACGTTGAGCGTCACAAAATATTTTACATTTTTTTGAACAAGTAGGTAATTATAAATTATTTTTTAATGGCGCTAATTACAATTCTTATAGTTGCGAGAAGGTATATAGATTGGATAATGTCCATTTAACTGGTTCTAAGAAGCTATAATTACAACCTTAAAAGGAGACCGAAATTAATTTTAAAACGTAATGCGAATTACACCATTTTTAACCGTTTTTAGCCCAAAAATGTTGCTAGATACGATAAATGCAGTGCTCGACTTTTTTTTTTACCGGTAATATTTTATAAGCAGTAAACGTTGCTACAGGCATTAAATAGATTACTAGATACTAGAGGTATTAAATTTATTTACTATTTCCGTTGTATTGATGATTCCCAACAAAATTTAAATTTAAATTATAAAATTTTAGAATCTAAACTATTGAAACATTAGTGTATTCAGGATTTTGTCTCTAAGTGGGAGGGACATGGATAGGTCTAGAGGTCACCGACTTTAGTGAGGGCTCCGCCAATGTAAATTTTCTTGAAACTATGATAACTTGTCAAGACATTATATAAACACTAAATTCGTTGCCAAAATCATAATATATTAACCAAATAATTGTTTAGACTTTACTCGTTAATGACTTCAGCTAGCTTAATTTTGATACTCCAGTAGTCTAATGCCGTACTAATACAGCAGATCCATATGTTCTATAATTAAACCCCATAATATTTGATCATTTTGCTAGTTGTCTATATAGCTATTTAGATGTTACTACTATATTTTTTTATAACTTATATAACCACGTATTCACTTTTAATTGTTTATAATATAATATTAAATAGAATATCCCATTTTTATTTTTCTCAATATATTCCATAATCAATATTTTGCATTTGGACAGTAATTTACTAATTTATCATTGTTGTAATTTGACAATCGTCAACAAAATATCGCTATGTACTGAGGACTCTTGTTTTTTCCCGAATTATAGAAAAATCAATCAATATTTCCTTAGAATACAAAAAATAACTTATATAATAAAGGTCAAGCAAGGCCCTGCAAATACTCTACTGACCTGGCCTAGTGAATTTTATACAGAATAATACACACTCATAAATATATTAGGTATATATACCGTAGTATTTAAAAGAAGATGATGCAATTGTATTGTGTATAACCAATGGTCAACATTAACATTTTGTAGTTAAAAAGATAATTTTTTCTTAACTTTTTAATTATTTAGTTATTATGTTATTGGATGCTCTATATAGATAGGGTTATTCCTGTTGTTATTGAAAATAAAAATAAAAGAAAAGAAATAAAATAAGTTTTGTTAACTAGTTAAAACTATAATATTAATCAATAATTTTGTTTGCTTAATCAATAGTTTAAATTCGATGATTTTAACTTCAAATAATAAGCAAATAAACAATTCCTTAATAAGTAAAATATTTAGATAGGTACCTATTTAATTATCTATTACTATAATTTACTTCCTAAGACATAACCATTTGTTATGTGTTAAAATATATTCCCCCTAGTTTGAATGGAGATTGCTGTGAAAGTCTAAAATGATGTATACATAAACATTTTTTTTGTCCCTACCCCCCCCCCCCCCTCAAAAAAAAAAATAAAAAAAAATAAGAAAGTAATATATTCATGTTTTGATTCTTCTTAAGCTTATTTTCAATCGTATGTTGACTCAATCACTTAAGATAATAGTTAATTTTAATATTTGTATCGATAAAGTTGACTTTTGAACTTTAATAGCAAGATACATGCACTTTGTGGTCGATAACGTACGATTCGTTACAACGTAATATATTGTAGTAATCATGAAACGGAGAATCGTCAAAATGAAATACCGTAGACTTGATGCTGACCAATATGAGAATTAAACTTTTATAGGATAAGCATAATATTAGGCATATGTGTAATAAAAAAAAATGCTATACCATTCATTTCATTAACATCTAAGCTTAAAATTCGGTTACCTATTTTAAGAACTTTTGGTAATTTAGGTAATTTTGAAAATATTTTACCTAATGCATATTGTTAATGTTTTAAATAATATTTGTTTTTTTTTAAAATAATCTTTTTACAAAATGTGTTGTATTAAAAAAAGTGGAAACAAAGTAGAGAGGTTTCACAGTAAAAAAATTATATTAAAAACTGCTAAAAAAAATATTCATTAGAACTACTAATCTATATAGTAGATACACAGAGGTTGATACAAATATAATACCTCAAATAAAAAAATGTTATTAAATATATATTATAACTCAGATAAATAGTGACATAATACTCGTAACAGTTTTTAGGGTGGGAACGTAGCCATAATGCACGTGGTCCACGACCACTGCAAATGTTGGACGTTTTGTTATAAATATAAGTAACTTTTTTTCCGGCTCCAGTGAACTGTTATTCTATCCAAGAGTTTTAGGAAATTATTCATTTGAGTAGGTACTTACCAAACACAAATACATATAAATAGCCATTCTGCTGTACAATGGTATTGAGACGATTGTACCGCGTCATCAAGTATAGGCCACTGTAATGGTGTGTTAAATTTTAATTCAATGATAAATTATATTGTATCTGATGAACGAGAGACCATGTCTTTCAAATTAATAATAAATATAATGCTATTAATCGTTATAGAAATTTATTTCATATTAGTAGTAATGCGTGGTATGAAAATCGAATATTTTTTTAATGTTTTTAAGTAATCTGTGACTCTATGAGTAAAATTACCCACTATAAAAAATATTGAAGGAATATTTTTGAGGATATAACATATCATTATTGTTTCAAAATAATTTAATCTCCATTTGAATTTTTAAAAATTTTTTTTTTTTAGTTTTCAGTCGAATATAAAGTCAAATTATAATAAAATATATAATCGGTATTTAAACCCGCAAAAATATTAACCTCTATACTTTTTTTTTAATACCACAATGAGTTATTGCTAAAAAATCAATTTTGCAAATGCATTTCATATAATATGTTATTAAAGGTATGAAAAATACAAATAACTAAAGGATAGTCCTTAAGTATTTAGTAGGTACTTATGTATAGTATTTACCAATTTAAATACATATTTAAAATTACAAAAATCAGAATTCAAATAAATTAATTGATATAGTCGAAAAATAGAGGTAAAATACTTTGTTTATATTGTTTTCAATGCACACCCTCAGCGATTTTAAGAATTAATTTAATTTTAACTTTTTACAAAATTTATTACTCTTGTATTTCTGTTAATTTAACTTCAAATTTAATTTAATAGTTTTTTTACTAACATGAAATCAACGAATTAAATGTTAATTTTAACATGCAATGCAAATTAGTTTAATTAAACTTTATAACATTTTAATAAATGTCGAAAAATATTTTAGGTTATGTGTGTTATGTGTGTTATCGTTGTTTTGTTTTTTGAATTATGAAAGTCAATAGACTTCGATGAAGTAGTACCTACTTTATATAAGTACTGTATAAACACTAGGTACATATGTAGTTTTTAGTAAAATAAGTTATAAGCTAATGTTATGTACAACAACCTAACTTTTTTAACTTAATAAAAACAGATTTATGTAAATATTTTTAATTTAACTATTATATGACCAAAAATTAAATTTACTTTTTCTTATCAATACATACTATAAGTAAATTTAACTAGATAAGTTAAATTGTCCAGCTTTGCATTTTGTCCAGTTAAAAAAAAAATGTAAATAATATTGGCTTGGTTGTTTGAATTAAGGCCCATCCCCCTATATTGACCCTGCTTTTCATTGTAATAATATATTATAGGTACATATATATTTGCAGTGACGTATAACTAGGATTTACAGTGATCGTGCATCCCGAAAAACACGCCTGTTTCACTAATACAGTGAAAACTCTCTACAACGAATCTGAAGGGACCATGTGATTTCTTTCGTTATTGAGAGTTTTCGTAATAGAGAGTAATTAATAGGTTTTAAATCAAATCAACCATTATAAGTTAATTTAATGTTATTTATGTAATATAGAGTATTTCGTTGTAACGAGTTTCGTTATAAAGAGTTTTCACTGTATATTATTTACCAGCTGCAGACACATCGATATAAATTTATATTATAATAATAATATAATTATTGTAAAGTAAATACTATTATAAATGGGTACAATAATATGACCGCATCCACAAAGAGTCTAATTGTTTTTTTGTACTTGCTAATTGCTATAGTTGTTTTATAGGTAGGTACCTATAATAACGATAAAATGTATATCAACCACAAGCAATAATATTTCGTTTTAATTCGATATAACATACACCACTGGTTAGGTTGGGTTAGGTTATAGTGCACGGTTCAATTAGGATATTATGTATTAAATGTATGAATAATGAATAATATACAAGTACCTATGTATATGATGGTAGGTGGGTACCTGTTTTTAATTTTTTTTTTTTTTTTTAAGTCGACGTTTACCGTTATTTGAATACACGAATGCGCCGCTTTTTAATCGTTTTCATCAACATCAAACAGTGGGGTATGTATGTAGCGTGGGGGGTGGCGAGTGGCAAGTCGACGAATAACAAAAAAACAACATATATATACATATATATACATATTTATACCTCTATAGGTATCAATACTATAACAATACTACCGTTATCGTGACGACGCGACGTCATGAAGACCCTAACCAACGGATTAATACGTATATTTACACTACCGTGTATAGAAACAATTAATAAGGTTTCGACCGAACCAAAAAGAAAAAAAATAATTCTTATATTTAAGAGAACAATATATTTTTTTTACTCGAGTTGCTACACATAATAATATATTATATTAAGTAAAAGAATAGTGTATAGTAAACTAAAAAATATCAAATCAGAATTCGGAACGGATAATACCACGACTTGGTAATATATATATATACTATTACCAATTATAATTTAAAACTTGATAATGTGGTTGGCTTCAAGTTCACAAGCATTGCAAAATAAGACCAAATATGACGCAAAAATAAATATCACAGTGCAAATAAATGTTACTAAAATAAAGTTTCGTTTTAAATTATATTTATTTTAAATTGAGTTTTTGCATTACATTCGTTGTTGTTCGTCCATTTGATTGCAGTCTTAAGTAAATTTCTTTTAAGTGTTCTTTGAGTACTTTAACATTTCATCGCAATTATTAATTTGTGGCTAGTAAAATTGGTCTGTCAAGTGATGGTGGATTGATTCTGCATCATTGATAGTTTTCGAATCGTAGGTGGCTCAGCCTGCAATAAATGTGATGGATATCTATTTTAATTTCCAATCAATCTTGCTAAAACATAATCAGAAAACACAAATATTTTTGAGTCTCGAGAGCTAAACACACATAAGAAATATCAGTGAAAAGTAAAAAAAAAATATTTTTTTTTTCAACTTATGTTTAATTTCAGATTAATTTTTGTGAAATTCAATTTTAAAATAAATCGTCAAATGATTATCAACCGTCAAATAGAAATTTGTCACAAATTTACGTTAAAATACGAATTCATTTTGAACGAGTTTTTGGAGTATAAAAATACACTTTATGCACATATAATTGTTTGACAACTATGTATATAGCTAATAAGCGTCAAATAATTTTAAAACGAAACTTAAGGTGCAAGGTGCAACGGATACAATAATATTGAACCAAGTAATAACATTTATCTTGGTACTTTTATCACATGCACTATACTAAGAGATATGACATAGAAAATAAATGCATCTAAGCCCCTCCTTCCTAGATAACCATATTATAATTTAGTACCTAGGTATACATGATAGGTAAATGACGTCAAACTGAGACTCGATACTTTTAAAATCTAATCAATTATGTATATATTCCAGGGATAAGTGAACCGTTGTTAAATTCGTTAGATTTTTTATATCCTTTGCATAATTGCGATACTAAGTATTCTCTTCAATCATGAGATTTTTTGCACCGATTCAAAACAATAAATAAAAATATAATATCAAAAAATAAAAATGTAGCTGTTTATATTTTGTAATTAATATAAAAAGTGTTCTATTTACGTGTATGAATAATGTCATGCTATATGGTTTTGAATTTTTGAATTTTTTGAAAATAAATATTTATATTCAAACGATATTTTAAATTTTTTCCAATTTTAGATCATTAAAACATTTAAAAATCGAAATTGATTTGTAACCGTGCAACTAAAAAAGTTGTTGAAATATTTTTTAATTACTTACATGTTTTTATTATTATTTAGTAAGTATATATATTAATTCAATAGGTATAGGTATTTAAACTTATTTATAAGTTATATATAGTATTCAGCCTAGGTTAGGTTAATTATTAACAACTCCATCACGGAATTAATATTTATCCAGGGCCTGATTAACCAATTGGCTAAATAGGCTACAGCCTAGGGCGCCAAATCAGTCAACGTTAAATTTGGGGTGCCATAAATAATTTTGAGGTAAAAATCAACCCTAGCCTACTGGCGACCAACTCCTTAATCAGGCCCTTTATTTACCCTCAACTTAATAAACGTGATGTTTGATAGACTCAAAACGTCTACGTGATAACCAGACGAATGTTTCTCAATGATTTTAATAATACTGTCACCTATATAATATTTAAATATGAGCTTCAATAAAACTTAATTTCAGTTATTCCAAAAAATTTAAATACAATACTATACATCCCAATATAATTGATATGAGTATTTACAGGTAGCTATTTTTAGAAATAACGATATGAATTATTGATTACATAATATTTTATTCACAGTGAGTTTTTATAGTTTTGTAAAGTTCGGATTATTTTGGGTGGGTTTCACACCAAGAACGTTAAATTATTTTGGCCTCTCGATAAGTCCCAATCTAAAATAATTTAATAACAGAAAATTGATTAATTCATTTTTAGCTGGCCGATAATTCGGTGTTTGATTCTGAATAAAAAATAAATGTTGACAATAATTGGCTAAATCTAAATAAATAAAACCATCCTGTATTGTGTTAACGTATATTTTTATCATAATATATTTTTAAGGTTTTAAAAATCGTTCAACCGGATCGTTGTTTTATCAGGAGACATATAATTGGAAATGTTACAACGACTATTGTCAATTATTTTTAAGACAAAAACAACAAAAACATGACTTGAGATTTTTTAAATTAGTTGTTTTTGTACAGGCACCCTTTTTAATTAGACCCTGCAGAGACCCGTGTTACTGTTATAGGCCTAAGGGTGAACTAGGCCGGTGATACACTATGTCACTTGTCATACTTATGTTTCGAGTCGGCTGGTATATATTATTATATATTGTGTCTATTGTCTAATAAAACTTAAGAAAAAAAATAATGTTATATCACGAGTGAGTATATGCATCATATAGGTTTCTTCACAATCATTCATCCGACTTCAAACGCTCATAACATAATATGTTTACAATAAAATATATTATGATACGTTAAATAGAAATATAATATTTAAAATGTATTTAATGATACTTCGTATCTATAATTAATGTTCTATGTGGTTTCCGTTGGTCATACGAAGAACATCTACTATAAACTCAAATTCAATTAAGTAGTGCCACATAGCTTAAAATCAGGTGACCCACGTATCAAGTTCGTATTCAGTACTTCGTAACCATTCTGTGTCGCTAATTTTAGCTTACAAGTGAGTTGATACATCATCAAATCTAAAAGTATGGACATGACCAAGAATAAGTAAGAGGGTTATTTTTATTGATTTTTAAGTAACCAAATTCCAAACATTTCAAAATTTTTCAAAATTTATTATTAAATTTAATATTTCTACTCGATAAAAATAAAACTAAGCAATGCCCTATCAGATACTATTTTTACCTATCTATATTCGCATTTCCCTGTAATATTGTATTCATATTAATAAAATGAATTCCTCTGAACGCAATTTTTTTTTATTTCTATATATTCATGAAGAATGCGCATTACAAACATAGCTAGAAGGTTTGGAAGGCTAATGATAAAAATATGTTTTTTAAATAATTATTTAAATGACTATAGTGATTTGTGAAAATAATGGATTATTGAAATCGTATAGTGAGTGATAATTTCTAAATTTTCTGGGCCACCATAGGAAACTTTAAGTCTGTCTAGTCCATTATTCCATAACTATAGCTGCAGTAGAAATATATCGACTTACGCTATCGTCATTTGACAATCAGAGATGATATTTTAGGCATTTAATTAGGTTGGTATGTGTATTTTTTATATTATTTAAACACGATTTAAAAATCTACAAAATAATCCACGCAATAATGTTAACCTTATCAAATTATGTATCTTAATTGTTAAATGGAAATTAATATGGTAACAAGAAAAAAAAATGATAAATTCTTCAAGTTTATAAATAATAATAATTCATTAAATTTTAGTATGCACAAACGATCCAATATAATAACTTATATAACTGAATACTGTACTATATATATTACATAAAATTTATAAAAATGTTAATAATAATAACTTAACTACTAATTAATTATTTGATAATTGTAAAGTATTATTACGGCAGCTGATAACCTTATTACGCGATACTGAATACTGGTTGAACAAAACTAGTCAATTTACATCGTCATTAATATGTTTTAATCGTGAAAACTTTCACATGAAAACTTTTGATACTTCTCAGCTCTTACATATCTGTCGATGACAATGTATTTCATTCCACGTTCGTTCAATAGATTTTGGATTAATTAATATTTCGTTTTCCGCTGTTAACACTAATTAATTTCGATGCATGGAGTAATTGCATTACATTTTCATTGAATCAAAAACAGACAAGTACTCGAGACGATATTTTTGGTAAAATTTTACCATCGCACAACGAGCTACAAGAACAACCACCCATTAAAAAAATAAAAAAATAAAAAAATATTTTACATATTAATATGTAGATTAGCGTTTGTTTATTTTAGTATCTGCCCATTACAAAATTTTAGTTCACCTACCTACATAGTGTAGTATAAATACGATCTAAATTAAAAGCAACAGATTTATCGAATTTCGTACTTTCTACGGTAATAATATAAGGAGACAATTTTAAAATTTTTATCGTTTATTTGATATAAACACTTCTAATATTTGTTCACTTATGCAGTAGCTCAATAATTTTCAAATGAGATAAAAAGAACTATCGAAAAATGGAATAACCCTATGTCGCTCAAAAGAAGAGAGGAAGTCGTACTAAATCGCCTCAGAATAGGTCATACGCATTACACACATGGTCACCTCATGAAAAAGGAGCCACCAAAAATATGCCTTACATGCGGAATTACATCTACAATCAAACATATTATCACCGAATGCAGAGACACAAAAGAGGCAAGACAAAAATTCAACATACCGGAACACCTTCACGACGCACTGGGCCCTGACGAAAAATCCACCCAAAACATAATTTTATTTTTGAAAGATACTGAACTGTACAATTTAATTTAAGTCGTCATTTGATGTAAAAATAAGCCAATGGTCACGTTATCGAGGCTTTTCTCTTAATAAAAAAAAAAAAAAATAATTTTCAACCTCGGAACTAAATATTAAATGCTAGAAAAAAAAAAGATTAAATATGCAAACTGGTTTTGCAAAATATTCTGTTTTTCTTAACTTTTGGGGGTTATCCTTTTTAAAATTACTAGGAAATTTCAATTTTGACCTCCAAAATACACCTATTTGATTCATTTTCTTACAAGAAAAGTTACGGAAGTTGAAAACCGAAGTATTATTTCAACTACTTTTTTTTTATACCTATTCATTGTGTGTAGGTACACACACAGCCACACAGTCATAAAAATAATCATTAAACAAATGATTGTAAAATTAATTAATTCATAGCTCGGATCAGAATCTAAAATATTAATTCTATGTTGTATTGCAGGTATTCAACATGTAAAAGATTATAAAATGATGTGGGTAGACTTTTAATTTTTAAATTAAATTATATTTATATTTATTTATTATTAATAACATTATAATAATAAATTATATGTGTTATTATTACTAATAACTAATAAGTTTATTACGCAATGAGTCTGTAAATGTGCAAAATCGCTTAAATTTGGTGAGATATTATGCAAAAATGTCCAACATCAATAATTAAATCTGAGTTGAACGTGTTATGAAACGAATTTGTGTCTAATCAGATATCGAATAAATTCCTAAGAAGTATACGAATGCAAAAATCGTCTTGTAGTTCCGAGCCTATTGTTAATAAACTACTAGTAATTGTACTATATAGGTACTACGTTGTAGATTCTTTATTAAGTATTTTAAGATTCTGTGTGAAAAGATAAGAACATGTTCTTTTAGATTATTTAGACTATTTATATTTCTACTTATATCTCGATCATCGAATTGTTCGCACCGTATAATTATTGACTTATATGAGACGGACTCAATTTTATAATCTGATATATAATACAACATACGATTATAATATAATATATTATTATGCGATGTTGTCTACTAAAAATAGTTTAAATAGGTAATAAAATAATAATATCTATACAAAGGATTGGGTAAGTTACTCAATTTGTTGTAACTGGTTACAAATTACAAGTAACTTTTAAGTTGTGTAACTAGTACAAGATACTATATACATTTATGTCATATAACTGGATAAAATGTATATAAGTTATATAGCTAAGTTACATTTAAAGTTAAAGGTTACATTGATAAATAAAATATTTTTGTACCTATTTATTATTTATTTATTTATTATAATTAACACATTTTGAAAGTTTTTATAACAATTTAATAACATTTAATAATGAGTATCTCTTAATCTCTAATATTCAGTTATCTCATTAATTTGTGAATAACTATTTATTATTATTTTAATAAAAAAAAAAATACTTAACACAAATAATTTCAACGTACAATCAACAAGGTTGTTGATTTGTTTCTATGCTTAACGGGTTTTGTAATAATAAGATTTTAAAATGCTTCAACGCTTAAGTAAGCAATACTTCAATAATGTCTACTTTATTTTGACCAATTTTGTACAGTGAAACTTAAAACTCTCTCACAAACACGTCGGCAAATTATATTTACTATAGGTACGCGTGTGCATAGATATAATACCAGGTTGCAACAAGTATACAATCATCGTACATTGCAATACCTTTATTTTTGTTTTTTCCTTTATTTTCGTATCGCGTGTTCTCTATCTCTATCACAACCTTTTAGAGTTAGAAAAATGCATTAATTTTCAACTTTTTAAAAATTTGCAAATTGGATCAAGTTAGGTACTAAAGTTCTTAGACATCGGAAACTCAAAATCATAAATTTAAAATATGTTCTAAAATCAATAGATCCATTTATCGATCCGTTCAGAATTTTAAATTATCAGTAAGTACTAGAGCCCTGACTCTTTTAAAGGAAGACGGGACTTCATCCAATATATTTAATAAATAATCACACAAATCAATAACTAGGTGTATAATGTCATATTAAAAGGCATCTGGAAGACAGTGAAATCGTTGATAAATTCAAAGTTTTCAAAATATCTGCTTTGAGGGTAAACCAGAGTTGCTTTATCAGAGTCACGGCATTTAAAATATTTGGGAAAATTGATTAATATTAAAACACATAATAAGCATAAAAGTAGGTAAAGTTGATATTAATTATTAATTATATATATAAAATTTAATTTAAAAACTAAGGACAATAATAATACACACAAAAAAAACACTGTTTGCACGAAAACAGTTTGTAAGAAAAACATAAAATTATGAAAATTTTAAATTATCTTTATTATGAACTACACACCACAAAGTTATAACACTATTGTGTATCTACTTAATGTCATAATATATCGTTGAATCATACGTCATGTGATACACATGATATTACCACAGAATAAATAAATGATTTTACATTGTACTTTTAAGTATTTTTCCTGGAGAAATTTGGAAAATTTGAAGGAAGAAAGGACATGGGAAGAGCGACTACCCCATTCAACCCCCCTCCCTCCTTAATAACGTCCCTGAAATTTGTATGCAAAACAAGTTTTTGACAAAATAAATTTTGCTTTTTCTGTTGTAAGTTAACTGTGATTATAAATGTAGTGATGAATGTTGAATGTTCACCTAATATTTATATTGGCATTTAAAACAAGGTATAATTTAAGCTCTTTGTATTTTTTTTATATAGTTACAGTCGATAATTGACTACTTTTTTAACTTCATAAAATCCTTCAAAATTATAACAATTATTTTGCAGTTAAAAAAACATTTATTTTAATACCTATAAGGCATAACAATTTATTTCTCAAAAGTTTTCTTTACGGGTAAATAAAAAAAGTATAGCATAAAGCCACTTTCATTTTTTATGAGCGTTTGAAGTTTAAATTTTATAACATTGGATATTTAAACACCTAATAATAATTTATTCTCAAACGATTTTTTATTGTTATTTTACAAAGAATTTTAACTGAAAGAAGTTGGAATATTCCACTTTTACTTAAGTAAATTATATTTTTCTTTACGCAATAAAATTTTAAAATATTTAGAATTAGTTTAAGATATTTATTTATAATAATTGTATAACTTTGTCTCTTTAAACTCTGATTTATAAAATTTATAGTTAGTGAAAAATCTTAGAATTTGAAACATTATTTTTATATAAACGTTTGATGATCATATTTCAACAAAAATGATTGAAATCGTGAATATTTTCAAACTATTTTACAGTTATAAAGTATAAATTATTTATTAACATTATGAAACTATTAAAATCATTTTAAGCTGCCTATCTATGCTACGAACCTATTCGCACCATTCGATTCCATGGTGACTATTAAGTTGAAACAGTGTACTTATTAAAAAAACATGTTTTTATATCTATTGTTGGAAATAATATTACAATTATTATAAGTATTCAAAAAATGCTATTTTTTTTGTTGTGAAAAATTAGTTTGACCTATATTAAGTATATTAGTATAACTAATAGATAAATAAATTGCTTATAGCAACACAAATTTATGATAAAATATCGTTGTAGTAATAAAAAAATCAACTCTGCTCAGAACACTTTGATTGTTCAGTGATTTATAATTTAATTCAAATTCAATAAATGAATACATCCATTATAATTTATATAAGTGACCTGCTTAATGAATACTCGACTACTACAGTTATATACAGCAGGGGGATTTCTCTGGTTTTTGGGTTTCTAACCTTATATCCGTCCGAAAATTACGATTATTGATATTATGAATTATGATATTTATTTACAGAACACTGTGTTCGGAACACATTGTCAGTATTAACGGTACCATTCAAAATAAATTCATGTTAGCCAATATTAAAAAATAACATAATATAAGTATATGATTTAGATTTATACCGGTCAATATTAAAATAGGTGGGTAAGTGTGTACTGCCTAATGCCTATGTAATGGTTTTCGAGTAGGAGCAGGTCACTGTAATGGGTGTTTAAATTGGAATTTAATACTAAAAAAATCATTGTATGCGAAAAACGATTCTGAGGGAAGATGGTGTAACAGCTTGAGATATTTTTTATTAGGTAATATTTTTTTTATTTTTTTTTTTTGTTTGTTACATTCTTAGCCTCTGAGGTCCATATTTTTGATTTTCATGTCGTAGTTTCATACAACATTTAAGGATTTTCATCGACTACAAAATAATTCGAAAATTTTTTTAGTTATCCAAATTTGAGTTTTTAAACCTTATAAAAAAAAATTATACCATTATAGGTACCTACGAATTTATGTATTTATATTATTTTTTAAATTTTTTACTCATCTCACCATGAATATTTTTTTAAGTTATTTAGCAGAACGAATTATTTTTTATCGATATTTATAGAAGAAAAACTTTAAAAAAGTGAAGACGATTTAAGCGAATAAGGCTGTCTAATTGTTTGGTAACCAAAGTTACGATTATTTGAATAACAAATGTTCGTATTGATTTTATTTTTCCTGATTATTTTAAAAATTAATGATCATTTTAAATTTATATTTCCCAAAGTACCTCTTAGATCCAATTTTGATATCAAATGTTCGTATTGATTTTATTTTTCCTGATTATTTTAAAAATTAATGATCATTTTAAATTTATATTTCCCAAAGTACCTCTTAGATCCAATTTTATACCACAAATATTCATCAAAATTGTCAATTGATGATTTTTTTCTACTAAAATAGGTTCTTCAGACACAGAAAATAATCATTGTAAAATAATTATACGCTGAAGGTTTAAAATTAGTACCAAAATTTGATCGTCAGCATATCATTTTTATGTTGCATGTAGAATTACAGTTAATTGCGTAATATTGAATACCTACCTATGTTTGATAATACGTTTAGAAACTGGCAGGCTTTATTGTAAGGATATTTTCCAACTGCACAAATAAAATATATGTTACAGTAATAAGGGGCTCCACATTAAATACAATATTTAAACTATAAAAAAAAAAACTACACGAAAAATTGTCAAAGTAATTTTATTATGAGTTATTTATAACATAAATATATTAGATATTTAGAGATATTTAGAGATTTATTATAGATATATAATGCAGTGATGCACTATTCACAAAGTCATTTGTACACAAGCCATCACAAATTAAAAATAACAATAATATAACTTTATAGCATATCGATGGCTTAGTGCACACTGTGCTTAGTCACAAAATTTTGAATTGTACAGGAAAGCTATTTTAAATATTAACTTTTTTAAACCCGCTTAACTTAAGTAATATTTAATCTATTTTCTAAATTTATATTTACTTAATACTATAATATGTACTATGTAGTTTCCTTTTAATATATAAGTTTAATTCATATAACATATATAAATGTATTTATTTATTTTAACGACGTTTTTTAAAAAAATATGCGGACTTAGTAACTATGACAAAATAAATTTGGATAGACATGGACTTAAAATATTAAATAGACCTACAAAGTAATTATTATATTTTCTTTTCGTAAAACCTTAAAAATTAAATAAGTCCTACAACTAAAATATTTTTACTGCACTCATATAATATGTCCGGACTTATAACATGTAAGCAGTTAATAAATTGGATAATATAAATCAAATTTATGTTAAGTACGGATGTATAACAAGTGTACATTTAAATAACAGTACAAGTACAAAATTTAAGGATTTATCATTAAGAGTCGAAGACTTAATACATTAGAGCGAAAATAAATATAGCTAATTGCCATTCATGATAAGTGAAAATAGTAAATACCACATGAATAATTAATTAATGGTTATAGAATACAAACTCCTTGTAAAAAACGAAGAGAATTCAATTTTCTAACGATTAGTATCAAAAAGTGTTTTTCGGAAAAATTAACTTATAACAAGTTTGCATTGAGCCATCGATATGAGAGTATAGGTATCTACTTATTAATATTAATTAATAATTTTACCTTAATAATGATCCGATGATGACAAGCCCGTGAATAATGCAAAGTAAATCAAAAAAAATAAATGCATGTATGGTATACACACGTACAGTTTCAAGAAATAAAATGTTAAGTCGTAGATAATCGGCAACGATCGGTGATAATGACGATAATGTGATATTATGGTAAATGGTAATTAATAATTATATTATATGAATATAAAATCATAATATAAATAGTAAACAAAAATATTTAAAACTGGACGCGCCTGCTGTCAATAATCTATTTTTAACACGTTCAACGCCGATAGAGAGCGCCTAGTCGTCAATCGTCATTCGATGTGCATTATTTAAATAATTTTGGCAAAGTGATTTTTGTTGCATTTCTCAAGTGCACATATTCGCTAAGCCAACTGCACATTGTATATTTCCTAATGCACAATTAGTGTCCTACTGCACCTTACAATAAAGCCTGGAAACTGGAATTTAGCTTTCTCGAATAGTGAGCTTCCCTAATTTCTTTTCTTCTGGCTTATAAAATTATAACCCGCCAGATTCGTTGCTAATAGAGATACCAAAAACGTAGTTATATTTTTCATATAATGAGTTAAACTTTGTAATTTTTTTGATTTTCTATTGCATAAAAGTTTATAGTTATATGAACTCCAATTTTTCACCGTCACCGTTGAAAATAATTTGGTGAGGAGTCCAGTGAGTAATTTTAGTCTCGTTAGATTATATGCGTTTGTAGGATTTATTTAAGCTTGATTATCGTAAAGGTCAATACGTTTAAATTATTAATCTGACCTGTATAACCTGCAATTATAGTCAGTGTTTGAATTTAGAATTATTATAAAGTAGAGTAGCACAATCCAACGGTTTAAAAACTGCGTTCCAAATGCAAAATTATTTAATACAGATCCCTGGGTTCTTTATTTCCCCACACATTAAAACATATTTAATATTAAATTTCAGATTAGCTATAACATTTTAACTTTTTTAAATTCTAAGTACAATATATTTAGCTACTACGTAACATATGTAAGTGAATATGAATTTATATTTTATATTCACCTTATTTTTCAAATTTCTCCTAATTACATTTCATACATTCGGCTAGTTAAAAAAATAATTTATTAGTATTATTATTATTCTCATTTAGATAAATAATACCTACATGTTTCAGTAGGAAATCATCATATTACGTATAATGTTATTAGTGATAATATCTTAATTTTTGGTTTGGTTCAAAAGCATACCTATATCAATTTTCAACACTATTCCACAGATATTTAATGATAAAATAGTGTATTGTACATCTCTGTGCACTAATAAACTAGGTAAATAACAAGCGTTAACATAAAAAAACTATAGTAATACAGCAAATAGCAAATTATTAGGTAGTATAAATCTTAAAGAGCGTTTGCTGATCGCTTTAGAGTGCTGTGGTTACCAACTGGAAGTGTAATGAGGATTTTTAAAAACTCGTAGTTATATGGAAAAATTGTGTTATCACTATCACGTTCAAAAAACAAGTGCACGATATTTGTTGATAATATACTCTTAGATATACATTTTGTTCCCATGATTTGCATTTCACCACAATCTAAGCCTTCTTGGTATGTTTCAATCAAAAGTTTTAAGCCATTGTTGGTGTCTGAGTGAATTATAATATATTTTGGAAGAAAACAACAAAATTATTGAAGCAACTTGCGATGTTTCAAAAATCTACTCTCTAATTTTGCAAAAATTGTCCAAAATCAGCAAAATCACACGTTAGATCTGTAATAATTGTCATTTCTTGATATTTTTTGTATTCTTCAATTTTCCGTAACTCATTGGAAGACGAGTCTCTCTTTGGGTGTTAAAAACCTACTTTTACGTAATTTGCCAACTGCAGTGTCAAACTAAATAAATATTTTTAGTTTGTAATTGACGTCCAAGTGGGTGTCGCGTCAAAATGTCGCGGTAAAAATGTCGTGTTAAAAAGATCGCAGCAAAAACGCCGCGATAAAAATGTCGCCAAAACAAAAATGTCGCAGGTAGTAATATATCGCCGTAGTCGCCGATGTGGCTCACAGTTCCGGTTTTCATTCGGTCGTAGGTATGATTAGATTAGATTAAAGTAACATAGGTAATAAAACGAAAATAAAGTTCAGTATGTGATGATTACGAAAATCGATCAATTAACGACTACCTGCGTGGAATTTCGTATAACTTCCAATATCAATTGACATAAAAATACAATTTATTTATTTGTGTAAACTGTACATTATAAAATTATTCGATATATAGATTATTTCTGGACGCAATTTTATCGGCTGAAATACCAGATATCTTATCATAATATCATTGTAACTAATTTTAAAATCTCAATATAAAATATAAATGCGATAATGAACACTGCGACGAGCAGTTTGTAATCTGTGTTCGTTTTACGTATAATAGGTATTGTGTATTGTGTAGTACTACTCTGTAGTCTATAAAATCAATTTTTGGCAACATATTTTTGCATATAAATCCGAATCCTAATTATAATATATTAGTATTATATTAATCATATTTTTGACATCGCGATATTTTTGTATTCGCGATATTTTTGTATTCGCGACATTTTAACCGCGACATTTTTATAGCGACATTTTTACAGCGACAAAATTACCGCGACATTATGACGTGTATCCGTCTAAGTGATACACTTATTGACTGAAATATTTTGTTTATTATGTTACAGATAAGTAAATTAGAATATATGGCTACTAGAAATGTCACCGATATGTATACGCTACTGAGAACAAATTCCATCCATAAAAGAGGAATAAATTCATTTCAAACATTGAAATATTGTAATTATTATGATTCAGATAGCGATGAATGTATCAATAACAAATCAGCATTGTTGGAGGCCAATCGTGCTATTGACATGCGTTCTCAGGAAATCTCTTTACCTTCTTGGATTTTATTATTTGAAGATGCTCAAAATTCTATAACCTGGTTTTGTCCCAAATAACTAGTTTATTTTTATAGTGAATATAAAAAAAATAGTTCGAATTTTAGGTTAAAGAATCAATTAGAAGAATTAAATTCTTTACAACATGTAATTGCATTAAAGCCTAATCTAGATGACTCACAAAAGAAACGCGCCCAAGACCTTACATTACACATTACTAGGGTAAATAAGATATATGATAAATTATTAATTTATTGTTATTATTATTATTTATTTTTAATATCGTATAATATAATATGTATTAAAGTTCTTCTACCTGTCTCGCAATTAAAATCTAATTCTCCTAAAGCTTACTTTAACATCCTTAGTAAATCGTAAATACCTATGTTTTCAACATTTCATTCTTCTAAAAACTCAACTCTGGTACCATTGATTCATCCTCCCTTCTTTATGTCACAAATTTTCAAGTAACAATCAGTAAATTATTGTATGATTTAATATTTGATATTTTACTGTATTATATTGTGTTATAATTATATGTGTTTACTCCAATTCTAATATATACAATCAACTGTACATTATGAGGTGCAGGTCTGTATCGCTCTAGTAAATAAATAAATAATTCAATAAATATTTAGATGTATATTTTAAACATATGTATGTATTAGATTTTTAGGGACTTATTTTTTTATAATTTATTACGTTACAGGTATTTGCTTCGACAAAAAAAACAATCGACCAAATCCGATTGCATTCAAGTGATTTATTTGATAACAAAGAATCCCATCTTTCATTCAACGTGTCGTTTGCTTTGATGACAAAATTAAAAAATGTTTTCGATGAATTTCAAAATTCACTAAAAGCCTGTAGCAACAGTAATATAAAATGATTTTTACGGCAAATTAATATACTAATCATTAAGAGGACGTTTCACCCGCATGTGTTGTCTCCGTCTTACAAGTGCGTAACATTGCAAAAACTGTTTCGCGCGGGAAAGAACCGAGAAAGTTATAGTTATAACTAAGAAACGAAATTTTCACCACATGAAAAGGAGAATTTTGTCTGTGCAATATCGTTTTTATTTTTTTGATATCACTTATATAAAAAAAAATTCTTATTGTTTTATAATACATTAATTTTGTGTTTTTTAAGCATGAATAACTTTCTTTGTAGTTCTGATATCGAAAAAATAAAAACGATATTGCACAGACAAAATTCTCCTCTTTATGTGGTGAAAATTTCGTTTCTTAGTTATAACTGTAACTTTCTCGGTTCTTTCCCGCGCGAAACAGTTTGTGCAATGTTAAGCACTTGTAAGACGGAGACAACGCATGCGGGTGTAGCGTCCTCTTAAGTACTTACATATACATATTATACTTATATTTTTTAGAAATCCAAAATTTAGAACATACATCGTTGCAAACGCCTTATGAAACTGAAGAAAAATCATCAAATTCTGATTTACAATACATAAACAGTAATAGTTCTTTAGATAAGGGTTTAAGACATCTGAATATCCCACAGTCAAATCGATCAGAAAACAATAGAGAGCCTGTACAGTGGAAAGGTGAAGGAAATCAAATAGCAAGTTCTATTATTGAACTTGATAATATATTCAAAGACGTCGCACAAATGACCACTCAACAAGTTTGTTATTTAAATTTCATATCCATCTTTTGTCCAGTTCATACTTATTCTATCATTAAAATTATTATATAATATGGTTTCCGCAGGGTAGTGTTTTAGACCGGATAGATCACAATATCCAACAGACTGTGGTTAAAGTAGATTTAGACGCAGTGGAGCATATAAAATCGGAAAAGTGTTATCGAAGTAATCTATACATGAAATATTTTATTTTTTTTCTACTTCCCATTAGTTTTCTATTGTTATTTTTTTGGATATGATAACTTTTTAAGGTAGATGTACTAGATATAGATATTATGTTTATTCACTTTTTACATTCAACTAAAAATACTAATTGATTTATATCGTTATCACTTGTTCTTCGTTTACATTTATATGAATTTATTACGTTTTTTCGTTTAATTTGATCATAATATTATATATATAAGTATCGTCGTTTTATCCCCATCTATACGAGTCAATAAAATTTTATTCGACGTTGGCTTTCCCATATAATAATGTACCTACTGAAGGAAACGGATACTTATTTTATAATATATACTTAAATCAATATTACGATATTGATAATGGTTTATATTTTTTTAAATTAGGTTTTTAGAATCCATAAAAAATATTAATTAATATGTTGGTACTATTTTTAAGGTATTGTTGCATATTATAAGTTTTTTATGACATTGAAGTTTTTCAGCAAGTTTTGAGTATATTCTAAATCATACATTTAAAATGCTCATAATAATTCACTTAAAACTAAATTATCGTGAAAACCTTTGTATAAACACAAATAATATTCTTACCATCATATTTCATAAATGGCTGATTCACTCTAATTTTTTAACTAACAAATCTGCATACCAACGTGATTTTCTGAGCTTTAATTTGGTATATAATTAACTTGAATATCATTCACAAATCAAGATGTAAATGAGTTTACAGAAGTTTTGCGTGTTGATTGCGCAGAACCTGCCGACAAATAATGATCGTATCATCGATTGCTGTCATCTCCACAGCGATATAATTTTAAAACTAATTTGATAACTTATTTTGTCTGGATTACAAATTATTATTAAATCCAGATCTTTAAACGATAAGACAGGTATTTATATAATAAAATATAATATTATCGATTTGATATTCAAATCGTGTACAACTCGTGTGCAGTTAGATAACTAAATTATATATTTTATTTTTATATATTATTATGTTGTGAGATTGTATATCATCAATGCCATGATTCGACATCATAACATTAGTCAAACAATACTTTATAGGTTTTTATACAGTTGTCAGTCCACAACCAGACGGTAAATTGAAAACGATCAGTATCTCAATGTAGAGTTGTTCGATTTTAATAGCGATTTGTTGTATTTATATTTGAGTTTGTGGTAAATAGAAAAATAATAAAACCATAACCCAGTTATAATTAATAATAATAATAAGTAAGTGGATAATTAAATTATCCTCAGTATACACTGAATATGTAAGATACTAATGAGATAAATCCGATATTTTTCCCAAGTGGGTAGAATGATTTGAATCTAGAAAACGTTAGTGTTTTCTGCAGTTCTAAAACAAATATTTTTTGATTTAACTCTTCAACTATAGAGAAGAATTAAAAGAATTAGAAATATGGTAAATAAAGAAAGCTTGTCAAGTTAATATTAAATATTAAATTTTAAATTTTAAAAATCATTATTTTTTGAGCTTTAAAAACAAATGGTCCACTTTAGAAAGGGGTTTCTTTATAGCAATGCATAACTCCAAAACGGATTTCGATGACTCGGGCCTTATTAAAATCACATAGGTAGGAAGAAGTTGAGTGAAGAGTTTTAAGCCCTTAATATTTAATAATTTATTCGCTTTGTTTTTCTAGTAATATAATTATTCACAAACCAAAACCTATTATAAAATTTACTGAAATTTTGCGTGCCAATCCCAAAGATGGAAACCTACAGAGGGATAATGATCGAATCACCATCTGCTGTCATCGCCACAGAAATAAAATTTTCAAATTAATTTTTATAACTATTTTGCATGGATTATAACTATAATGATTGAGTCCAGATCGTTAACAGATAACTATATATAATATATAATACAAGGTACTTAAATAATAAAATATATTATAGGTTTGATATCTAACTCGCATACGGTTAGATAGCTATAGATAACTATATAATATATTTTATTTTTATATTATATTACGTCGTGTTCATCATAAATACGATGATTCAACATCATATTATTAGCCGAATAATAGTTTATACGTTCAGATGCAGCTGCTGGTCCACACGACCAGACCGGAAATTGAACACGATCAATATCTCACTGTCGTCGAGTTGGCCGATTGTAACTGCGATATTTTTGTTCATCATAATACAAAGACTGCTTATATCTTCTCTGTATTGGTATATTTAATTACCTCTGTTCGTAATCAAGTTAGTATGGTATAATGTTGTAATAAAAAAAAAATGAACTTGTATAGTTACTCGATTTTCAGCGTACAGCAGTAAACCTTTTTTTAAATTTAAAAACAACTTAGATAGATCTGTTTTCACCACTCAAACATAATAAACGAGTATAGATCTTGATATCAGGGAGGAGAGAAATTTTAACTAAGGACCCATGTATCCCCCCCTAATTTAGACAATTATTTTTGAAATTAATCCTCACACAAAACCATGGATGTGGTTAACCATGATTTATAATGATGATTAGGATTAGATGTAGGTTAAAAATAAAAATAATATAACAGCAATTTTCAAAAGTACCTATTCTTTTTCAAAAAATAATATTAACAATATTCTGAAATTTATATACAATAATTAATACCTAGTATGCTCTTGTTTTAGTATTTTGATAGCATAAAGAATATCAAAAGTATTTTTTTTTAAATAGTTAATACTTTTATGAAAAATCTCAGAATTGAAGATCTAACTGAGAAGTCCACTGTCTGTGAGGTTTTTTCAAACCTTATATACTTGTATATTTATGTATAAAAACGTAGGGATTAAGTATTGTATGTTCAAGATAAGCTTTGGAACTTTCAGTAGGATTTGAAAAATTATTTTTGAATTTGATGGCCTAAATATTAAGGGAAGTTATAGGTTATGATAGAGTTATATAATGCAAAGAGTAATCATCATAAATGTAATACATACATGTAAAACATAAATAAAATTGTAAATATTGTTGTCAAATATTATCTTTGATGATCTCTCACTAATTCTGTACTGGAATCATAATTATATATTTTTCTGAAAAAATTAGACTCTCCACCCATTTCAGATTTCAGATTTCCAGATAATATTATGAAATGATTATTGAAAATAAATTGTTTTGTGGACCGAGTGACTATGACCAGAGAGCTATTTTTATAACGATTCGGTTGTTAGAGTGAGGACGAGTGTCGCACGTTCAACGCACGTGGTATCAGTTACTATGACTTAAATAAATAATATTAAATTATATGTCTAAAAAATAGAGACCAAATGACCAGCCTTGTGTGCAAGTGACGGCTACTGTTTATAAAAGGTAGTGTATTAAACTACAATAGGGACGTAATGCTTCCATCAATGAATAAGTAAGTACCTATATCGTTTGCGCATTATGATAAAAATAAATATTATAATACAAAATATTAACTTTTTTTTTACTCTAAGGACCATTTCATTTTTGACGAATTTCGTGAATTTTTGAACTTTTATAGGTAGGTAGGTACGATTTTAAAAATAAAGTGACAATAATAATAATTTTCAATATTAATTATAAATAGAAATGTGATCATTCATAAATCGAAAATTTGTGTATTTAATTTAATAATGTATAAGTATATACATTTTTAGTTATTAGTCTAATTAACCATTTTCTCACGTTTCTAACATTTTGCTGTGTAAAATTAAAATACTGCTACATTTATTTAATGTTAAAGTATGCTATTCAAATGATATATCATATATGATTTCTCAAATGGCAGAAATTGAATCAGTGGAGCGAGTAGGTAACTTCCGACTGACAGACCGTCTTCGTTTAGATTCATTTTTCATACACATCAATTTATCATTGAAGTGACTTAATTGTAGTGACTTTACTCTACTCCCCAACGACAAGGCACACTTGACGTATACTGATGCTACTGTACAGAAGATCGATTACCTATTTTCTCTCTTTTAAAAAAAAAATTTTGACAAAAAAACACTTTGATATTGAACAATAATAATTAGTTCAATATCATCGTGTAAAAATGAAATACGCCTATGTCGATGGAACTAATTTTACGATACTTGTACCTATAAAAAAATCAACTTTAAAATAGAAATTATGTTGCTCGATAGTCTAAGAATTTTTCAAACTCCTTAAAAATATTAATTTATTTTGCGTACAAGTTCTATGTTTTAATATAATAGAGGGTCCAAAATATAATACAATTGCAATCTTTTCAAACATTGTAGATCAGTGGTTTCCGACCCGTGAGTAGGGCCCGCTTATATTTGGGCCACCAACAATGTGGCATTGGTCCTTGGTCGCTGCAGTTTAAGTGTCTAGGCCAATGGGTCAGAAAATTTTAATTACAGAAATCAACATTGAGATTTGTATGTTATTTTATACACAATATATTTTCTTCTTTCTATTTGTGACATTTGTGTGTGTCTATAATTTATACCTGTATATTAAGTAAGTGGCCCTCAATGTTTTTTTAAACATTATTGGTGTTCGGCACAACTAAAAAGTTTAGAAACGACTGTTGTAGATATTGCAGAGTAACTTATGTGCGAGCAGGGACGTAGGCACCGCCACATCGGAGTATTGAGTTCAAACCCTCCCCCGACCCACATAGTACTCGGAAGTAGTATATAAATTATATTTACAAACATATAAAATCATATTAAAATATTTGTAAGTAATTTGTTCTATGATGACCATAAAGTCCTGTCTGCGGTACTGCTGTGTACTATAAAATATTCGAATTTTCCACAGTTAGTATAGCAAGAAAGATTTTTTTTTTAAAGTTTAACTGGACACACATCACATGAGCTCAAGTAACATTTTATATTTTAAATTCCACGGGATTCAATTATTAGTATACCTACCTTATATCAACCTGGGACGTAATTCGTCCTAAGTGATTTTATTGGGACTAGGTTCGTATGCAGCAGTTTTAATTTTTAAACTATAATATTATTATTTAAGGTATATCGTATATGTCAGTCTATATTACCCTGCCTTATATTATTATAATGTCGGAGATAGAAAAAAATCCTCTAACTGGTAGGTATGTATCGTATTTAATAACACGTGGGTTAGGTTAAGTGTCACGGGTTGAATTTTATTTTGAATTATGTATGTCATTACTTTAGTTGCAATGGTTTATCGTTCTCGGTCATCAAGTACCACGGCGTATATTACAGGTCAGTGGGTACCTATGCAATATACCTATATCAGGTATGTATGGTTTATTCAGTTAAAACATTCGTTAGCGTTTTAATCAACCATTTAATCATAAATTATTGCGTTATCTTGATTTTTTGTGTTTTAGAAACTGATATTTATGGTCTTACAGTTATTATGCTGTATAGTTTGCCTACGTATAATTATAATAAATACCCGTGATGTTGTCGTATATTATACCCATATAATATGAATGCGCATCTCGTATGGTGTTCTACAAGTATAAAGTTCTACCGGTTATCGGGTTAGACAGACATTAAAAATAATATGCAAATAATCGTCAATATAATATATTATATAATCAAGAAGAAAAACCGAAGGCAGAAAAATAGTTTTTGTTTCATTTTATTCTTTGAACTTCCAACCCCGTTCAAATAGACTGCAGACATAATGAACCACTTTCGGCCAAAAAATTATGAAAGCAATAGGTATGTATAATATATAATACAACCACCTATAGTTTTTTTTTTATGTATCTGTTAATTTATTTAAAGGAAATAAATTGTACCTTAAAATATCTAAGTATATATTATAACTAGGTATGTATATGCGTTGCTTGGTAAACTTATATTAGCTATTTTGATAGTTGAAGTCCTGTCTCAATTTTTTTCATTAGCTCTATTATATTAATTATATAACTAAAACGTAACTTATACTAAACAAATTAGAGTCAACTGAACTGGCTTGAACATGCTAAATTAAATTTTATTTATTTATTTTATCGTACATAAATGTAAATATGCTATAGGTAACAAAATATTTGTATTCAAAATAATATAAGTATATACAGTGTGCATTTGGAAGAGTTATAAGTCCTCTCCAAACTCAACCCCCTCTCCTCTTAGTGACACCGATGATATTAAATTGTATTAATATTTATCACTCCATACAAGTAATATAGATGTTAAATTTCATCAATTTAATTGTTGAGAAATTTCTAAAATAAATGTGATTTTAAAATATCATTTTTTATTTGAATACAACTTTATTTGTTATCGGTGTTACATTAGTTTGGAATATTTTTAAATTAAATGTAAAAATAAATTTCATCAGTTTCACTTGACTATTATAATCTTTATAAGCTTATTAGTTAATATCAACAGTAAATACTAAATACTTTTTTTTTTTTTTAATGCTTCTTTAATCAATCCATAAATTAATAAAATATATTATGCAAACAGAAAAACTATTATAATATTTTTATTAAGCTACTAGTTGTTCCAACTACTAACATCACTAGTGTTCTTATGTTAACTATTTTTTTGTCATTGACATAGATGAGTGTAGGTAAACAATTTATAAAAATTCCGAACGATAAAATAAATGTCCACTCGTTCACACATTAAAAACATATTTGAAAACTGTACAACATATTATTATATATATATATATATAACTCGTGCGTTGTAACTACTATGTGCGCAATACGTTTATTCTCTTGATTAAAATTCATTATAGGTAGGTAGGTGAGTATTTAATTTTTGTGAACACTGCAGTGTATGTGTGTGTTTGCGTACGTGTGCGTGTGTTTTTTACCGCATATTCTATCAATAATAATAAATAATCGTAATGGTTTCTTTCGTATGCGACAAAATATTACGAGAATACCCATACTGAATATATAGATAGCTATAACAACGAATGCATGTACATATATATATATATATATATATACATTATATTATATGGTGTAGGTATCCAACGTTTGGCCTTGAAACACCAATAACATTTTCGTACACACGACAAACGTAAATGTATACAGATTACAGGGTGTCCCGCAGTGCCAGATGTATAATATTTCGTTTTATACACCACCGAGTACCGACTCGAGTCATTATTATTGTGTATTATTGTTGTATAATAATATACATTTTCAGATTATACTAAGTATGTTCTTAGCGGACTCGTGTGTGTGCGAGTGTGCACAAACGTCTTGTAGGCATTCGAAAATCGTTCATAATGTAAGACGCAATATTATAATAGTATATCAAATATTGTATTTTTATCGTTCCACAATGTTTATGTCTGAACTCTAAACACAAGACGATCCGTTCAAGTTAACATTACATTCGAAATAATTTTTAAACGTATAATCACAACGCTTTTTGAAAAAAAAAAAAATATTTTTACAATTTTTATTCGTTGTCGTTTTTTAAGATTTAAAAAAATATACTTATGTCATCGGTATTTGATTATTAAATTAATTACTTTGAAACTTAACTAACTTTTACTGACATCGTGTGATATTTAAATTTTATACATCTATTAAGCCGTACAAAACAAAACGTATTCGAGTTAATTATAATGATTGTATAGATATTATGAATCATCAGATTTTGAGTAATAAGTACGATTATAGTAAAGTTAATTAGATGAGTTAATTGTCTTAAATATTTTATTTATTTTTACTATGCAGGTATAATTTTAATTGTCAGCACACTAATTATAAATATATGTTAATAAATGATAAAAAAATGTTCAATTAAATGTAATATTAATATATAATATATAATTTAATTATAATACGAAATAATCATATCTATATATATTTCTATTATATTATATAGGTCAATCGGATTTTACTGAAATATTATGATATTTTGTACATCCTGAGTCGTACAAAACGTTTTTAGTAATGACTTGATCTTATGATTTTCAACTTTTATACTGATTACGATCGATCATTAGTTAGGTAACCCATGTATTAATCATATTAAAACCTAGTTTTACCTAGTGATCGGGCGTTTGCTATATGTATAATAAATTATTTACAGAGTTGAAAAAAAAATGTATTTAAAAATTGATGGTATCTCGAAAACATTAATTGTGGACTTAATATTAAAAATTTAAACTTGGTTTTGAGAGTTGTCCATGTAGAGGAAAGTTTTCGGAGTATAATTATGATACTTGCGACCCCTAGTTATTTTATATGTGTCATGCGATCACGCTCTAATTAACTTTAAAAATAAATTAAACCTTTTTATAATTTAAAACGTTACGGATATAAAATAAACATATTAAACAATAAGTTCACGTAAGGTATAATAATATAGAACGATTAGAAATGAATCGATAATATATTATTATCGTGCACGTGAATAATACATCAAAATGTATAGTGCGAGTAACTGCCTATGAAGGTAGAGTTATGACGAGAATTATTGTCAAGTTCATACATTATATTATGAAACTAGGTTGTACTAATTTTATCGTTTTAATATTTTTTCTAAAATTCTATTTTAACATGTACACATATTGCAATTTCTATCGCCTACAATCTGTTTGAAAACGCTGAGCACGCTTTATTCGAATTCCGTAAAGATTATATGGACATTCTCAGTGCAAGGAAAAAAATGTTCATCTCTCACGTCATTATATTATTGTATCAAGTACGTGTATAACTCTATAATAAATTATTATATTACTTGAATGTGGTATTATTGAAGTGACACGACATCGGAGAAAATATTATAATTCCTATATTTCTGAGCGACATGTTTTTAACTATCTTCCAATTATTGAAAAAATTGTCAGTTATATTATTTCCCCTCCCCTCCTCACAAAAAAATAACATAAAATTTATAAATTAACAGCTCAAAAAAAGTGCTGCTTTCTGTTATACATAGTAAGTCACGAAAAAATGTTTTCTTCGGTGAGGCTGTTTCTTGAATTTGGCTATTTTTTTACATTATTAAGAAATATGTTTTCCAGAATTTACTAAAGTATTACGATATATAGTTACCTATATTTGAAAATTTAGTATAATACAAATTTAAATGAATGAACATTTTTATTAAAAACTCAATTTTAATTAGTTGCAAATCAATTGTTATGGTTAAAATATACAATAGTAAGTAAATATTATACGTACCTACCTAAGTATAATAATATAGTATAGTATTTATAATAAGCCACTTACAAATATGATATAGACGTAATAGAGAGGGTCTAAGGAAAACATGTTTACAGAGGTTAATAAAATATAAAAATATGAATATGCACCTCCTACCATACCACCGAAAAGAATTTATGCAAGCTGGGCCTATTCGCAGTGCATTAATGTTGTCTTTCTTTTTTTTCGAGAACACAATACGATACTTTATTATTCTTTGACTTGATCAAATTGCTCCACAAAAAAAAAAAAATAAAAAATATTTACCTACGTAGGTAGTTAAAAAGACACTATCGTTTAAGTTTTAACAAAGATTCGTTAATCTCGCGAGCAATAACAAAAATTTGTCAACCAGAATCATAGTTATTCTCAAGTAGGATAGGTATCTCTTTATTAATATTTAATATAAATAAATAATAATACAACGAAAGGAGCACTGTGCTCACATTAACTCGAGCACACACATATCGTGCAGTAGTTATTGGTAGTACCTGCTATCTATCTCGGTTGAAATGTGTCTATTATATTTTTACCCTTTCACTCGTGAAGTGCATCATGTATGATGTGATTTGAAAAATTTTTTTATGTGCTACCTATATTTACATAATACCTACTCAAATCATCCAACTGAGATAAGTTTTTAGTCTAGACATCCTTGGACGTTGGGCCCTATTGTATGGATACATAAAAACCATATTGGTAAGACATATACACTTACTGCAGACGTCAGACTTAAAAATATATACTCGTAATACATTGCAGCAAACAAGTGAATAATAATTTAAATATTACTTAAGCCTTATACGGTTATAAATTATAATATAATAATATGTCATTCATAATTGTTATTATAATATGATTATTATATTATATTATTATTATTATTATTATTATTATTTTGTTATTAATCCCCAGAAAATATATATCGTTGGCTTTCTAATTGAACTTTCGCTGAATTCATCTTCTACATACGTACCGACTGGTCACTATACACTAGCTGTTTGATATTATTATTATTATTCATTCTATAGAGGTGTGTGTCGTGTGTCAAAATCCATAGTTTAAACGAGTTTTAAAAAACAACATTTTTTAATGAATATATTTTGATTATATTCTATAAGATTATTAGGTTTCTATTTATTTAAATGTATTTTACGTAGCTACCTTTATAGGTATGATACTATATATGAAATTGAATTCGAAGTATTTAGAAAACATCGTGACGCGTTTATCGTTGCTTTATGACGCTATTTTAATTAATTTACGGTCATCTATTTTTTTTTTTTATACAGGGTGATTTTTTAAGCATGCTCGCCCCATTTTTATTCTTAAATTATGCATATATTCAAATTTTGATTTTTGGAATATTTAAGTGTAGTTAAAGGCGATATTTTTGAGTACTTAGATTTTTCACAACTTTTAAGGAGTATCCTGTAGCGATACCAACTTTGGTTTTTCAAATGACAACCTATATGTTTTAAAGCAAAATGTGATTCAGATAATTTTTCTGAAAATTTTGACATATTGCAATAAAAATTCGAACGAAAACTTCCAGAGTTATTCTACTTGAAATACTAAGGAATAAGGATAAAAGTCTAATACTTAAATGCCTACGTTGTAAATGGATACACGTACATATTTCGCATTTGTGCTATTGTACACTATTGTTCGGTATTTTATTATAAGTAGGTATACCTATGCTATACAAATATTAACGTTGCCTATAAGGTATAGGTAACATGGATAAAATAAAAAGGATATTATTTTATTCATATTTTCTTTTCTTTTGAAAATTGTCAGATGCAATATTTGGCCATTTAGTAATAAGTAGTGATTATTAACAAATATTTTATTTTTATATTGTATACCGAATTATAATTATCGTATCCATTTACAACGTAGGCATTTAAGTATTAGACTTTTATCCTTATTCCTTAGTATTTCAAGTAGAATAACTCTGGAAGTTTTCGTTCGAATTTTTATTGCAATATGTCAAAATTTTCAGAAAAATTATCTGAATCACATTTTGCTTTAAAACATATAGGTTGTCATTTGAAAAACCAAAGTTGGTATCGCTACAGGATACTCCTTAAAAGTTGTGAAAAATCTAAGTACTCAAAAATATCGCCTTTAACTACACTTAAATATTCCAAAAATCAAAATTTGAATATATACATAATTTAAGCATAAAAATGGGGCGAGCATGCTTAAAAAATCACCCTGTATATACCTAAAAAACAAAATAATAAAATAATATATACCTAAACAATATAATTGCAAAATTTGTATTCTTCTTTATTGGTTAATCATCAACTACAGAGAATATTAGCTTAAAAAGAGTATTAAATGATTACATTATTACCTATAATGCTATTGTACAATTCAATTCTTTAGATATAAAATTATGTTTGATGGTGAACCAATTGCTTTGTACAGGTTGTCAGGGATGTTGAAAAAATTGGGGATTTTCATTTACGTTTATATAACATGATGGAGAGTTTGTGATATGACGCCTGAAAAAAGGTTACATCGCATTTAATTTCAAAATAACATATTTCCATAAGTAGGAACGTTTGTATATTCATGTAGTGTGTTAAATATTATGTCTAGCTGTGCAGTTTGTTACGATAAACGTTTACAGTGATACTTAGAATTCCAACTAAGTATATTATAATAGTAACACGACTAGAATTGAAAAATGACACACAAGTGCAATATAGTCGTAGAACATTTAGTTTTGTGTCTATTTTAAAAAAAAATTATTTGATTTTACTGACGCACCTATCACACACGTTAATATTATATGGATATTTTTTATACTATGATGGTGAATAACAAATAATATGTTCGTAAACAAAATACAAAATTATAATATTATTACGAAGTATGAAAAAAACGTTAGTTCGACAAAAAGTCTTCAATTGCGACTAAATCACTAACGGTAGTGAATGTAAACTATTAGGCATATAATGATGTAGAATTATATCTAATGCGACAATTTAAATATATATTTGATACATATTTAATGTATCTTATTTCAGTTGTAGTAATCTAATATTTTTAATTAATTATGGTATTATGATAATTAAAAGCGTTCACTATAATCATATTAGTAATCGACATATGATTGTAGCATACCTAACTATCTATTCTCTGTTTTAGTTATTTTGATAGAGGGTGATTGTCCCAAGATGGAAAAATCGAACCGAGTCATAAGTTCAGTTGCAGATTGCAGTGTTATAATTCATATGAATAATATTGTAATAACATAATTAAAAACGTACTCTATGATAGACTTTCGTACCGCGTGCCTAACAGCTTATATATTTCTTGTTTGGGTTTTTAGTAAAGTTTCATAGGTAGTACGAAAAATCTAAATGAAGTGTCGGGCTCGAGTTCGAAAGTCTAACCTAGTTTTAAAAAATCCAAACCAAAATCAAATAAAACAAAAAGTTCGATCAATAAATTTAATTTGTCAACGAAACAAATCGAATTTTACACTTGTTAATTATTTTTAAATAAATTTAATAATTCCGATTAGTGCGGAATTTGTTACAGATTAAACAGATTTAAGTTGGAACTGATATTAGGTACTTAAATCAAATTAAAACTTGATTAATGATGTTTAGTTATAGTTATATCCGTTTGACATTAAACTTTTGGTTTCGTAGTTGAAACTAAAATTCGATTCGACATTTAATTTAAAAGCTCATCTGTTCAAGATCACACTTTTTAGTTTTAAGACGAAATCCAAACACAATAATATTTAAACGAGTTTTTATACCATGCAGATGTAAAATTTCCAAAATTTCCAAATTTACCAAAATGTCGGCGAATTCCAGGTGAAGGTCAGTGTGGAACTAAAACAATGTCATATTATCGTGCATCATTTAAGCGTAATGTTTTCTCACATATTACAATATATAATGCACCACGACGGCGACCAGTTGTACCACCACGGTATACGTATTACAATGTAATACTATACACAAGTCGTCGTTATCCGTATGGTACTCGTAAATCTATAAATTCTTTTTTACACAGCTATTTAAAGAATCTGGTGACATTATTATATGTGCGCAGTCATGATGCACCGTGTGTGTGTAGTGTGTACTCTCGCAAGCTGCAGTTATACACACTGTTTGGGCCCCGTCCACGTGTGTTTTATTTTCCTACTTTTTCCGCTTCTTCGTCTCCACTCGTTTCGATTCTGTACAGTCCTAGCGGCGATTATATCTTTAGACGGTTTTTAATAACGTTCAAGCCGCGGTAAGCGTGTAATATTATTATTATTATAGAGCGTACAAAGAGATGAGAGTTTCTGACAAAAAAAAAAAAAAAAAAAAAAAAAACAGAAACAGAAACGGACAAAAAAAAAATATAAATAAATAAATAATAAACCAATGTTCACATTCTCCGTTTAAATGGTAAATATATTATTATTATTATGTTGTATGTGTGTGTGTGTGTGTGTGAATGTGCGTGTGTATATAACGTCACATTGTACGACGACTACATTACACGCATCGTATTATTTTTCGTCTGTGTGAGTTGACCTCCAAATTCCCTTACGACGACGATCATCGGGCCTATAATATGTAATAATAATAATATAAACCAGAACTAGACGAGTTTTCGGTCGCCGTCTTAACGCTGCACGCACGCACGCCGTATAATATATAATACAAATAAATAAATTATATTACACAAACGTGTGTGCGAGCGTTTTATTTAATTTTTTTTTTTTATTTCACTCTTTTTTTACATCGTTTCATTGTTCCGACCGCGTAGTCTTCGTCGTATGACGTCGACTACTTGACCGGTGACCACCGCGGCAGTGGTGGTATACGCGCACGCACACACCAGCAGCCCGTTAAACATTTTATTTTTATTATTATTATTATTATTATTGTGCGTGCATATTATTATTATTATACCAACGTCCAACATCCATATACCTACCGGTCTATCGGAAACACTTGTGCTCGCTGGCGTGTAGGTATACAGGGTGATCGCTGTTTGCTCACATATTATTATGGCCCGAGCTTTTACAGTGAAGATTATAGGAAATTCATGATATTGTGTCAAAAAGCAGACATTGTTCACGAAATGTGTATAAAAAAATATTTTTAGACAATTTTTTCGATATTTTGACGTATTCGAGCAGCATTAATCCTAATACGAAGATATGATTATGAAGTTGGCCGAAGAATGGAAAATCCAATCAACCCTAGATAGATTTTTATCAAACAATTAATCAGATTTTACTTACCTAGATATTATTCTACTTTTAATTGCGTATAGCTAGATTTTTATTTCTATTTAATTTATTCTAAATTTAAGCATTTTTTAAATTTCTTTTGGGTCATTTGCCTTATTTGACTTATTAGGTTAATCGACTCAAATGGACAAGTTTTAAAGTCCAACAAGCAGTGACCACTGTTTCTTATAACTGATTTAAGTTAATTAGTTAATAAAAATCTTTTTTAATCATTTTAATTAAGAGGTGTATAAAAACAAAAAATTACCTTCGATCAATGAAATTCTTTTAAATATATAAATAAAATAATGTAATATCCCTTACCTATATAGAACAAAATAATGAAAAAAACAATTATATTATCATTGGAAGCATGCACTATTTAATTTAGTTATGACTAAAAAATGTCGTAATTTGTTCATTCAAGAATTAAAATTATAATTCAAAATTATTTTTTTTGTATATGTGTATCATTAAGCCATATTATTATACTATAATGAGTATTGATATCAAAAAATAAAAATAAATAAATAAATAAACTCTAAGGATTACAACACAGTTATATTTAATATTCAACACATATATTATGTGCTGTGATTGTTTGGAAAATCTGCTTGTAAATATAATTGAACTCGTTAATAACCACCATTTTTCTTTTTAATTGCATTATGACACTACAACAATTGTTGGAGTTTACACGAAGTCCTTTTTAAAATATTTTTGAACCAATATTCAAATATATTGAACATTTAAAATACATAATGCCTAATTCTTTCAAAATGTCATTAAAATTGCCTATATTAAACCCCTTAAATATCGTGTCCTTCTAATTAGGTACATTAAACATTATTTATTAATGACAAAATTATAATATAGTGCTTTACAGTTATACATTTTGTGGCTTATGGGTCCACATCAGACTGTTAGAAACGTGTTTATTAATATTTTAAAATTAGGGTCGATGAAAAAATTAATTTATCCCAGAATATTATCATTCACTAATATCTTAAGTTTTTGCTTATAGTTTATCACCAAAAATCAAAATATCTAATACAAATTTCTGGACAATTATGATACCTTTGCTAGCCATTTTAACTATCCTGGTCCTGGTCTTCTTGTTTCCAAAAATTGACCACTCAAAATTTCTAACGGTGGAAAATTGGTAACACATATTATAATAATAATCAAGGTCTGGAAGTAATCAATAGAAAGAGCATTATTTTTTGAGGGCTCTAAGTTAATATATTCCAATTAGGTAAGTTATAGGTAGGTACATAATTTTCATTTAACAGACACTGAAGGGAAGTGAAATTTTAATTTTATATTTTCATGAATTTTTTTTCCAATGCATCTACATTAATACGTTTTAGAATAAAATTGTGCTAGCTTTTAGTGTAAATTATAAAATTCAAAATATTTTATCTAGAACTATTGTTTTCATAATGTTTGTTTCAATTGTTTTTGGGTAGATATGTACTTTTTTTTATCCGAACTAAATGTCAACAGTAATAACGTTTTCATCTATCTCCATCAATACCGCAGCGTTTATTAACCATGTGGGTCTAAGTTTGATATTTAGTTTTCGTACTATTATTTTTAGCTTTATCAAGATAAAAAGGTGTAAAAAATTTTGAAAATTAAACCGTTGTTTTCCTATTGGTTACGTGTAGTCGTGTGCCGATGCAAAAATATACTATTCATTTTTTAATGGCTTATTTTCAAGGCTGGATATTATAACGAGTTAATAAGTTAAAAGTTAAGTTAATTTTAACTTATAAACTTAACTAGTTCACTGTTTTAATTATATTAACTTTAACTTAACTCATTTATATCATTTATTTCATTCTTCAATGGCTCGCTCAGTCGCTTACACTGCTGCAATTACCACGATCTTTTACTAAGGTCAATACATTTTCACTTATTTTAAAACCTTTTCAATGCATTTTTTTTTTTTTTATTAACTTAACTTATTAATTGAAATTAAGTAAACAAAATTTTTGGTAACTTAACTTAAAATTTAATTGATGTATCAAAAAATATATTAACTTAACTTTTAATTTAATTGAACAAAAAAATATTTAACTTAACCGAGTTAAAAAAAAATCATTAACTTGCCCAGCCTTGCTTATTATTATATATCGGTTGTTTTTTCAAGAATGTTTTGATGGCCATTTAAATCCGATGGCTTAATATAAAAATAACGTATAATAACTTTAGGTCACTCATCGCTCATTGAACTGTAGTGCAGCAGAACAGTTAGAGAAAAATTTCATTGTCTGTGAATCGAATCACTCCGTATAATATATACGCGCGTAATAATAACAACATACAGTGCGTTGCAATTCGGACCGCCAACAACTAACCCACACCACGTGTGGGCAGCAGCACCTGCTGCAGCCGGGTGGTGGTTTCGCGCTCGCCAGTCGTATAATAGGTAACCTACTATATGTATAGTAATATCATGGAGGTACATCAGTTTATATTATTATTATTTACGCGGTCTGGCGCACGCAGACACGGCACTATGATGCGGCGGCGGACACGGGAGATGGACGTACGGATAAAGCGGCGTCGTTGGATAATATAATAATAATAATATTATCCGCTGCTATTGCACACGCAGATGAGGACGGTGGTGTGCCGACTATAGGATAATATGGGTGGACGCGATATCGTAATCGTACACACCTATATTATATATTATATATAAACGAACAGAAGGATATCGTGCCGATAGAGATAGATATTAGGTATACATATATATATATATATAATACGCGGACGAGCGCGATGTGAGGAAGAGGAAGGAAAAGTGAGAGAGAGGGAGACGAAAAATGAGCGTATATAACAGCCAGTTCGATAATTAATTGCCAGGACCGGTTCGATGTTTGATATCCAGCAAGACGAAAAAAACGACGGAGACGAAAAAAAAAACAGCCATTTACGATTAAATTGTTTGGATTTTATACTAAAACACTTATACACCATATATATTGTGCTGCGTTTGTGTGCATACAATAATAATAATAATGGTGGCGACGACTACGACTACGAAGACGACGACGACGATGACGGTTTTCCGAGAGTGGGTAGAACGAACATCATTTCGTATAATATATATAATATTATTATGTTTTTGTGTGTGTGTGTGTAAACGAAATACATTCCTATTAGGCGCGCGTATGGGGTCATTTCTCTCCGCACCGCCACAGCCTCCGCCGCCAAAAGACCGCCTGCACGGCCTGACGCCGATGTCTTTCTCTCCTTTTCTCCACGTCCATAGCGCATATAAGATAATACTGTATAATAATATGTATATAATAAATATATATATACCTAATACGCGACCACTCGACGACGCACTCGATATTATAATATACACGCCGACGTCGTATTACCTATACAGGTACCTATTGGTACCTCTTCTCTCGCATTACTGGTTTCTCATCTTACACACTCCACCACCGCGACGGGGAAAAGAGCAGAAAAAAATACCTATTCATTTAACGCATATATATATATATATATATATAGCACTGGGTACACAATAATATAATATGAATATTTAATTAATATTATATATCCAGATTGAACACATTACAATAATATGTGAATATGAGTGTGTGTCCGTGTCTGTGCCTATGTCTGTGTGCGACTGATGCGTATATAGGTACCTACAACTATTATAATTAGAGGTCACCGGTCAGAATGTATAATATTTAGGATACTAAAATTATACTTAAAGTGGATATTATAGTAATATTCGATTGCTTTTAAACGGCAGAGATAGAATTTAATTCACCGCTTGAAATCGAGATGAACATTTTGGGTTTTAATTTCAGTTTCAATTGGGCATCGATGTATTTGTTTTTCTGATTTAAATTTATAATAACACAAGGCTGAGTGAATTAATAATATTTTTCAACTCTGTTAAGTTGAGTTTACAATTTGCTTTTTTTAACCTAACCTATGTCCTATTGTATCCAAGAGTTGTGACTTGTGAGTACGATATTTGTATTGTATTACGTGTTTTTACTGCAAATTCCTAAAGTTATATATCAGGAGAAAACAGCACTATGCAACTTTCAAATAATTTCTCATCAACAATGACAGTCAAAACGAAATATACGCACCACTGACATCAGTAAAATTGTAGACGTTAAACGTTCATTTCAGCGTGTACAATAAAAACATTTTAACTGCGATAGGGAGACAAGAATGACACGATAGACAATAAATGGAGAAATAAATAATTGCAGTTGTAAATTTATTGTTTTACAAAGACAGAAAAAATAATTAATATGCTCGTAGTTTTAATGTTATTGCATTGAACATTTCTACAATTGTTATATTTTATATAAATTACAATTTATCGATTACTAACATATTTTATATTTATCCAAAATATATTTATATACATCAAAGTACTTAAGAGATTATATAATTAGTTTAAAAAAAAAATAATAACTTTAAAGAATACTAAAATAATATTTTAAAGTATACTTTTGCAGGATATTGTTATTTATTAGCAACTTGTAAAACACATTATCGTAACAACCTGAGACTAGGTAGACCTTTCACGAAACATAGAAGGTATAAAACTATATTATACATATTATGAAAGTTCCTATAGAAATGTATATCATCCTTATACGTTTAAGGTTCTACATGGAGTTAAAGTTACTAAATTCATTATTATCTGCATACTGCACAGACAAATAATCCGCCTAAAATTAATTAAGTTCGTATTTTAAAAAAAGGAAACAATTTCGAATCAAAAATTAATTAAATTGAGAAACTTCGACATAATGCATATCTTTGAAAGAGACTACGTTTTACGATTATCCAAGTTCCAGCAGGAAATTACGTCACATTATTGTTACCCTTTTGATGTTTAAATTCCTACGTAGAGTTAAAGTTATACATTTTTTTAAATGCATTCATTTTTTTTATACCTACTTTACAGTTGATAATTGAGCGATTTATTAAACTCGTATTTAAAAATAGGAAACAACACGATTGAATAAACATAATGAATAGGTCAAAAAAAGTTTGCAAAGGTCCATATTTTACTGGTTACACTTTAAGTAAATTAATTCTGGACATTATGTCACATTGTCAAACGTACATTGAAGTCTCTACGCGGAGTTAAAATAATGACTGTGGAATTGCATTATTTTCTATATTATACCTACTGGCTACTACAATAAAGATGTATAGTAAAGTAACAACTTCTAATTTATCAAGTTCGTAAATAGAAAACAATACATGTTTGAATAGACAATAAACTAAATTGAGAAACTTAGACATTATGCGTGTTGTAGCCGTATAGGTGCCTCTGTAAGAGATTATCATAATATTTTACTTGATCACCCATATTCTTCAATATATCAAATTTGAATATTGATTAAAGACGCGTAAACTAGTTATGCAGACGGTTCGTAAATTTTTGTTGAAGGATAACCTATTAAGATTTGGAATTATGTACCTACTAAATTATACTTGAAAAAATTCCAAAGATAACACTATATGCGTGAAAATAACTTGTTCATTAATATATAACATGGAAAAAACTCGCGTTTTACCACATCACCAACATAGTAAACTATAATCAACTAAGTAATATTATTATACATTTATATGTACAGACATTATATATATAATATATATATACATATTTTGAAATCAGGATAATAAAATGTGTAGGTAATTAAAGAACTTTGTAAAATTATTATTTGTTCTATATTTAGTCAAAATCTGTACATATTTGAGTATAGAATGTGTAGAATTTATTGTTAGTCATTCAAATATAGGTACAACAAAATTCATTAACCCTATTTTTGTAGCATCATAATTCATAATATATAGACCCAATAAATACTCGACTGACTTTTACAAAAAAATTTCAAAGTTAGTACTTAAAAATTTCAGGTTAGTTTATACATTTTGTAAATAAAATAAAAAAACTATTTTGAAATCGGTTAAATTTTGAATGAATGAACTACTACTATTTACGTTTTAAAAAATACAACACTATTTTTTTGTAAAATTGTATGGTTTTCATAGTTTGATAACTATAATGAAAACTTGTTGTAATTTTATTTTACCTAATATCTATTATGTACAAATCAATATTATCGTTGTAATGAAAATAATGTATCCCCGGAAATATAATCTCTCATATTTATTAATTATACTTCTAATTTTGTTACAAATATCACTTTTGTGGATAGCAATTCAGTTCATAATGAATATATTATAATACACAATATTATAAAAACAAAATAAATAATAATACCTCGCTTAACCGAAGGAAAATTGAATTAAATTTTACATATAGGACAATATCGTATAAAATGGTATCCGGTAAATTGGTCGCGAACAATTGATCGCCGGTGAATTGATCGCGGGCAAATTGGTCGCCAGGATAATTGATCGTCAAACGAACATTTTTAGTTATTTTATTATAATATTAAGTATATTTTCGAGTTATATGTTTTTAAAGTTTCTCACAGTTAATTAAATTTAAAATTATAATAAATAAATAAACAAAACTACCCACGAACTGATGTGTTGGTAAAAACCTATGTAATTAGTATAAAAAATGTATAATTATTAATATTATTATTATTTTATACTATTGTTATTATTGTTTATTTATTTATTATTATTTTAAATTTAATTAACTGTGAGAAACTTTAAAAACATAAAACTCGGAAATGTACATAATATTATAATAAAATAACTAAAAACTAAAAATGTTCGTTTGACGATCAACTATCCTGGCGACCAATTGTATTCGCGACCATTTCACCGCGAACCGTATAAAGTACCTACGGAACTTGTGGTATCCCTAAAGATTAGGTGCTAGCGTATACCGTGGTATATTATGTATTATTCGGCGTATACTGTGGAATTAAAATCGAAACGGCCGAGCATTAATATAATAATATTGTGGTCGCCCCGTCGCGATAACCGACGACAGTTTTTTTTTTTTTGATCTGTCGTCGTCGTCGTATCATATTTTATATATACCTACACTCGCTAGATTATTGGTATACCAACCTATACCTACCTACGTATAAAATATATATTTCATATTGTAATATATTATTATTATTAACATTATGTCGAGACCACGTGAACGATGCATACATAATAGACGCATCGCTCAGCGTTATTATAACATTATATAATATATGTATATATTATGTTGTATAGCATAGGTAGGTAAGTCGCACGCACTTGAACAAGTAGTTAGCCTTCGGTCGTTTATTTTTTTTCTCTTTCTTTTCGGATTTTTGGAAATAAATAAATAATATATAATATATATATTATGTATACACCACGCTTTATGTGTGTGCATTAATAATATGTAGGTACACCGTGCATGCTTGAACGGACACTGACTGGATTTACTTGTATATAGGTAGTACACGTGTGTAACGCACGATACGCGAGGCGATTTTTTTTTTTTAACACGAGACAGTAATTATTTTGGAATATATTTCATTCGTTTTAGAACGTTTTTTTTTTTTTATTCCGTACGCAATTCAACAACGACGTTGATAATGTTATTACTACCTATTTAAACGCACTATACGTTGGCGGTTTTTTTCGTTGTTTTTACATTATATATTTCATTCGAAACGTACATACACGTATCACATTATAAATTAATACATTAATATTAATTTAAGTGCAGTAGAGTATTTGAGAGTTAGTATTCAAATACTTTTTGGAGAACTAATATATTTATATGGGTGGGGCCTCCCAGCATAATATAATAGAAATCAAAATTCATTCAACGCAAAATCATTTTCTTATATGTTTTAGAGTAATTTTATACGAGTAAAATCACAAATTACAAAAAATACACAGAGAACAAAATTTTTGAGGGCATGACATAATATCGATTTTCTAAGTGTTGTATCGAAACAATTTAAAATTAGTTTAAGTTTACAGAAATTAATTTTATTTCAAAACCAAATAATAATAAAATATAACATTTTTATGCCAAACACTGAAAATCATAATCTTCTATAACATTTTTGAATAAGTGATTTTAAATTATGATTTATTAAAAATCGTAAAAACGATTTTACATGAATGCACTTTATATTTGTTGCACGTGAATATGAGAAAAAAAAAATAAACATTGCAACGAGTTTACGAGTGTCACTCGAGTGTGTTAAGTTCTTTCACGGGTATAATATTATGACTGCTAACATTTCATTAACACTCACACACACACACATGTATCGATTGCTTTTATGTTTTTAGGATTGCCATTAACGGCTAAATGTTTAAAATAATATATTTATTCATATACTTTTAAGCTTTTATTCGTGGCACGATTAATAATAATGATATTTTTATTTGCGAATAATTTCCGTTTTGTACATATAGAAACTTACTGTACTTATAACTTAACCTAACCTAACATAAGTATATGTGAAATAAAACAAAAAATAGAATTAATTAGTGACAGTTATTACTGTTATTACAAATATTCTATTTGTATCCCTCATCCGATAAGCTGGTAGCTTGTCGTGGAGTGTAGAGTATTATTATTGAGAATTTGCAATATCGCAGAACAATATTTTAATATCAAAAACTTAAAATTTCATAAACATTTAGATGTTTGTTTTTTAAATTTAGATTTATATGTTCCACGTGATAACAATAATGTCATATTTATTATAATATTGATAAGAATCTTTCATAATGTATTGTCACATGAATCAAAATTGTTGCACCAACGCTTTTTGAACCTTTATAGTTATACAATAGGTAAAATTAAAATATTTTTAAAACCCAAAACATTGATGTTGAAAACTTTAAATTCTTGGTACACATTATCAATGGTCTATTTCCATTTCTTTTTAAAGAATCAAACCAGTAGAACCGTGTAAGTGTAATGTAATCAGTACCAAATATAAATACATAAAGCCTCATTAGACCAGTGAAGTTCGGCAGCTTAATTATTAAGTCAAAATTCAATTGATTATTTCATTTAATATTAAATTATACTAAGAATTATATTAAAACAATCAAAAAATGAATATTAATAATTAGTAAGGCCTGGATTTTTGTGCTTAAGTTATTATTAAATATGCACTCAACAATTTAAAAATATCCAAAAAAAACATCTTTATTGTACTTATAGAAATAAACTTGACACTTTTAAACAATTTTACTGTATAATATACATCTGCTTAAAAAATAAATGTGTACAAACTATACATTTATACTTGTTGCTCAATTAAATAAATGCAAAATGAATACAACAATAACAAAAAAATGTAATATGTATTTATTTTGGAACGAATACCAGCATGTAATTAGGAAATGTAATTTTATATTTTAAAATTAAAATTTCAGCGATTTTCTCACGTGACATAGATTTGTATTTTGAAAAACTTCTTTCTACCTCGCAAGACACGATAAGTGCATACTTAAAACAAGAAATGTCTTCACGTGTCAACTCTTCAATACTTTCGTTGTCATTCCTTATTTCTCTGCTTAATACTCCACAAACATTTATTTATTTATTTATAATTTGAGAATACCCCGGATTCTTCGATAATACTTGCATTAGTTTAAGTTTAGCAAATTCTTTGTTTACTACTCCTTCATTTAACTCAATTTCAACATTTTTAAACAACGAGCTGGTTTCTCGTAAGTTAGCACCCGATTTTTCTATTTGTAAGATGTTTTCTGTGATGCATGGAAAATTCGTTAATATAACTGCAAGTTCATTTTTTTATTGAATTGTATTAATCCACTTACCCCAACGAGTAATAACAGGCTGTGGCGTTAAACTTAAATTTGGGCAGATTTCTTTAAAAGTACAATAGCAGATGCTTTTAAAAATGTTTTTTTTTTGTGTTAGAAATTAAAAAGTCAACTTTCCCTAATGGCTTCCGATATCAATCGGATCAAATGAATTTTTTATAAAATGTTGACATTTGAAATTGGAAATTGGTGACGGCAATTTCCCAATTACTGCTTAAAATAACTTTTATGTCAGAAGCACACTCGTCTTGCTTTGCAAAAAATTAAAAAAAATCATCAACTATTAATAAAAAAAATGCAACTTTTATGCCAAAAGTCGGAAATGGACAGAGCATGTATGGAGTAAACAGCGGTAAATGATATAAGGACTGTAATCAAAAACAGGGAATTATATATAATTATTTTTGTTAATTTTGATAATCTATACGATGACAGAAAACGAAATGGGATAATATTTTGTATCTGCACCTAACTTTCAATTTTAAGTTTTGAAATTTAATTTACTCATTTACTGAACTCACATCAGTTAATATATATGCTGAAATACATAAAAAATGAACAAATAATATCAACAATTTGAAAATAAACTATATTATATAAATTGTGTTTAAAATATTTTATTGTCAATAGAAATATTATTAATTGATACACAGAATAAGTGCGCCTATAAATTAACATATTTTAGCTTGCGTTTTTTTTCATTTTGCTTTATGCAAATTTTTAAAATGTATTAACTAAAATTAACTTGCCTGATGAATGGTTTAAAATACATAAAAGTAGGTAAGTTTTAAGGGGACTCTCCGTCGTGCATAACATAACAAATATTATACTCACGTTTAGCCTGTTTTTCTAAAAATTAGAATGATAGGACCTCAAATAAAATTTAAAAGTCAGATTATTATTTAGGCAATGACATACGCCATACGTTTTTTATTATAATTTAATCTTAGAGCAAGTTTTGAGTACTTTATGCTGTACCAACAATTTAAAGTCTTAAAATACTTATAATTAAAATATAATAAAAAACCTAAGTCATTGTATTAAAATATTATATGAGGTCAAATAGCTGTTATTTTTAAAATAATGGAGCTAAACGAGATCTACTGAGCGTAAAATTTGCTAGGTTACCTACGCAAATATAGGTAACACGAAGGCAACATTAACATGCCAATGTGACGTCCCCTTGAAAAAAAAATTAATTAATTACTTTGAAATGACGCTAATTACAGTTTTTATATGGTAAAACATGGCAAAAATTATTAAAATTAATTTTTAGATGTATTTCAAATAACTGAAATAATATATTTATTTCTTAACGGTACAAATTACATAATCCCCGGAAATAACCCTAGAGGAATGTGACTTCTGGGAAGACCACAATTATTATGGTAGTGTAATGTAGCATTATAGATTTATTTATGTAGTTAAAATTTTGAGGGATTAAAAAAATATAATGGAAAATTATATTACCTAGTTATTAATTTAATAAATTTGTAAGGTGAAGTGCAGGTCAACGGTAAAAGACTGTTAAACTCTATGTTAAAAAAATGTATCAATATTATTATTTAATTATAAAATACTTACTAATCGTGTCATATAAATATATTTTTAGATTCAGAGCGAAACATCGGTTATAAACAATGATGAATGTGTTTTTTGTTTCCGTGTATTATCACCTTTGGCGAAGTAGAAATGCTTAGATTTTCAATTATGAGGGTGATGGTTTCTTGTATCTTATATTTGTAATTTATGGAGTCAAAAGTAAAAAATGGAAAAACAGAAATAAATAATAATAATGAATTCAAATTATTACTCAAATTCAATATATTTTTTTTTTTGTGATTCCAAACCTTAGTTGGCATTTTATTAAAATAGGTACATATCACACTCAGACATGTAATAATATTTAAAAAGAATCTAGAAATTAACAATTTAAAATAAAAAAGCTGGTATGTGCAGTACAGTAGGTTACAAGTGGGTCACTATAATGCATGGTGTATTGGTATGGTTAAATCTGAATTTAATAATACAGTATCATTGTGTAGGTACGAGAGACGATTCTGAGCGAAACGATTTGTCGGTATATGATATTTTATATCGTTTTTATAACTAATCTATCAAGTAGATTTAATTAATATTATTTGCATAATGTCATATTTATAAATACAAATATAATTTATTGGTTTCAAGTTTTAATAATATAATTTAAACATCGTAGCTTCATAAAAAATGAAATGATAGTTTTAAACATAAAGAGACCACAATCTTTTATAGTGGATGCCAGGATAATAGACACGCATTTGGAGTTGGATTTATGATAAATAATTGACTGTTAGAGAACTTTAAAAAATTTGAAGCTATAAATGAGCGTATATGCTACATCTGCTTGAAAATAAAGGAGTAAAATGTAATAATATTTAGCTGTCACGCACCGAATGAAGAAAAAAATGGAGAAAGTAAAGATATATTTTATGATCAATTCGAGCAGGCGTATAGCGCTATCCTCCAATACACTATCAAAATTATAATGGGAGACATGAATGCAAAAATTGAACGGGAAAATATATACAGACCTACTATTGGTAAGGAAAGCATTTCATTCAGCTCGTCTCATACATTTCACGATGTCCAACGGAATCATCATAAGCAGCACGTCTTATTTCCACAAAAAGGACATATACGAGCAAACATGGATATCTCCCGATACGACAAATAAAAATAAAATCGATCGCGTAATTATAGAGAGTAAAAACAGTTTATGGTTCAGTAACGTTAGGAGCTGACGCAGATACCGACTGTGACCTAGTAATAGCAACTATTACTGAAAAACTATCAATTCTTTGGAAAGAAAATAAAAATAGGAAGAATACAAATATATTAAATAAAGACAGACTTAAAAACCTTTTGGAAATCGTGCAATATAGGAAAAGAATCACAGAAAAACTCTGTATCAAAAATGAAAAGGTGGAAAATATATTTCCTGATCACGAATCCAATTAGACAAATATCAAAAACATTATTACCTCGGCTGCAAAAAATCTCAAAGAAAAACCCAATCACAATAAAAAAAAAGACACTGTTTCAATAATGAGTGTATGGAAGCAATAAAAAAAGCGCAACGAGACTCACGTGAAAATGATACACAACCCATCACATGAAAAATTAAGAGAGATATAAACATTTTAAGGATTTAGCTGTAATAAAGCAAAAAGAAAAGAAAAAAAAGTAAAGGTGAGCGAAAGGTAAAAATATAAAGGTTAGTTACGAATAACAAGATTATTAATATAGGTTATCGGTTGTTAAGTAGATGCTAGGCAAACACACGGGACACAAGTCTTGAATGAATGCCGGATTTATTATAATACATATAATGCGTATTTTAAATTGAGATAGCTAAAACTGTGTCGTTAATTCCACGTCATACCCCGATTACCGACCAAAAATATTTTGCGACTGCTCATTCATTGAAATATGCAACAAATATGCATTTATAGACAAATATGCAAAAATATGCAAAATAAAAATTCAGCAGTGAATTCCAACTTGTATGATTTGTGGAGATTATTAACAAAAATAGAAAAAAGTTAAAAGGAAAAAAATATGCAAAAACCTACGAATCCGGGCTCTAATTATAAGTTATTTAGATTTGCGAAATTACCTTCCTCCTAATCGTCGGAGGGTTCTCGAAGTCGTGATTCGAGAATGGTCAACTACACCGTAATAATAAAATATTAATTATTAAATTATAAAAAATATAATATATAAAATTATATAAATATATGAATATTGATGCGCATGCACCTTACCTTATTCGCAGTTGTGTTTGAATGCAAAGTTGACGTAATAAGATAAATAAAGGTTTTTTATTATACACTCAGATAAAAGGAAACAACACTTTTAAATTTCGATTTAAAAAAAGAAACAGTTCAGCTGTCGCTCGCAATGTCTAGTGTCGAAGTGTTTTTAAGTGCTCCTGCACTTGTTTGTTTTACTGTTACTCATGCACTCATGGATGATGCTCATGCACTTAAGGGTAGTGCTCCTGCACTGATGAGAGGAGATGATCTGGCCAAGTCTGCCAGAATCGCAGGCGGCTCTATCAAAAGCCTCTGCGTTTCCAAAAAAATTTGTCTTAATCTTTGGCGACAGAGACCTCGATTGGGCCATCCCTTGACATCGGCGGTACACGAAATAGATCAAACTTGCGGCGACACATTGTCACAACTACGTCTGGGTTCTTACGTGATCAAACAATGCAGATCGTTCTTTCCGTCAGTGATTAAATGAATTCATTGGGGTTTAATGGTTATCTGCGTGCGATAACTTTACCGTTATTTATTTTATTGAATGAAAATAATAAATGTATGTGTGCATATTATCATTACATAGCAAACTAGACAATTAGAAGACAAAACATACTATATGAGAAGAAAGTACTCGAAGAACTTGTGAGAGAGAGGAACAACTTGAGGAAGTTCTTCAAACACTGCAAACGACTCAAACAAGATTTCAAAGCACAAACACTTTTCTTAAAAAATGATCAGAATGATGTCTTTTCGGAACCAAGAGATATCGTACAACATTTCAAAAAACATTTTGATATGTTACTTAATACAAGCCAAACAAGTAACAGCAATGGAACCAAGTATGTAAGACTGCCTTATCAAACGGCCGAATCAGAATGCAAGGAGCCTGATCTTAGTGATCTTACAGAGACAGAGAATATTATCACAAACCTTAAAAGTAATAAACTCCAGGAGAAGATAACATAAACTCGGAATTATTCAAAACAGCAGGAAAAGATATACTTATAAAATTACAATTCCTAAACCGAGAAATATTGCATAAGGAACAAATTCCAACTGATTGGAAAACCGGAGTAATTTGTCCAATATTCAAAAAAGGAGACATTAGTTAAGTATCATACTACGATAGGATTTCCTTTTTAGATACAGCTTACAGCTTACAAAATCTTATCGATGGCATTGCTGAGAAGATTAGAAATATACGGAAGACTTATCTTAACAGAGTACCAAACTGGTTTTAGAAGAAGAACATTTACAACAGATCACATATTCACAATAAGACAAGTAATAGAAAAATTCTAAGAATATAATAAAGACCTTCATATTCTTTTTGTAGACTTTAAACTAGCATATGAAAGTATTGACCATGAACAACTCTGGATAAAACTAAGAAATGTTGGTATACCAAGGAAATTGGTGAAACTAGCTGAGATATGTAACCAAAAGACATACTGCAAAATGCGTTTATGGGAGAGACCTCTGAAGCATTTGAATGCAAAACTGGCTTGAGATAGGGAGATGCACTATCTCCGGTACTATTCAATCTTGCCCTGGAACAAGTGATAAGGGACATATATGATATAACGAGAAATGGAATTGGTTTAGAATGTTGGGATGAATACTCTTCTAGCATATGTAGATGACTTAGTCTTTATAGAAGCATCTATAAATAAAATAAAAACTAGTGGGGAAAAATTATTTAATGGAAGTCAAAACATGGGTTTAATAGTTAATTAAGAGAAGACGAAATACATGGTCATATGCCAAGACAGGTAATCCCGAAGAACAATCTCAAGGTATATGAATATTTTTTCGAACAAGTAAAAGAGTTTAAATATCTAGGGGTAGATATTAATGAGAAAAATAACATGCATGATGAGATAAAGTTCAGGCTGATTATATCTAATAAATGCAGTGAAAGCAATGTCCATGTCAAAGTTACTATCATGACGTACAAAGTAAAAGTTATACGTAACCTATTTACGTCCCATAGCGACGTACGTATGTGAGACGTGGGCCAGCACAAAGGGTGGTGAAGGAAGGCTTACCATCTTCAAAAGGAAAATAGTAAGGAGAATTTATCGTCTCGTGTTTAATGTAGACTTAGGAGTTTTTGAAAGATGAAAAAATGAAGATTTACAAAGACTTTATAATAAACTGAACATTTACAAATTTCTTAATAGCAAAATACTAGAATGGGCTAGGCACGTGTGGCGTGCAGAATGTTGTCTTATAAGAAAAATGTTTAAAAGAAATCTGAATAGATAAAGACCCATAGGGAGACCACTTCATAGATGGTTCGATACGGTGAAGAAAAACTTCACACAAGTGAACCCTACTTAAAGCATCAATTTGGCAGTAGTTAAAACGCTATGAAGAGGAATTAGAAAAGTGACATGAGACCTAAATGGTCTGTTTCAAGCTTAAGAAGAAGAAGAAGAATGTGATGAATTACGCTGATTCATCAATCGCTAGTTTCCCATTCCCGATTTCCAGCAATTGTTTTGTGTAACGATCTGCTAATGCATCATTTTGTAGATATACACGCATAATTGTCAACAATAATTCGAGGATATATGTTATAACAATAATAAGAAATATATAATAATGATAAGCAACCAAATAATAATAATAATAATAATAATAAGCAACCTTCACTTTTTAACTTAGCCTAACTTTTGCCCATAGTTCTAATATATCTCTCCACCAAATTTCATCACAAACGGTCCAGCCGTTTAGGAATACATACAAGACAAACAGACAGACAAAAATCAATTTATATATATATATATATATAGAGAGAGAGAGAGAGAGAGCGAGATAAAATAACGTGTTTATGATATCTGATATAACTTCATGCATTGGATATAATTATTTCAGATTTACATGATCTAATTTTAAGTATTGCAAGCAGCTATTTTTTTTAATGTACTCCATTAATTAAGCTGTAAAAAATCCATCTAATTAGAGTGCAGTATGGTTTCAACTGAATCTGCGAATTATCAATCGAGGATTGAATCAATAAATGTATCACGACAATCTTTTACTAAAAACTTATGTATAGAAAATATTTTCAAATTATAAAATAATATTGTAAATGTCTATTTTTCAATAAATTTAAATTCTTCTACCTAGGTTACCTTGGTATAGTGTAATGTTTGACATGTATTTAAAAAAAATCATTTATTATTAATCTCACTGGAAAAATAAATTTAAAATATAATACAACGTTTTTAGAGAAATGCGTACAGTTAGGCACCTCCATAAATAATAATTTGTGAACCCACGGTTAAAAATTCATGATTATAATCCCTTGTAAATAAGCAATCATAAAGAATCTATTTCGATTAAATTCACGCACCTACCTCGGAGCAAATGTCAATACTCAATGTCAAATAATAAATACCTATATATAATAATTAAAATTTGTAAATCAAGGTTTAGACTTTAGGTACAAGGTACAACGCCTAACAGCAAACGTAAATAATTGTAATGCGTTCTGTGAACACGATTGTTTTTCAGTCACTGTGAATTCTCAAATAAATAATATAACTCTATTATGGTTTCTAATGTTTACGAAAAGCTCCAAAGCAATTTATGTAATCAGATTTGTAAGTAACAAATAGTCAAGCATGTTTAAATAATATGTGTATTGTAGCTAGATACCCACGCATAGTTTTTCAGTGAAAAAAAAACGATCTGACTGGCTGTTAATGATTTATAATGAAATTAAAATTAATTTAATGCTCTGCGGCGGGTATTTTAATAATAATATATACCGACCTGCAATAGTGCAGAAACACATTATACACAAATCGACGTATACGGTATACGATATAATGTAATGTATCGTTTGAATTCAAATCGTGTGAATATAAATAACAGTAATATATTTCTAAATACACGTTTGATTTTCTATACTCTATTGACCGGACATTAACCTACAACCATATGCGTACAAAATACGCCGTTATTAAAAACATTGCAGTATGCACTTATACAAATTATTATATTTACTTTTTTTTCGAATTCGATTCTACATATTATTATAATTCATCGGGGTGGTATAACGGTCGAAACGGACCTCTGTTAGAATTTTTTATTTAACTTTTTAACTTTTATGGTTGCTCAAAATAATTTAATGTATTAATAAAATTGTGGTGATACGTTTTGAAGTTTAAGTGTATTTTAAGCTATAAGTACATTTTTAGTGACTTTCTAAAGTAGTGCTTTTCAGCATTTGTAATGGTTTTAGTGCTAAATACTCGTATTCACAATTTCCAAGTTGTTAGGCACATTTTATAGTATGACACAAACATATTATGTGTTTTTTTATGTAAAACATAATGACTTGGCTACCAAACTTTTGAATGTGTATCAATTTGCATATTAATGTATATTATATTAATGTTCATTGAATATTTTTCATTTTTTTTTCTCTATTTATGAAAATATTAAGCGAATATTTGAATGTTTTAATCTAAAGAATAGTAGCGTAAATTTTCATTTTTTTAAACCTATAGTAAAAAAATCTCGACCTTTAAATTTAAATTTTAAAACATTTATACAATTTAAAACCAAACGCCATATTATAGTATAATATGATAAAGCTAACTGTCGCATCCGACGTTGCCTGGTCCAAATTTTTGTAAGTTAGGAAAGTTAGTTAACAAATATATTTGTAAAAAATATTATACCGATATGCCATCATAATTCTTCAAATTTTAATAGTCATATAATATGCATACAATGGCAATCAATATTAAATAAACAAAACAGTAAATTTTATTAATCATAATCGGAGAAAAAACTATGTGTGAGCAGTGAGTTACCTAAAGCTACTTATTACTTATAGGAGTTGAAATAAAAAGCTATAAATACTCTTCAAGTCTCAAAGAATCCATTTTTATTATAACTTTTATTGATGACTTTTGAGTATTTTAACTTTAAACAATCATTCATTTTTAGCTGTATAAGTACAACCTTACATAACCCGTGAAAAGATAAGAAATATAAAATACAGCGCATCTTGGTTTTGATGTATCAATTTTCACTCAATTCACGGAAAATGTTCCGTTGGAGTTTATCTTGCTTTGTAAATTAATTCGACCGAGATGGTCGATTCGCTTGTGGCAAATTGGATATGACACTTGATATATAAATTGAAAACTTCAAGATATGTAATATAAAAATAATAATAATAAGTTTAAGACACTTTTTTTTTGCATATTTAGCTCTTTTTCTGTAATAGTGCGAGTATTCTATTATATATTTATTTATTTAAGATATTATAAAATATGAATTTCTTGCATAGGTATTTACTTTTGTTTCACATATTATTGTGAAACAAAAAATAAGTAATTACCTATATGATAATTTTTAAATTTTTCGTGTTTTTTGTGAGAAAATGAAATTATTTTTAAAAGTATATTTCAAAACTTCTGCATAATATTGTTAAAACAAAAGTGCATGGTAAATTTATAAGGCATAATTGTGTGAATTTTTTTAAAGGAATTTTAGAGCATAAAGCTTCTAACTGTAAGTCATAATAGAGGATAACGTGCACGATTGCTGATGTCGAAAGCCAAAGCTTATATAGACGATGATGAAGCGTTCAACTGCAGACTTCACATTTTCGGAATATTTTACAATATTCGACGGTATATAAAATAGGTCAAGGAACGGCATTTTTCATCGGGTTGAAGACAGTGGGCCTTTAAGCCACCCGCGCTGCAGTAAATGACCTAAGCCGGGAACATATTACCTATATTGTGCGCCAAAAATAAAAACCCGTACCCTAATAATTCACCAATCGTATTATAGGTAGTAAATGTGTTTCGCGAGACCTGGCTTTATTTGTAACTATAATTCCTTGGTCAATTACAGGTTGTTAAATCGATACGAATATTGTATTAGGTATTGGTTTATTTTCACACGTTGACGATGTGCCGAGTCGCTGACTAACACGTAATATTCAAAGTCTACAAATTAGCACAAATAATATCGTGATTTTATTTATGCAGTAATATTCCGGGATACTACTATGTACAGGGTGATTATTTAACTATTAATTATCTCTTAAAGTATCAATGCTTTTGAAAATATAGTGGTTTTTTCACATAATACTATATGTCATTGTTCGATAAAATAACTGAGTAAACTTTTAATTTATTACTATAGTTTGTGTTTATCAATTTTAAGAGATCATCTTGTGAATTTGAGTCTAACTTAATTTGAATTTAAAAAAAAAAATACATTAAGACGGGATTACGGGATATACGCCATGGAATAAAATGATCATATATACGTGGAAGAGTCGACTAAAAAGTGTAATACATTTTTAGAACTCACAATAATAAAAAATATAAGTCATTATAAAAGCAGCGATCACGAAACTCAATTATGAAAACTGTCAAAAAGAAACAATAAGTTGCTAAATATATGTAAGCAAATGTGGAAATCATTGTAAGATTTTTAAATTTATTGAAAATTTAACAAAAGTAGGTATATGAATTAGGATTTTTTTTTTGGAATTTAAACATACCACAGATTTAATGTGAAATTCATAAAATCACGATTGTTGTGAAGGTTTAAAATGGAAGTACATTGTTATACAATATACTATAATTTTGTTGTTAAATATCTACTTGTCGGATAAACATTATTATGTCCTCACCAAAATGTTTGTATTCTATAAAACGTAATAAATCATGTTCATAAGCGGTTAATACAATAACAATAAATAAAGACAAATACATTTTAACCTATTACCTATATATACCATTAATTAAACTATCTGAGGTGGTTTAAAAATATTATATTACATGGCGCGATATCTACCTCCATCATATTATATCTTTAGGCTCAATAATTGTACACTAACACAGCCACTGATTACCAATAATCATTATATCAATTATGATATCATTATATCAATGCCAGAATGATTGGAAATTGTATTGTTTTAAAAGTGAGGTTTGCCTATTACATGTGAAGTGTAGCACATGTTATGAGTAATTTATAATATTGCAGGTGGATATAGCCGATATAGGTCAGTTAATAATTATTTGATGATCAAATATCGGTATATGAGACGACATTTTTTTTACAAAACAAATAGGTACGGTTGGTGCCTGATATTATAATATTATACAGATATTTTTGATAAAAAAATAGGTATAAAATATATTAAAAGAGATGGGGGTTGCTGCAGGATGACTTCTCTTCTTATTTCTTTTATTACGCTCATAATGCCATATAATATGCTTGTTGTGATTAACATTACAGATCCTATGTATTATCCGTAGGTTATAGGTATTGTGAAACACTATGACTTGTAGGAAATGTGATATCTTATTTAAAATACAACTTCAAATTTGCTGTCTCAATAAACTAAGATAAAAGATACATTTTTAAAACGTATGTTGTGAAAAAATAAATGTCCCTCATTATACTGCAGGTTATCAGGAATAGCTGAATGAACCATTTTCAGAGATGCTAATTGGTTTTCGATATACGACTAATAAACTTTTTTTAATTACATAACCAATATCCGTTTTCTAAACTTCCCAATATAGTACCGGTAACCGTGGTCTGTGGTTCTTGTTTACGATTTTCGTGTAAAACCGATAAACAGCTTTTAGCTCTGAAAATAGCGTATTATTAACACTTTATTCTTTATTGGTATACATACTGAGTATATCCTTGGCGATGAAAATTGAAAATTTTATAGTTTTTAACTGAAAGTAATTTGCATTTTTTCAAGATTGGATAATGTCAAAGTTTAGACGTAAAATGCTTATAAAAAACATTGTACCTATACCATTATACCAATATAATATAACTTTAATAATTTTCTACTGATATTATAAAAACATAATATGTGGAACTTTGTGTTAAATTTTCAAGTTTTTTTACCAAATGAGTAAAATTTTATTTTATATAAATTATTTTAAAGAGTTATACTGCATAATATTATTTATCAAAAAATAATATTTGCAATAAACTATACAAACATAATATTGTGTTATAGAACAAGTGTTATTTTAGTATCACTATAAATATTTGCCAGTTGTTGCTCATATATTTTTTGCACAAACACACATGTATTAAAGATACATGATATTATGTTTCACCGAATATAAATGAAAAAAACAGTTATTTATACCTCTATAAAAAAAGAATTGTAAAAATATACCATATAAATAAATATTATAATGTAGGTACTAACTGTATATTTTTGTGCACATCAATGAAATAAATTATTATTGTGATAGTATAATTAAATTTTTTAAATCATTTTGTACAAGGGTCACAACTTCATTGAAATATAAAAAAATTAAATCGGGTTCGACATTTTAAAATAAAATAGGTATGTATAAAGGTAAGTAGAATTTAACTTGTCTCCTTCGTCGGTTATACTTAACAGACCATAATAATTATGTTTAAAACTATGTAGATAGGTACAATTGTTAATGTACAATTTTGGTGTCCGATGTGGAATTTTTGCGTTTTTCCTGCTCGGTAAGACGATAATCATTAATTTTCTGGCATTATATAGAGGTATTTACAATTGTATATAATATAATATATTATGAGTGGTCTGCAGAATAATAAATTATTATACTCTTTGTGTGTATGTATTGTATCAAATTTTCTGGGTAAACAAAGTTTTTAATTGCTAACTAATGATTTTTCTGCTATTGTGTTTTAGAGAATATAAACGTTTCTGTATACCTATACAATATATATATATATATATGTGTGTGTGTGTGTGTATTGCATATATACATAGTACATATTACATGTATACATGCAGTGTACTCAACTTTCGTAATGATGAGCGATGATTACCCGCTGCAACATTGCCGCCGTAAATATAATCGATATGCCATTGTGCGACACCAGTAAACAATATTGTGTTACAGCTTTATGGACTCCTATTAATACATCGAACGACGTTAAAGGCAATTATTTTTGATTAATATTTTAAACAATCCGATGAAACAAAACCGTTGGAATATAATATAATATATTATATACATATATACACACATCATTGGAATAAACTATACATTATCTATAAAGTGCAAATTGTGTAACGTGTACGCACGTATAAAAACAATATAACCGAGCCGAACGGTTCATGATATATTATGTAATATAATAATAATATAATTGAAGACCGGATTTACATTAATTCGTTCGTGGTAAAATATTAATACCGGAAGTGAGTACTTACGCAAAGCGATTGATATTAGTTACTTTATTAATTCGGTCATACTCGTGTTCACGAGCAGTCAGTGATTATATTATTATTGTGTTAACGCACGTATGTATGTGTAAATCAAATTATTATTATTATTATTATTATTATTATCATTATTACCTATAGCACACGTGTAATTTTTAACTGACCTTTATTTAAAGTGCATATTGCCACTATACTGTTCATCTACTATACAGGGTGATTCATCAAACATGTTCATACATTTTTTCCCTCTAATAATGCAGTTATTCCAAACCGGATTTTGGGATATTTAAAAACCCCTACTTTAAAGACCATAATAATTTAAGATTCTTTTGATGTACCTATATGTTACCGGAAACGTTGACATTTAGGAAATGATGACAGTTCCTAGGAAATGATGACAATTCCTAATAGCGGAAGGAAATTATATCATTGCCTAGTTTCATGTTATCATTTCCTAACGATATCAGGCAAAGATGCCATATATATTTTTCTAAGATATTTTAATTTAATCTGTCGCAATTATTAATTACCCTGCTATTACACTAATAAATAATCAACGATCAATAATAATTAATAAAAAATTAAATATTTTTTTTTAAATCACTAATTTATTATATTCACTTCGCATTTTATTCAAATCCGTTTTAACGAAATAATACGTACTGCACTAAGAAGATAGGCACACACTACTAAGCGGACCGTGTTGTATGGACAGGTAGGGACACTTTAAATAAAACACGTAAATACTACGTTAAACATATTTTTTTTTTTTATTTAAAATTAAGCCGCAACAACAAAGATTATTGGCTGAAGTTAAATTTAGCATATGGTGATAAAGGAGGGATTGTTAAACATATTATGCGATACCTATGTGATAGCCATGACATTTTCCAATCAACCATTTTAACGATATCAGTCATTACCCACCTGATATTTTTTTATAGAACACGGACAATATTGACAGTAATGGCCGTATAATGGTTTTTAGCATCTCACCGTTCCGAGTTAGTTAATAGTTATCGTATTATAATAGCTTTACATCGTAAAGCCGCATTACCTGCAACATCATAATCGCCAATGCTTTCGTGTAAGAACCGCTACGTGATAACTAGGGCTCGAATGTATATGCACTTAAAACTACTCTAATATAAATATATAAAATTATAAAATATGTACTTTTAGCCAATAAAAACACAAAAATATATGTAAAATAAAAATAGTATTATTTGATTCAGTAAAACATGAATTAAATTTGTACCTAGATTAGCATTAAATTGAATAAATATAAAAAAATATGCAATTACATAAACATCCGATCCCTAGTGATAACATTGCCTAAAAAAGTACGGAAATGATAACAATCCCTAGGCGATGATATCATTTCCTAGGAATAAATTGTCATCATTTCCTAAATTGCCAACATTTCCGGTAACATATACACATTAGGTAATTACTAATCACAATTATTGGTCGATACTGTTATGGACTATACCTAGTGCATATATTAAGCGTGATATTATGTATATGCTTATAATAGTGTTCGCATTCCTTTTTTCGCTAAGATGACAGTTATTCCAAATCTGATTTATGGACTTTTTAAGCGTACTAAAACAAAAATGTAATGTAATATTTTCAAATTTTCGAAATTTTCAAAATTTTGTTTAGATACTTACATAAGGAGCATCCTATGATGACACAAATTCTGTTTTTCAAATGAGATTACGACAATACTTTTTTTTCATGTGTGAATTGTATAGCGGATAATTTCCTGAAAATGTTTTCATATCAAATCGAAATTCTAATGATTAGTTTTTGGATTATATAAGTCTAGATAAAAAAGACAAAATAGGTCCGGGGTTACCCCGGCGGGGTAGATCAAAAATTAAAAATAATATATCCACTTAAAAATTTACAGTGAAAGGGGGGGGGGGGGGGAATTTGAAAAACGAGAGAATGTATTTCCACTGGAGACTCTTTTAGTCATAGACAAAATCTCTAGAAACTGAAAAATAACTTCCTCATAAAAATATTTAAAAATTTCAAAAATAATATTTTTAATAACTACGCATATCATTGAAGAAACAAGAGCATGATTGATGAATCACTCTGTATGCTTACGTAGATATGTCGTATTTTTTTTTTATAGTTTTTGTTGGACAGGGTTGATTCGACTAGTTGTATAGCACTCGGAATACGCGGAAAAAGTGTATTTTTCAAATAAAATATGCATGTTGTGTGTTGCATATTTTTAAAAATGACGCCCTACATCTATCTATTATTGTTCATTTGAAAAATTTTGCTTGAATTTAACCATATATTTTGTAAAACAAAATATGAACATTATGTGATGTGTTGTTTTCAACTTGAGTTCAGCTGCAGAATCCATTTTGTGTTGCTACTATTATTGACCTTAAATCAAATTTTAAGATAAGAATTTAATCTGCATGCTCTATATTTTTTGGGTTTTTTTTTATACATTTCGCTTTCATAGCGAGTTTTAAGCATATGTAAAACATTTCAATTAAACAATCCCCTTAACTCGCTTAAAAATTAAAACATTAAAAATTTCGAAAAGAGAACACGCAAATAAATGGTATTATTTTCACCTATAAATTTGATGAAAGGTCGATTTATTTCAATAATAATTTTAAAACCAACAACATTACAACACAAAATATATTCTACTGGATTTCAAATATTGTATATTGTACGTTTATATAATACAAATACCTACTATACAAATGTGGCCTTAAGTCCTCTTAATAGGCACCTAAGAAATTTTTTTCTCATTATTTTCGGTGTAGATAATTGACCAATTACTAGGTATATGTTCTGTTGATAAAAAAGTACTTGATAAATCTCGTGCGAACGTGTGCCATATTGTTTTGTACTTGTATTCAGTAGAAACCATTTGGTGTTGTTAGTTTTGAAAAAATTTGCTTTTTATATTCTTGACTACTTGACTGCTAAAAGTACAATTATTTGAAAATTCAATACAAGATTCTGGCAAACGCCAGAACAAGTAGAACAAACGGCACTAACATACCAAAATCGAATGAAAAAAGGCGGGTAAGTTGTGGATGTCGCTCTGCTGTACAGTAGGTTACAAGTGGGTTACTGTAGTAGTGTAATGGATGGAATTAAATTTGAATCCAATGATATTATATGATTGTATACGAAAAACGATTCTGAGCGAAGACGGTTTATCTGTCTAGGACATATTATAGAATATTATGAAAAATCAAATCTTAGATTTAAAATAAATTTTTTTATGAATTTCTAGCATAAAATAATTTGAACATTGCCGTAATTTTTACGTATTTAGTCAAAATTCAAACTTTGAATGCTTGTAAAAAAAAATTGTGACTACGCATTTCTTTTGTTTTTCAATTGCTATAATTAAAATATGATAGGAGCCATGTATTAAATTTTCAAATCTTAGATATAAAAGGAAAATTTTTTATGAATTTCTAGCATAAAATAATTTATGAATTTTCGTGATTTTTACGTATATTTTTCAAAATTCAAACTTTGAATCCTTGTAAAAAAAAATTGTGACTATGAATTTATTTTATTTTTCAACTGCTATTGTTAAAATGTGTTAGAAGCCTTGTATTAAATTTTCAAGCTTTTCTACCGAACAAATAATTTTTTATCGATATTTATAGAAAAAAAACTAAAAAAGTTGAAAAATTAAATGTCAGTAAACAGCTCAAAACAAATCTAAATATTTTGAAAATGTTATCAAATATAGAAAATGCCTATATAAACATTCAGTGAAAATTTCAAGTATCTGTGGTAATTTGTTTTAGACTTTTAGAGTTACGCCAAAATAAGAAAATTACTAAATGTGAAATCCAGTGAAAATCCAATGTTGTAAAAATTTAAATTTCAAATGCTCATACAAATTTAATTTGAATTTCCCGTAGACTTTTTATTTGTGATAAAGATTAACAAACTTGTAAGGAATCTTGTATTAAATTTTGAAATCTTAAATTTAAAAAGAAAATTTTTTATGAATTTCTAGCTTAAAATAATTTGTGAATTTTCGTGATTTTTACATAATATGTTGTCAAAACTCAAACTTTTAATACTTAAAAAAAAAATTGTGACTATGTATTCCTTTTATTTTGCAACTGCTATTGTAAAAATATGTTAAGAGCCTTGTATTAAATTTTCAAATCTTAGAATTAAAAAGAAAAACTTTTATGAATTTCTATCTAAGATAATTTAAACATTGCCGTATAATTTTTACGTGTTTAGTCAAAATTTGAACTTTAAATGCTTATAAAAAAAAAACTGTGACTATGTATTACTTTTATTTTTCAATTGCTATTGTAAATATATATTATGAGCCTTGTATTAAATTTTGAAATCTTAGATATAAAAGGAAAGTTTTTTATGAATTGCTAGCATAAAATAATTTGTGAATTTTCGCAATTTTCGCAATTTTTACATAATATGTTGTCAAAATTCAAACTTTGAATGGTTATAAAAAAAATTATAATTATGAGTTTATTTTATTTTTCAACTGCTATTGTAACAACATGTTAGGAGCCTTGTATTAAACTTTCAAGCTTTTCTACCCAACAAATCAATTTTTATCGATATTAATTTTAAAAAAAACTAATAATGATCGAAAATTTCGAATGCTTATGAATAGTTCAACTTAAGTCGAAATTGTTTGAAAATTGTATGGTGGATATAATATACTTATATAAACATTTGGTGAAAATTTTATGTGCATACAGTCATTTGTTTTAAAGTTACATCAAAAACCAAAATCGATTTTGTCGAAAAATGATTGTGCATAAAATTTCCCGTTTTCCCCTTAATTTTTAGTTTGTTTATTCCAATTATTTAGAAAAATATTAAGAATTTTTTACTTTTGACCTCTAAAATACCAACTAGATTCACTTTCTGATCAAACAAGGTACTGAAGTCGAAAATCTAAGCACTTTTACTGTCCCAAAACCTGATAACAGACACAAAAAAAAATGGCGGGGGGCTGGAGACATGTACGTGAAAATTGGTGTGAATGCAACTCCAAGTGTTCTTATGATTTCAAAATGCAGAGAATGAATTTACGATGGATTTACAATCGTTTACAATTTGTCCAGATTCGAAAGATCAAAGTGGGGGGGGGGGGGTCAACTTCATGTAAGTGCATTTTACGCCTTTATCATCGTGTTGTCTGTACAATTTAGTACGTCCCATTAAAACCCCAGTGATTTAGTTGACTAAACGCTGTGGCCTGTGGTCAGCTTATTAATATGGCACGTTATCAAGACGTGTTACTGTAAAATGGAAAGAAAATTGTTAATATGTGGCTACAGTAGACAATTGGTTGTAAATTAGTCTGCTGATAAAATGTTTAAAATAATATAAAAGATTAGCCTGGGTATGTAATCAAGTTCTAAATAATTCTACTAGGATCTAGGATAATGCGATGAAATAAACAACTCAACAAATCATGATGAACAACTGTATAGGTACGACACATTAGAGTGCAAAGGTATTCTACCATAGCTGTTTAATTTATTGGTAACCATTTTTCTACAGCACCTGCTCGTCGATGAAGTAGAATATTTTAAACTTTAATGTGTAAACACCTACCGGTGTTAACATGGTATATATTTAAAAATATAACCACAACTTTAAGTCAATATATTTATAAGAGCTGGGATTTTTACGCGAATTATTAAATTATAGATGACTCAATATCATAGTATAGAGGACGGCATACCTTATGCATAATTATAGGTTTGAGGTTTTGTCAAACAATTTTGCATAAAAAGTTTTATCATTGTCAAATAAAAAGCGAATAGTCTACACGTACCATATCCTAATATTTAATGTCTATTCCACTTTATCCATTTTTTATAATGACTGTACAGCCTACCTATATAAACAAAGTGGGTAGTGGGTAAATGAACAATTCCCCCTTCCCATGTACATTTTCTCAAGACCTTTCCATCGCCATAATTTTTAAAAATTAATTCAAAAATGCAATTATTACTTATTTTTCGTTAATGTGTAATAAAATAAACAAAATAAATTTTCGAAAAATATGTTATATTTCTTTAATAATAAATGTAATGACGCTAACTCTTTGGGTACAGTAAAAAAAAATTTACTTTAATATAAAATAAGTAGGTATTTAATATTTAAAACAAACTTAGTCAAAATACAATTTTAAATATAATTCTTCAAAATATATTTCAAGTTGAATAAAACATCGTAAATAAGTAATAACCTAGAATACTACATTTTATAAAATAATCTAATTTATGATATATTTTTGCTAAGCAAATATTATTAAGTTATAATACTGCTTTTCCCAGTAAACATTTTTTTTGGTTGGGGGAGGCCATCTTCACGCAGCCCCTCCCCCCCATGTTATGGTATCAACCTGGAACCTTTACCAATATTTGGAACTAATTGGAACCAAATTGTCAATATTTGGAACCTCATACTTTTCCTGGGATAAGTTTGGATAGTTTTTTTAGTGATATCATCTGTACGTAAGACTGTTAAGGCTTCGGACATTTAAGTTCCGCACTGCGTTTTGTGATATTATGGTATACAAAAATAATATTAAACATTACATGGGTAACAAAATTTAGTTTTATATGTTTTAGTAGATGAAACAAAATAGAAACCACGTTTCACAATAATATAATATAGTTGTAAGACTAGACAAATTTAGATTCATCTGTGGGGGTCAGTTGTTGAAGTCATTGTGATATTGTTGATTAAAACAGTAATAAAGTGTTATATTTTAATTATTTTGAGTGTTCAATGGTTTCAACGTTTGCGTATATAAACTATATTATATTATATGTAAGGGGTCGTATGTATTAAAATTGTAATTGCGATTAGGTATACTGTACCTACTTAAGATGCTGATATACAACAATTATATATTATAAATTTATAATAAAAAGAATAAAATTCATAAGTACTATTAATTATTAAAATACGCCGTATTGAATAGTGAGTGGGTAGGAAGGTAAAATACTTACAATGATATGTATATTATTCAACGTTTTTTACATAGGTAATACATTATTATAATACCTAATATTACACGTATTATCTATTTATAGTCTTAATTTCTGTGAAAAATATGACGTTACAAATTTCGAAAACTAATAGCTTATAGGTTCCCATTAGTTTCAAATTAGTTCTGAATTATTGGTTATAGGATTTCTAAAATATTGGTGAAGGTTCCAGGTTGATACGACAAATGGGGGGCCAACTTTACACTCGTTGATTGTTTACCTTGTACAGTGCAAAAATAATGAAACAAAAATATTATTTTTAGAAACTAAAAACCCAATTCAGACATATATAGGTGTAAAAGTTAAAATATTGTTTTCACTATTACTTTTATCTTGCCTTTGAATTTTCTTATAAATAAAATGTATTTATTTTAAATCGTAACAATTTGATTATTTTTGGACTTGTATCTAAAATTTAATTTAACGCATTACACAAGACTTATTCCTTTTATCTAAAACATAATATGACCGGTTTTCTTTTGAGTTAAACTTATAAGTTATTGTTTTCAAACTAATTCAAACTATAGCAAATGATAAAATCAAAATCATTTTCTAAATAAATCATTTAAATTATAACCTAATGATCTACTCTTGTATAATCTTTATTTAAAAAATAAAAACAAACAAGCATAAATATTTTAATTTAAAAACAATTGCAGATATTCCCTACAAATAAAAAAAATATAATAATAATAGCATTAATAACACTATATTGTTTAGTATTGATAATTGGATGCAAATAAAATTATCGATATCATTGTTTTTCTATCCTAAGATGAACACAATATGTTGAAGTATAAACAAACTTAAAATCTGCTTTTAGTTACCTATCTAGTTCAAATTTCATACTGTAAATACTTAATACAAGAATTACAAAAAAAAGTAATAATATTTAGACTTATTACTCTTTGCTCGTAAGTATTGATGATTTATTCATTTTGTTTAATGCGATTTACAGGGAAAAAATGTTAGAACCATAATATATTACGATGACTATATTATCAGCTATATCTGTTGACTATTATTCCTTTTTTCGAAGTTTTTTTTACAGATAATGTAACCTTGAAATTAAATATTTTCTTGGTTCTAATAAATGCAGGACCCTAAAGTCTACGATAACTTGAAAAAAAAATTAATATTTGGTTAGTTAACCCTTCTACCCAAGCAAACCGTTCTATTATAATAACATAGGAAAGGAAGGTATACGAAAAATAATATTATTATATTTTCCAATGTCGACTGATGGAAAATCACGCTACGTGGTTCGACGTGAAAACTTATATTTACTTAGCACTGATACCGATACGAAAAGCGATGTCAAAACGATCCTGGTCAGATTGGTGTTTGTAGTATTAAGTGTATCATATATATATAACGGATACTGACTGCAGTCGGTTGTAATAATATTTACTAAATTGAAACCCTACAGACGCCATTGCCGGTCGTACGAGAGAAATAATAATAATATTGTGTTCAATATTTTTTCGACGCACTTTTGTTGTCTGCATTTAGGATAACTCGAACGTAAATTGTCCCATTATTGGATTGGCATGCTATTATGATGTGTTGTAGTCGATCGATCGCTGGAGTTCTCAGTTTCTCAATTTACCACCTAATGGAGATTTCCTCGTTTTATGACGACGCAGGCCTGCATATTATGTACAGCATTGTTCTAAAGGATCGTCAAAGCTATTATTAATATACAGCGAAACTTTCATGACATTATAACAAACTTCAGTTTAACGAAAATGTATTTAATAACTACACCTACAGTTAAACGAAATAATGGTGAGAATCACAGCGAAATTAGAACCGAAATATTATATAATTATATTCAAACAGATTCAAAATACGACTTTGATGAATTAAAATTAACCCAGAGCCATGTTAGTTCGAATATGGAATCAGCTCTAGATGAACTTTTTATTTTACTCTTTTTTTTTGGGGGGGGGGGGGGGGAGGCTAGGACACATTTATCCTAGAGATGAATAAAAATAACTATCTATAAGGCTATAAATCTATTCAGTTTAAAATAAATTTATTATAAAATGTTAGTAATGTTACATTAAAATAAATTATTAGTATAACTTATTGTGAGTAAGATATCTTACAATGTATATTATGATCTATGAGGTTGCCCTATGCATGTATTCTTAAGTAGACATTTATTAAAATATGATGATGTCTGGATTCAAATTTCAAAATGTTATTCCCATACATTTTCTGAAATTTAACATTTAAGTACATATTAGGAATATTATAGAAATGTTCTACTTTTTCTAGTATTATCTTCTGGTCGTAAAAAATTTAATGATCTAAAACTGATTCAAAATTGTATATTATCTGATATCTGTATTTTATATAGATTATATAAAGATAATTATGGCTTATTTACTGGCGGAAATCCTATTTTTCTATTTGTAGCGATGCACTCGGTATATTTCAATAAGGACGCTCGATGTTTTCATTGTAAAAAAAAAAAACAAATTGTATGTGAAATATCTACTCAATTTTTATATTATTTTAATGAACGTTATATGGCAATTATGTATGGAGTATTACATCATATAAATGCCCAAAGCGACTTTGCTTGATGGGACATATTTAGGATCCAATTTTCTATCACTTAGTCGCATAAATCTGGTTGAATTTGATTTATGGCGTTGTTTATGTTTGAATGCATCAATTGTTTTTGGTTTATTTTCATAGACTTTCGATTTAAGGTAGCCCCAAAGAAAAAAGTCTAAAGGTGTTAAATCGCACAATCTCGGAGGCCAGTTTATGTCACCATTGGGTGATATCACCATGCCCTCAAATCGTTCACTCAGAATTTCCAATGTCCATTGTTGCACGCGCTGTGTGAGGACATGGTGGACATTTAAACGATGTTATATTCCATACATAATTGCCATATTATAACGATCATTGAAATAAAATAAAAATTGAGTAGATATAGTTCACTCACAACTTGTTTTTTTCACAATGAAACATGGAGCGTCTTTATTGAAATATATATTATATGTTTTATCTATAAAGATGTCATAAATATGAAATTCATGTGTGCTTGTAATTAACATAATTATGTGTTAAAATGTTCAAAAACCTAATTTTCATTGAATTTAAAAAAAAGCATTTAAAGCATATTTTAGAGCATTTTTTCATTTTTCGTAAAATTGTGTAACCTTTTAAAAAAATACAAATACATAATAAGGGTAGGGTATCTTTTTCTTAAGAAAAAAATATTAAAATTGCACATGAAAGTATATTTTTATGTAATTTATTGATTATTTTACTATAAAACATATTTTTTCACATATTTTTTAAGAGAATTTTTCATGTTTTTCTATATAGAATATTAGCATCACTTATTATCACTTTATTAACTTAAAAAGTAAAAACTTAGCTATAAATTATGAAAGTGTAAGGAAATTTACAACTCAACAATCACCGTGAGACTTTAAATTGTCACTTTTTGTTAGTTATACTTAGTAACCTTATTAGTATTAGGATTTTCTATGTTTGTCCATAATACTATGGAGTATGGATACATCAACTATGACAATTTTTCGATTAATTCGATTGTCGATTAATTGTTATTTTCTCGAACCCACACAGTGTATTCACTACACTACACAGGACTAGTGTAGTCCTACAAACTTCGGTAATAAATAGCAATTGCATAAATACAAGTGTCGGGTCTAAGATATAATTTGGAGATAAATTAGACTTACTATTGATTTTACTGATATATACAGTCATTCCCTTTGATATAACTGTACAAGAACGCGTTATGGAGGCTGCTAATTTATCATCTCAATAAATAAAAATAAATTTTATCTTCTTCGAAACTGTCTCTCATTTTTTTCATAAATATTTCAACAAGAAGTTCGATGTGACAATTCGACAAAGGAGGGTCTAAACGTTAAATAAAGCTTTATCAAACTTTCTTATTTCGTCCAGCTGAAATGTATTAATAATTAATAAAAATTAAATATAGAAAAGTTTTAATTTATACCCAGCATATTAAATATACTATCAATTATTTTAAGATCAAATCGTAAGCAAGTGTGTAAAACTTTAAAATAAATTGTTTGTGATTGCAATAAATAGAACACAAAAAACACGTTTAATCCCGTTACCGGTATAAGTAAATAAGAATTGAAATATTTCTCGACAATTCAAGCGTTGTTCGTAAAGATATACAAATGGTATTCATATTATATGCGACTATGTTGAAATAAATTAAAACTCACTTCTTTCGATATTGTACTAAGCAAATAATTATTTAGGTCATTTTTTATTGATTTTCCTACTACTTTGGTATCGTTATGTAAATATAAATAATATGCTGTGAAGATAAATCATTCTAAGATTAAACCATTGCACGCTATACAAATAATAATCTTATTATGGTTTATATATTATTAAAATATTATAATATGATAACTATTTCATATAAAAATCGTAATAATTTCCATCGACTATAAAATAATAACAATAATTGTCATGCCACTTTGAATTGGTTAAAGTGAATGTACAAAAACAAATTACTATTTTCTACAAATAAATATACATTAGTGTAAAAATATAATAAGAAACACGTCATGTTAAAGAAATCAATTTACTCGAGTTCCGACGTGAAATCGTTATTTTTTTCATACCTACTGCTTTTAATTTTTAATTAATAAAAAATAAAATATTATTGACTTTTTTGTGGGTTATTTTTTATAAGACCAAATGTTTTCTTAATGATGGCATACGATTTAATAAAAAAATCAATTTTAATAAAAGAAATCCTTATAGAACAAAAAAGCGAGTAAGCCGTAGATGTCGCTCTGTTGTACAATATATAGGTTACAAGTGGGTTACTGTAATGGATGGAATTAAATTTGAATCTAATGATATTATATCATTGTGCACAAAAAACGATTCTGAGTGAAGACGGTTTATCTGTCTAGGATATATTATAGATTATTAAAAATTTGTATGAATTTCTAGCTAAAAATAATTTGCAAATTTTCGTGATTTTCGTGATTTTTACGTATGTTGTCAAAATTAAAATTTGAATGCTTGTAAAAAAAAATTGTGACTGTATTTCTTTTATTTTTCAACTGCTATTGTAAAAATATTTTAGGATCCTTGTATTAAACGTATAATACTAAATTTTAATGTATGGTTATTTTGGGTATGGTAATTTTTGGACATCAGTAGCCTGAATGTTTTAGATTTACAAATTTTGTACATGCACAAAAATGCTGGTGAATAGGTAGATAAATAATAATAAAAATAATATGACTGAATTTTTTACTTTTGACCTCTAAAATACCAACTAGATTCACTTTCTGATCAAACAAGGTACTGAAGTCGAAAATCTAAGCACTTTTACTGTCCCAAAACGTGATAACAGACACAAAAAAAATGGCGGGGGGCTGGAGACATGTACGTTAAAATTGGTGTGAATGCAACTCACGCGGGTGGGGAAATTAACCAGAAAACTCCTTGAAGTCATCAGCTCTATTTTTTTTCTAATTTCTAAAAGTTTATAGTTTAATAGTAATTTTAATTTTGATAATTTATTATTATAGGAGAGTAGGTACATTTTATTTAATTTTATTATAGAAATTGGATGTAAATATGTGTCATATCGTCGTATATTTTTTAACTCACTACGTTAGATAATGAACGATGATGTAAAGGTACCTGGATAGCCATAATAATAACATATAAAATATACATAAAATATTACGACGGCCCGCTGTAATATTTTTATAATGATGAGCATAAAAGAGTTAAAAAATTTTAGTTGATAATAATTTTAATTCAACTTCTTGTATTTGTATATTAGATTCTGCGCGGAGCGAGGAATGTACTTTTATTTTTATTAGATTAAATATGAACTTGGCTGATTTATGTGGATAATAACCAATAACCTAATAAATGACGTGCGTCTTTCAATCAAATCCGAATCAATTATTAAATTGGCAAATAAATTTACAATTAACAAATTAGTTTTTACTGACTAGAATTATTCGTTATAAATAACTTACCTACTTAATTTTAATACCACATCGACATTGTATAAATCTAAACGAATTAACTTTATTTTATTAAGTAAATTAACTATCGTTTTTTAAAGAACTCTCAACTTGTCTTACTTAAAAAATAGTAATTAACTTATAACTGTTCTTAAAATTGTTTCTTATAATTTAACTTAATTTAGTAAATCAATATCATAAATTTCAATAGGATTTGTCAATGAGGTGGTTAGATGCGGGGATTTGACTTTACCATTTTTATTTTTATTTTGTCCAGTTTAATAATGTCAGACTTTTATGTGAGGTATTTGAAAATATTTGTACAATATTAACTTCTCAATTTTTTTGAAGAAAAATGCTCTGATCATAAAATTCGATTTTGACTTTGGAAGCAAATTGAATCTAGTTGATATTTTTGGGTTATCAAAATTGGAAAAAATTATTAAAAAATTATTCATTCAGTCAAAAAGTTTAAAAATCCAATACAGCGTTCCCCATAAGTTTTGAATAAAGCTATTAAAAAATATAACGATACACAGACACGATTATTTTTTATGAGCATTTAAAGTTCAACTTTTGACAAAACCACAATCTATTTTTTGTAGTTGAAAATGCATAAAATACTAAATTTTATAGCTAAAGCTTGTCAATTTAATATAAATGCTTTAATTTTGGTAGTTAAAATAGTTTTACCAACAATTCACAGAATATTTTATTTTATTTTTTTATTAGATAAAATAGAATATTTACAATCTGTAATTTATACATACAATAAGTAAATATGATAACAAAGAAAAGGTAGGTATACATGAATGGCGTGAGGAGGGAGGTCCACCAGTGTGGATACCCTCTAACTTGGAGGAGAGAGTTTTTTTTTTTTTTCATTTATTTTATTTTATTTATTTATTTATTTATTTATTATTTTTTTTTTCAATTAGTGCAGGTCGGGATTTAGGAGATCGCGACACCAGTGTCTTTTTAATCGACGTGGGGGGTTATTGGGTATGAATTCGCTGGCCAAGTTGGATATCAATGGATTTGTGTGGTTAGCTGTTTTGGTGTGTAACTTTTTATAGTAGTTTATGGCTGTTTTGGAGACTGTTTCCATTTTAAGATCCTTGTGAAGTGAGAAGTTTGAGACGTACCATGGCGCGGATGTTATTAGGCGAAGGGAAATGGACTGGAAAGCTTGTATGGTCCGTATTTGGGAAGGCTTGGCACATCCCCAAATTTGTATGCTATATGTCCAGATAGGTTTTAGCATTGATTTGTATAATAGTAATTTGTTTTCAATAGAGAGTTTGGACTTGAGGATAGGCCGTAAAAGATGAAGTCTGGTGTTAAGAGTCTTTCTTTTGATTTTGAGGTGTGGGCCCCAAGTTAGTCGTTTGTCTAAAATTAGACCTAAGTATTTGGTTTGAGTTGTGGAATCGGGATGGGATGAGAGGATTGCCGTGTCGTCGGCATAAGTGGCTATCAGAGTATTTTCGGAGTTGGGAATGTCAGCTGTATAAATGTTGTAGAGGTCTGGTGATAGATCACTTCCTTGGGGTACTCCTGCTAAGATTTTGAGTTGTGATTAGAGGGAGTCTCCTTGGCGGACGAGAAATGAGCGGTCTTGTAGAAATGATTTGGTCAACAAGTAGAGTGGAGTCGGGAGGAACATTTTTAGCTTAAAGAGTAATCCGGTGTGCCAGACACGGTCGAACGCTTGTGATACGTCTAAGAATACTCCTGGGCAGAAGTTTTGGTCTCAAACGACGAGGCTATTTTGTCGACAATTCGGTGGATCTGGTGGGTTGTGGAGTGGTTTTCTCTGAAGCCAAATTGGGTATTTGGTATAATTTTGTGGAACTTGAGAATGGGTCTAATTCGTTTGAGCATTACTTTTTCAAATAATTTCCCTAATACTGGCAGAAGGCTTATTGGCCTGTATGAGGAGGGTTCATTTTTTGGGTTTGTGTCTAAGGATGATTACAGATAATTTCCAGATTGACGGAAAGTAGGACATTCTCAACATAGAATTGAAAATGTGTGTGAGAAGAACTATTGATTTTTTAGGAAGGTGTTGGAGTTTTTTATTTGTTATTTGATCGTGTCCAGGTGATTTTTTGATTTTTAACTTTTGAATTAAGTTTTTTATTTCGTTGGGAGATGTGTGTTTGGTGGGGAGTGACATTGGTAGCGGGCTAGTTAGGAAGTTTGTAATTTGCTTTAAGTGACTTGGTTCAGGAGTTATATCGTGATGAGGAGTAAATATTTCAGATAGGTGTTTACCAAAAGTTTTGGCTTTGTCAATGTCCGAGAAGGCTAAGGTGCCGTCTGCTTTTTGTAAATGGAAAGGTTGATCTTTGATTTTTTAAATATTTTTCGTGGTTCTCCATAAGGATCCATCTTTAGAACATAAGGATTCGTATTTGTGTTTGAATAACTCAGATTTGTGGATCCGAATTTTTGTTTTTATGGTATTGGACAGGTAATTGTATCTTTTTTTGTCGGATGGCAGTCTAGTGTGTTGCCAGCGTGAGCGTGCACGACGCTTTTCGATAATTAGGGTTTTTATGTTGAGAGGTATATCGTATTGATTTGAATTTGGTGGTTTGTTTGGATTAGGAGTATAGGATGAGTCGGAGATCGCTGCTTTTATTGAGTTGACAAAGTCTTGGGACGCTATTTCAATTTCACTGCTGGTTTTTAGAGAGATTTTTAAGTTTGTGTTATTTTCTAAGATGGTGGAGAATTTTTCCCAATTGACAGGACCTTTTGCGAGGGTGGATCGGGGAGGTTTGCAGGTTGTTGAACCATTTATTTCAAGAATGACCGGGGTATGATCTGATGAAATTTCACAACTATTTTGAATTTTATGTCTTATGTGTTTTGGAATTGAGGTGAGAAAGAAGTCTAAAATGTCAGGCTGTCGATTTATGTGAGTAGGCCAGTAGGTTGGGCCGTTTGGAGATATAAAAGAGCCGCCTATTTTTTGAATATTGTCAAGAAATAATCTCCCTCTGGAGTTTGTCAGTCTGCTACACCATTGAGTGTTCTTAGCGTTGAAATCGCCACCGGCGATAAACGAACGCCCAAGTGACTTTAGAAAGTTTTCGATTTGAGGAGGCGTTATTGCCGGTAGAGGAGGACAGTAAACTGAGGATAGTGTGGTTGGAATATGATTTAGTACGATTTGGATATTCGTCGCTTGTATTGATGGTAGTTTGGAGGCTTTGGAGTGGGTAGTGTTGGATTTGGTTTGAGACTAAAATGGCGGATCCCGCGTGGGCGGTTCCGTCGGGGTGGTTGGCTTTGTATACTTGGAACCCAGGGAAAAAGTGATTAGTACTGGAAGTGTAGTGGGTTTCCGTTATTAGTGCGATGTCAATTTTACTTTGGATTAAAAAGTGAAGTAGCTCTGGTTCGTTTTGTTTTAAACCATTTGCATTCCATAGTATAATTTTTAAAGACTTGGTGTTGGGGGGATTAGAATTCATTATTTGAAATTAATTTATTGATTACTGTGGTGAGCAATTGGATTAGCGGGTTAATTAGTAACTTCATTTCGGTTAAAAATGAGGACATTAAATTTTCTGTGTTATTTTCTTGGGTGGGATTTTGTGTTTCACGTTGTGAGTACTTTTTTTTTGCGTGTGTTTCAGGAGGGGGTTTTTTTAGAAGAGGGGGAATGCATTTAAGTCTTGTGTAATTGGTGCAGTCTGGGGAGTGTCCGCACTGGGGTCTTGACCCACGCTTACATTGTTGGTATTAGTTACATTGTTTATTTTAGCTTTAGAATTTTTAAAGAACAGACTTGAATTTCGATGTAACCGCTGGAGATGTTTGTGTGTGCTGCATCCACGGTAGCTGGCGGTGTGGTTGCCTCCGCATAAGGTGCAAGTTGGTGGCTGGTCTTTGGACTGGGTGCAATTGGCGGTTAGGTGCTGTCCTACGCAACGGACACATCTTGGTGGGTGGGCGCAGTAGGTTTTTGAGTGGCCGTAGTCTTGGCAATTTGTGCATTGGATAAGCTCGCGACGTTTATGAGGTTCTTCAACTTATATTTTGGTATGGAGTAGATTTTTCAAGTGAAAAATATCCTTGTTGATTTCAGCAGGATCGAGATCAACGAAAAACAATGGTAATGGTTGTCTAGAGGTCTTATGTAAAACGTTACTGACGTTGTGAACTGAGTAGCCGATTTCAGAAATGGCTATTCCGACCTCAGAAGTTGGTGTCGATGGGTGGAGGTTACGTACTACGATTCGGAAGGCTCTATCTTCACGAGCCTGATACGTGTGATGTTCAATTTGCTTTTCTTTGAGATGTCTGATGACCTTTCGGTACGCATCAGAATCTTTAGTTTCAATTTTTAGATTTTTCGAGGTTGATTTAAATGAGAAATTATTAGTGCCAATCAGATCTATAAAGTCCGTACGCAGCCTGATAAAATTGTCAATATTGCTGACAAAAATAGGTGGAGGTGCTGGGATTGGTTGGACATCATCAGTTTCAATATTGTATGAAGTTGGTTGGTTTGAAGCGAGTTCGGTAGCTGTAGTAGCAGGTGAGATAGGAGTAAACCTATTTTCTGTAACAAACTGGGTCTGTTGTTTTTTTTTTTTGACGTTTTAGGTGAGGTGGAGCTTGACGAAAGAAGTAACGCACGTTTTAACTTGGATGATTTCTCATTTTTTTTTTTAGAGGTTTTAACTTGAAATTCAGAATCATCGTTTTGATCTAAATCCATATTGGAGTCGTTTTCAAATGCATCACTTGACACACTCTGTATACGGATCATATTTGAGGATTATTGATAACGAGTTCGGCTTAGTGACCGTGTAGGTAGTGGGTAATGATCGACCATCGCCGGCTGGGCCGGGGGATCGGGGTGTGTTGTGTCGATAAGCGTAATTAAGTGCTTATCGGTTGTGTGGGAACAAGGTTGAGTAACAATAGAATTACAGTAAAGTAATTATATTTACCAATTTTTCCGTTTTTTTGAGACTGGATAATGATTAGGCGTGCAGAGTAATAAACAGTGTAAGTAGAATTTTCACAACGGTTGAAACGGTACTACACATAAGGATGTAGTATAGATAGAAACTGATTTTTATTTTTAAATATAATGTTTTTGCAATAATTAATTCAATCTACCCATAATATAGCTAGTACTTACATATTATTAGTTATTGGCTAATGGCTATAACTTATTCGGAAAGACGTATATGAATTTACTGCGTTGGATTTGAAAATAAATGATTTTGATGTCATTTTGGGGTCATTGATAATTGTCTACAGCTCCCTCACCTATTTTTCGATATCACGCTTAATTAAAACGCATACAAATTACAAAAGTTAGCATGGATATACATGCTAATTATTTGCCAAAAACAATTTGAAAATTCCAATGTTGGAGAGGGGGCATGTACGTCGATTTTTCAACGACCAGATATTATTTGCGTTTCTAATTTGTCCCTTCTCTATGCGTTTTTGAACTAAATTGAAAGCTTTCGCAGTCGAGAAGATGGAATTTAATCGTGTTTTTCGTCATACTCACCGGACAGCTACCTAGGATTACTCAGTTCAACTTTAGAGACCCATAAAAAAATGCATATAACTATTTTAATTCTCAATCACAATTTTAAATTATTAACTTGAAATTTAAAACACATACGAAAATAAACTAGAAATATACAATAAACACACGAAAATTCTTATGAGTTTTTTCCTTGTTTAGATGAAAATAAATTTTAAACGTTATTAATCATTAGTATTTAAAATTATCTAATAGTGTTCCATAGCCATATTCCATAATATGATGTATGTAAGAATTTTGAAAAAAATATTTAAAAAAAAACATGATTACAATTTTCTAAAATATGGTAATTGCACTTGTGTGAGGACACGTGACATTCTACATAATAATGTATATTGTATAATAATATATGAATTTTAAAATAAACATCATTGTTCCATAATATTATTGGGAAAAAATACATATAATATATTATACACTAGCTGCTTACATAATTTATGTGCATATGAAAGTACAAAACACGCGAAAACACTATACTTAGGTAAGTATATTATTACAAACATTTTTTTTTAACGCAACGCAAAGCAGATAAGAACTAATCTTATAATACACATTAAATACCAATCACAATCCTACCCCGTGTCCCCTTTAGAGAAACTTTTTTGGTAAAAAAAAAGTTTTAATCACCAACAAGATGTTTATTAATAGAAAGTTGAACTTAATTGGTATTTTTGGAAAGTCAACATCGAAAATGATCAGCACCTTTCGTATATTCGGAATAACTAAAAAAAATAAATAAATATGAAATTTAAAATAACAAATTTCTGGTAACCAAAAAGTTAATCAAAATTTATCAAATCGTTTTTCCGTCGATTATAATATGAATTATCATTGAATTCAAATTTAACACTTTCATTAGTTAACGACAGTGATAACTCAATGACGAGTTACACTGTGCGACAGAGTGCAATTTGCCTACTTTACCCCCGTTTAAAAAAAAAATTTTTTGTTATGAAGACGATTTTTTTGTACGAATTGAACAAGATTTTTCTATGTTACTAAACCTATACCTTTTAGACATAAAAATATAGTCAACGATATCAGGTTTACAAGATATATGGTGGCAACATATTATGCTTTGAAAATTATAGTAACTAAGGGAATTTTAAATGCACCGTTTGTAAAGATAGTTCTGTAAACGTTGATAATAATATTTCTCACTTATTTAGTAAATGATCATTTGCGAGGGCTGCAATACGATTGCGCAATTTTTCCTTTTTTGGCCCGACTAATTACACCACGATTGCGCAAAAAATTTTCAACACGATTGCGCTCCGATCCCTTGTTACCTGTTAAAATCACATCACGATTGCGCACCAAATTATATGTGTATATTATAGTATATACTATAAGTACTATGTATAACAATTTATGTACAAAATAAAACAAAATATAAAATACAAATTGTTTTTTTTTCTAAATTACATGTAGGTATGCTAAGTGTTTAGGTTATTACGTACCTATATCTACTAGCTGACATAGTCAAGTCGATATTTTTTTTGTTCATATTAATTAATATTAATTTACAATTTTCCTTCCCAATTATTACAGGCTTAGGACTATCAACAAATTATCATCATTGGCTTGGTTAAAAATTGTTTTTTTTTCTAAATTTATATACTGACATAGTTAATAGTCGATAAATATTTTTTTTTTTTGTTCATATAAATTCATATTAATTTACGAGTATATTGCTATTTTCGTAATTTATTCATGCATTACATCATATAATATTTTCTAATATCTAATAACTAGCACAAAAACGTGGTCCCATTGCTTGCGAATAATCATTCATTGATATTAAATTACTTTTAGTATATACTATAATATACACATATAATTTGGTGTGCAATCGTGTTGTGATTTTAACAGGTAAAAAGGGATCGGAGCGCAATCGTGTTGAACATTTTTTGCGCAATTGTGGTGTAATTAGTCGGGCCAAAAAAGGAAAAAATGTGCAATCGTGTTGCACCGTTTGCGAGTGTGTGTGTGGAGGAAAGGGGGGGATAGCGGCGATGGAGTATAATCAAGAGTCAGCCACCTTCGAGTTTCTTAAGGAGTGGTCGGTGATAATGAGTAATGGCCATTTATATGTGATAATAATTACTTCGAAAGGTAGCTTCTTTTTGGTTAATGGTACTACAGGATGGGTAAAATATTATAGGCTAGCCTCTAAAAAATTTCAAATTCGCTTTGACACTGTGTGAGGATGTAGTTATAGGAAGGGGCTCGTCTTATTCTCGCACGCGCACGAAAAATGCCAACGATTCGGTAGGTCACGATTAATAGCGTATTATTTCACTGCTAAATTGATCAATTTTCATTCGATAATACTGATTGATCGGATGGAATTACTTTAATATTGAAACGGATTTGCATATTTTAACAAACATGATAATAACTTTAGAACCTATGAATACATATTACCATTTATTTATCTCAAAAAGTGTAATTATTTACTGATGGATATAATTATAACACATAGGTATCTATAAAACGATTTTATATTTTTAAATTAATTATATTTTCATTTTAAATTTTGTATGTCCAAATTTAATATTAAAAGTTTTTCATATAATCTAAATACAACATACTAGAGAATCCAAACTTTTTTTTCTAACTCCGTAAAGACGTAAGATTAGATTGATCAATACTGAATACGGAATACGATGAAATAGAAATGGGCCTTAGCGTACAAAAAAAAAAAAAAAAAAAACACTACGGTTTCAAATATAGTTAATAATAATTTATTAAAACGTTAAGATTTGTAAAAAAAATGTTGGGGTATAATGACTAAGGACTTGTTATAGATTATATCTTTCAATTTTCAAATGAGTACTAGGTACTTTCTTTTTTTTTATTAAAAGCTGTTAATTGTACTAGGTATGGGTTTTTTAAAAATGTTGGTTCAGATAGAAATTAAAACGCGTTTAAGCGTGCGATTTTTAGTCTCTAATTCATTAAACTAGAAAATGATTATAACATAGAACATATTATGATTATGAAATTTAACATTTCTTCACATATACCTAGATAAAAATCAATAGCTATTAATGTGAATTATCGGTATACGTACCTTAGTATACAGTGTAATTACAATAACTCGTGGAAAACTTTCATATCCTCATAACAATTTACAATAAACAAGAATAATAAGTTATTACGTTTGGGGCAAAAAAATTAGGAGTTTGTAAAGTCACAGGAGAATACAAAAAAAACCCTAACTTTCAGAAAAGAGATGAATTTACGACCTTCAATTAGACAGGCATATAAAAAAAAACAAAAATCCGAATTTGAATTAATTCATTATTATGTTAAACACAAATTCTACGGGGTGGGAGGTATGGTGCTTGGTGAATGACCCTATATACGCCTATCGCGTTAACAACTTATGCAACTAAAATAGTGACTAGTAGCAAGTAAATTGAGACTAGAGGGGCCGTCTTGTACTAGGCATATGCAAATGTAATAAATCGTGTATTAGATGCGTACATAATATTTATACACATACACGTTAAAACATTGGCCCCCGGCAAATAGTAATTATCGGAATGGCTTATTAAACATCGGTCTAGCCAGCAGATGCGATCAAATTATTTATTTTATAATTTTATATGCCCTTTAATCATGAAAAAATATAATGTTTACGCAATAACATTAATAGAAATATTTTTGCTTTGGTAATTTTCATTTATCTACCTTCATCGCGTTTCAATGGCACAAGGTTCAATTCTCGAAAGAAATTGTATCGATTGGTAAAAACGAAATATAATTACAAGGTTTCAATTTTCCCCACAACAGTTATAATCATCATTACAGCCGGAGAAGTAGGATATTTCAGCTAGGTTAAAATCGGGTAGACGCGTTATATTGTTCGCGTACACCTGCTCGAAATAAAATATTATATTATAAACTATGTAACAACCTTTAAACGTGCATAAACGTATTTTGTTTTCAACCGCATTCGATTTTTAATACCTATATTATTATAATGTTCCTTGGTACGATGGTTATAAGATGTACAATTTTAGAAAAGTACACTAAAGAGAAGATAATATATAAAAACTAATAAATCATAGTAAATAAATTATTTTTATTTTACCAATTGTCACGTACCTATACGTTGGGCATATATATATATATATATATAGATTATTATTTGGAGCTGACCAGATGAATATTGAACTTAATAATTTATGTCAATTTATTGTCGTCCGTTAATCGTCGCACGTGAGATATAGCGATGCCAGTCGTTAACGCCTCTAGTCGAAGCTTACTATAATCATAATTTTTATGTCAAAATTTCAAAACGTACATAACAATAATAGTAATAATATGGATAAATACAGCGAAAAACACTTACGGTGACAATTTCGTTTTTATATTAATGTTGCCGCCGAATCGTGGCAGCGCGTATAATATTATTATAATTATGAATAATGCAGAAGTAAGAGAAACATTTTGACAATTCTTAATTTATCAACGTGATATGACAAATGGTTATAATGGTAAACTGGTAAAGTGATAATAAATTTAAAACACGATATTCAACTAATGCAAACCATATATATATATTTTTTTAATTGAATATTTAAATAATTAAATATATAAGTAGGTAACACGTATATACACGTAGACACGTAGTATTTTGTAAAGGTGGGAAAATCAACAAAATAATTAACTTAATTTAAGCTGAGAAACACATGATTGTTAAGTTAAAGTTAATATGGAAAAAAATATTAATTTAACTCAGATTAGAAAAAGTTAATGTTTTGAACAACAAGCTAAACAATTTAATAAAAAGTTCCTCTTAAGTTGAAAAATATTAAAGATATATTATTATGGGTATGATTGTATTTGTATAAGAATTTGAATTTCACATATTTACAATAATAACTACTATTAATGGATAAGAATTGGATAAAAATCGAAAATTTCCTGTGGCAAACAGCTCAAAAAACTATCTTGAAAATAATTTGATTTTTCATAATGATCCTATTTACATTTAAATGTGACTAGATCTAGGAACTACGGTTATAAGTTTTTGAGTTACACCTAAGTACCTAACACCAAAATCGATTGGGTCAATGTTGGTTTTTCGTAAAAATACCAGTTTTCTTAATTTTTTTTTTTTTTATCATTTTAAAAATTACAAGGAATTATATTTGATTTTACCACCCTAATTTACTAATATATATCACTTTCCTACCAATAAAGAATTATAATATCAGATAATTATGAACTGCCATCATGGATTGAACGTTTTAACAGGTTTTTTGACAACAATCATAACCAAAATAGCTTTGAAACACCGGTTAAAAAACCATAGCTTATATCATTAACCATAACTTCAGAATTTAAAAAGTGAGCCATCATGATAGACCAATGACAAAAAAATTTAAATTATTTTGTATAGAAAATATGCATGAAAGGTGGTTTATGAAAAGAAATAAATATGGCATGCATAATCATCAAAAACAAAAAAATCTTTTTTTTTTTAAACACTAATTTAAATATCAAAATTAAAAATTAATCAATTTCTTAAAATAGAGATTGCTCAATGTTTTAATCAGTTACTTCTGTAATTCTATGCTGCCTCTGATGATAGTAGCTATTACTATCTATGACGATTAGTCGATGATGACGAGAAAGCTGCAGAGTGCTGAATTTTGTTCTAATAATTTATTTATTTAAATATTTTAAATTACAAACATCATTATCCGAAATATTTAAGTTAGAATAATAGCAGAATATGAATACGAGGTGATTTTAATATTTTATACAATTTTTTTTTTTTTTAAGAAAATTATCATTATAGGTCGAGGAGATGTTTTTCTGAAGATATATTGCAGTCGAAACGAGTTTAGTTTGACTTTAAATTAAAACTTAACGGCTCCTTCAAACGCAATGTTACAAAATATTACTGAAATAAGCACAAACAGAATAATGCTAATTATTAATGCTTAGAACAATGTTTCAAAATTCCTGTAGCTTTATCTATACTATTGTCTATTATATAAATAGAAGTCAACTAATGACGTTTTTGAGGGTAATCCCTGGAGCTACTGAACCGATTTCGAAAATTTGTTCACCAATAGAAAGCCATATTCTTTATGAGTTTCATGGCTATATTTTATCTTGATAAGTTTCACTTAATTTTTTTAATGCAAATTTCAGATTTTTTATAGAAATAATAATAATATTAAATATATTTTGTGTATTTTATGGTAGCTATTGGTTACACCATTTAGTATGGGAGAATAAGAAATTAGAAATAAGTTATTAGATACCAATTTTAAAAATTATTTCACCTTCACAAAGCTACAAATGCGATAAAATATTATGATTGAATATACTTTTAGTCCTGTATTTTAAATAATTGTGTTAAAATCTTTTATGGAGATTAAGATAGGGATAATTCCACGGGAATTTGTCTCGAAAAGTTTTGATAATAACTTGTGGGGTGTAAACGATGAATTTTATTAACCAACGATTTTGAATTATATAGAGTGGGTATTTTGAACGGGCAATGAAGTGCACGGGGGTTAACTAGTTTAATATAAATTAATAATAATATGTAAAAGCGTAAAATTATACCCTATTTAATGCTTAAAAATACTACATTAAATACTGGTTTAAAAATCTGGTGAAATCAATAAAGTCTAATCGATCATATGCAGAAAAGTATATAATTACCGAATAGTTTAACAAAAAAAAAAAAATAAATACTAAATAAATCGATTTGTGTAACAAATCGTTAAGTCGAGTAGCGATTTTACAATACATCGATGCACACACACTGGCGAAAAACCGTTTAATTGCTATGTATATGACAAGTCATTCAATGGAAGTGTCCATTTGACAATATATTGACGCACACACACTGGTGAAAAACCGTACGTGTGCAATTTTTGGTTGAAGAATGGTTTGATAAAAGATCTAAGATCCAAGGATCATATTGAAATAGGATAAATCATGTTAACATACTGTTTACTGAATAAAATAAAATTGTTTACCATATCATATTGTGACATATTTTTATAAAGTATATTAACAATGTAATAAGTTAATAAAAACAGCTAAGTTGCAAATATTTCTGAGCTCAATTGTGTCTTTGTATTTAGACATGTTTTTTTTCTATTGTTTGATTGCATTTGTAATCAATTGGTTCAATTCCCTAAACGAAGTTTGGATCACTTTTCAGTTCTCACAACCAAAAATCGGTGATATTACAAACAAATACACATATCGATGTAAGAGATCAATTCCTTATTTAGGTTGGTCTCCAAAAACATATCACAATAATATTTTACATTAAAACCGACGGAACAACAAAAAAAGGTAGTAGTAGATAATGCGATTATAAGAATATGTAATCAGTATTTTTTTTTTTTAATGCATTTATTTTTATTTCATTTTTAACCTATTTCTTGATAAATGATGAGGAAGAATAGAAAAATATAATAAATAAATACACATAATATTGTGCTAAAATAATTGTAGGTGTTTTGGTTTTTATATAAAACTGTTCACAAATTTAATGTCACACATAAGTATGGTATATGAAAATCAGTCGAGTGCCAAATTTAATATCAATGCCCAATCGTCTACTTTATCATAATACTAAAGACAAAAATTAAGCTAAATGGTGCTCTCTCCCCACATATCGTATGCCCCAGAATACCCTCTAACCCCACCAGTGATATGTTAAGTATTTTAATATACATCATCGTCATATTTTCTAATTTATTTATATTTATTCGTAGTCCTAGAAAAAGTGTAATAAATATTAATTTTATATTTTTAAATATAGGTGATATGCATTTATAATGAATTAATGAACCTATCACGGTATTCTAAAACGTAGATTTAAATGCACTAAAATAAAGTATCACAATATGGCATATTTGCTGTAGGTGGCAGTAAAAATCGTGAAAATATTAAAATAATTAAAAAAATTAGCTAATTGATAGTAAAAATAAAAAGATTCTCAAATACAGCATTGTTTATTCGACAATTATTATAAATCTATAAATAAAAATAATTATGTAAAATAAGTTTAAAAAGAATTATTTTCAAGTTCAAATCAAATACCTTTTTTTTATGAAACTTCTTTTAAACAAATCATGAACAAGAAAGTTTACTTTCTGTTTGAAATTATAAAATTTGTACCAGTTTATCGAAAACCGAAAGGGTTTGAACTTTTAAAGTCGAAAACATTTTTTTAAATTATTATTTAAGTACTTACTCAGAAATTAGTGAAGTAATATTTATTTCCACTTATTCACTGAAGCTTCAGTTTGCAATAAATATTGCAGTTAAATAATAAATATACAGTAAACAACAGTAAACAACATTAATGTCATTACTTTGAAACTATTACGATTCGTAAAGACCACTGACAAAAATCCAATAAAATATCTTCGCTAAATATTAAACAAATACGTTATAGATAGGTACACTTCAATTTCTTCCTCGAGGATTTTAATGGATTAAAATACTGGAAAAACAAACATTTATTCAACAGCCTAAAGAAATATAAGAGTATAAATAAATTATAATTGTGTACCTAAAAAATGAAATCAATGTCAACGAATTTTTGAATTTTTATGTAGGTTCCTGTCTTAAGCTTCACAAAGAGGATATTCCGGAAATAGTTATAGGTACATACTATGAGACATACCTTTTTTTTTTTTTTTTTTTAAGAAAAGTTTACAATCTATATACAATTTATATAATAAGTAAATATGATGAAATATATTACAGGACATGAAAATCTTGAGGGAAGGGAGTGTCCAGTGACACTACTTCCAATTTAAACTAAGTGGGGAGGTAACTTTATGATAATAGCACTAGGCATTTTTTAATAAATCACGCGGCCATTTGCGTTTGAGGCGACGAGGGGGGTTATCAGGGATTGTAGAAGAAGAAAGTTTAGATATGAGTAGGTTTGGATGGTTAAAGGTATTTTTATGAAATTTGTTATAATGATAAGAGGCAAGTGTAGATATTGGTGGTATGTTGAGATCATGATGTAGGGTGCGGTTGCTGACGTACCAGAGGCATTAGAAGGGGACACGTAAAGATATTGATTGGAACGCTTGGAATTTGATTAGGTTTGAATTTTTAGTGGTACAGTTGAATTCCGTAAGTCATTGATGGACGTAATATTTATTTATATATATTAGTGTTTTATTATTTAAAGGGATTTTAGATCGAAGAAGTGGTCTTAATTTGTGAAGCATGAGATTAAGGGAAGTTCTTTTAGCTTTTATGTGATTCGTCAAAGTTAGTCTTTTGTCGAGGAGGAGTCCTAGGTATTAAACGGAGTCGACAATGGGAATTGTTTGGTTATTTATGTAAACTGGAGGGATTCCAGATGTAGGTATGAGACATACCTACATCTTAAAATTATAATAACATAATTGTTTACGTTGCATTATGTTGATAGAATCAAGCTGTAGATAATATAGGTATAGGTATGGGAAAGGTGGGTAAAATGGGGAACATAAGGGAAAATAGCCTTCACCCCTTAAACTGTTGAACTTTATGAACTTTTCTAAACCAAAGAACTTTCTTTAATATGTACACTAAACATCTATGTAATTAAATTTTATAGTCATCTAATAGTTTTTTTATTTTTTTATTTTTAACAAAAAATTGTATTTTGCCCCATTTTAGCCGAATGGTAGGTTAAAATGGGGTACTTGGTTGGGTAAAATGGGGAATAGTTAAAATGTCCTTAAAATTAATATTTCTTTTCATTATATTCTTTTATTTAGTTTTAATTAGTAAACACATCATACATAAAAAAAAGACTCTGTCTTAAGAGTTATGAAAACCAAGCTTAAAATAAAGTAGTTAAAAATGGGGTATCCCATTTTAACCATCTCTTGGGTACCCCATTTTAAACAAAACTAACAAGTCACACAAAATATTTTCTATGAAAATTTATATTTGACGATTTAACTTGGAGTTTTTTTTTAAACAAAGCTTATAAAGTACTAAATTAATAATAATAATGAACTGTTACTAATACCCGAAAGGAGACCATAATAACGTGAATCACTGACAGTGAAACCCCCATCCATGGTCAAAATGTCATATTTCCTCTTTTGACCATGCAAATCTTATAGTTATGAGTTATGACCAACCTCATTTGGGAAAAAACTGTATACTGACTTTTATCGTATACGATTTTATTACGATTATAAATGCGTCTGTTATGTGTAGCAACAAATAAACAAAAATATTATTTTTTTATTATTATTTATGCGTATTCAATTATATTTTTACAATATTTTATGATAATTATTTATTTGTATTTAATATTGGTGAAGTTATTTAAGACGCTACAATTTTACTCAAATAAAGTTTAATATTTAAATGTATTGATTTTTTTAATTCTTTATTTTAACATTATAAAAGTACCTAATATTATTATTCGTTAATTTTTATACGAGTACTTAATATTATTATTTAAGTGTATTCTATTATATTATATTTTGTACAATAGTATTTATTTTATAATTATTTGGTTTTGCCCTTACGATAAAAGTCAATATACAGTTTTGCCCAAATGAGGTTGGTCATAACCGATTTCAACTTTTACCCGTAACATAAACACATCGTAGTGTTTTTGATATTCCTTAAAACTTTTAGGGTAAATCGAAAAATATTCAGTCAGTTTTCAAATTATAAATTGTATGGAACCATTAATCATCGCATAAAACTTTCAGAGCATTTACACTGCTCTAAAAAAAAGTATGCTTATGACCGTGTTTATTATAATAATAACAATTATTCCGGTCCTCACGCACCATTTTAACGAGGTTTTAAGTCCAAATAACACCAAATATTATAATCTTACATTTAGTATTATAACAACATTATAATACATCCCATCTATATGTGGGCCTCGCTAACTGAAACAACTACAAACTATATAATATACAGAGTGTTTCAACAAACATGCTAAACTCCCTTATTTTATCATGTAAGTTAATAACGATTTCGAAATATAGATTAAAGACTTAATTTTCAAATAATTAGATTTTTACCATTTAAAGAGCGTCCTATAGGCTACTAGCAGTGGCGGGACATTATTTTAATCTAATCAGAGCTATCGATTTCTGTTAATTGACAAGCTGATGATTTTTTTGAAAATGAAAATGCATCTAGGTATAGATTTAAATTAAAACTATCAGTTAATATGAATTATTAAATGTTATATAACAAGTCCTTGATAGTGGCGACGAGGCCCTACACATATTATATATTACACTTGCAAGTATAAGTAGTTATAACACTTGAAAATTTTTTTTAATAAGTATAATTTTAAAGTTGTTATATCCAAAACATGTATTTTTAACCTATTATTGCTGATTACAATTATCTTTAATAACTCGAAAAGAATTCTTTCAAATTTCGATTTGACATACAAAAATGTTATATAAACAGTCACCTCCCGAACCACTCGAAATTGAATAACCATGAAATAAACGTCACTCCTTAAATGGTACATGATAATTTAGCTATAAATAGTTAAGTAGATAGCTTAAGTGTGATGAAAAGTTCAAAAATCAGAAACTTACTATGATAAATTTGTTATTACACATGGGCAATATCATAGGTGCAAATCGCAGAGGGTTAATCCCTCCTCATTTATTAGTGTCTCACAAACTATTAAAAATGCAATGTATAAATAATAGTCAGGGTTTAAGCTCTCCCCCAACAAATAATAATAATAGCATAACACATAATAATATGTAACATTATTATGTTTTCTCTGTCAATACAGTGATAGTGCATTATTTAACTACACGCGTACCTACGTACGACGTATCCGTGTATACCAACATATTGAATATATAACGACAACCGATTTTATAAAACTACAAATATGTACATTTGTCGATCAAACAACGAAACCGAGACGAAGCCATAATAATATATAGGTAAATACACAGTAATATTATATTATTATGTATATGCATTGTACGAGCGTATACATATTATAGGGACGAAGATAAAACGATTTAAAAAATGTACACAGAACACAGAAATCGAATTGCAGCAGAAAGGTAAATAGAAAATACAAATAATCAAAAACGTTGGATATTATATTATGGTTGGTGACTGATGATGTTGTCTGACGAGAGCTATTAAATACATAATATAACTACAACAGTACAATACAATATAATGATTAATGAATGGATCTGAACCTGACCAATGCCAAACTTGCAGTGAAACTTCCACGGTCAGACACCTAGCTAATATGCCACTGCCTTAATTCACCGGTATCAGATCTAAACTCAATACAGAAGACAACCTGGAAAAAGCTCTAAGTCCACAGCCAATCAACATAGAAAAAAAAATAATTTTTTTAATTAACTATACCAACTAATATAATCTAGATATATTTCAATCTCATTATTTTATACTACTATTATTATGTTATGTACATATATATTATTGTTAATGCTTCATACTTGTGTTAAAAAAAATTAATTTTTGTAATTTTTGTAAAATAACCTTTGTTGTTGAGTCTTAATAAAAAAAAAAATACAATTTAATATAATACATAGATAGATCATAGATATACCTATAATAATGGGTGTGCGAAGAAGCACAGCGAAATATCTTTGTTTATTTTTTTTTTTATTTAACAATATTTTAATACAGCATTATAATATGCTGTTATTAGTGTGTCATATATAACAAAGATCGTTGAAATAATTAAACGAAGAGCAGCCAGACGACTTAAATAATTATATTAATATTAGTTATAGGTATTACGTGTATCCAATAATAATATAATAGTAATAATATACCCGCATAAAACCGTGCCGCTGACCAAGGAGAACTGAGCGGACAACGTATTTTTTGATTTTTTTTTTTCTACAATTTTTCCTCTTAATTTTAGGGGATGTTAATAGAAAGAAAGAAACGAACAATAACTACAAAACCATTAAACACGTATATGGTACCTCCTATTCACATTGGTCGCACACACACACACACACTCTATACACAAATACATCATATAACAATAATAATAATAATGTATTATATGTAGGTATATAATATACGACACAAGCTTGACCGTCACGTGTTTAGCAAACAATAAAACATGTAATATTTCATTTGGCAACGTTACACCCGTTTTTTTTTTCTTTCGTAGAATCGTCTTGTTCTATTTCATTTTAAAAACCGTATTTTCCTTTGACGTACGCCGCACGCCGATACACATACATAATATGACGAAGAATCGTGTTGCCTAAAGGGACAAACCGGCGGAATCAGGTTCTATACGAATAAACTAGTTCGACGGTCGTGGTCTCGTGCAGACAGTGCCGAGCTTATTGGTGGTGGTGAATGGTGATGATAACGGAAGTATAGATGAAAAATAAATCATTTATTATTTTATCAACGGGTTGCCCCCGCGCACGAGTTTAATTTATTACGGATATATAAGTTAACAATTATTATAATCATCGCGATAATAATTTTGTAACATTAATTTATAAAATTCATATACTATACGTCATCATTATTATTAAAGATAATCACTCTCATCGTCGACCCGGCCAAGGCTCTTCCATTTTTTTTCAGGATTTTATAAATCATTTATTAGTTTGTCATGTCTGATCTAACTAACTAGGCAGCGGCCAGCGGTTCCCAAACTGTGCACAGCGGTGCTCTAGGGGTATCGTGAGCACATTCTAAAGGCACCGTGGCTATATGTACAGGTTTCAAAAAGAGTAACGCGGTAAGAAATGTTTGAGAACCACTGATCTAAGGAGTAAGGTCTTCGTAAAGTATTTATGGAAATATTAAGCCGTACCTAATGTTTATACCACTTTTTCTTTACAGGTCCGTTATCAGAATAATTATTGTTGGACCTTTTTATTTCATTATGGGGTCTTTTAAAGAAACTGATCCAAAGGCTTTTGGTGTGCTAGGTCGACACTCATCAGTGATGAGTCATCACTCTCATTGGTGAAACATTTGAACGTGAGTTAACTTTAACTTATAACTTTTTGGAATGGTTGAAAATAATAAGACAACAAACTAAAGTCACATTTTTTTTATACAATAGTTTTAATAAATTATATAAATTATACATAATATACAAAATTAAAATATTAAAATTATTAAACGATTTCATTTACAAAGAGAAGTCAGGCCGTGGACCGAACTAACAGTGACTGGATAACATACTGAAGACTAAAATAGACTAGAACTAAAATTAAAATTAATTATTTTCTAATTGATGAACGTTTGTTCATATACTTTATCATGATTGACTTGTCTTAATACAATTTTCTAATTTTGCTAATTTTTAATAACTAATAAGTAAAAATAATATTGACGATTTAAAATCCATCTAAGTTAATATTTTGTATATATGACATATGTCTTAAATTAATATTAATTGTGATATATCATCATATGTATTAAGGCCCACCCTCACATAATATTTTTGGCCCTGGTGTAGAACTAAATCTGGGCCCAGAACATTTTACTAATATTTATTGAAATAGTTTTGAAGTAATTATTTACATGAACGTAGGGCCCCCTCGAAAGTCTGCAGGGCGCCAGTACCATGCATCCCTCTGATTTCCCTTCTTGTGGTAGCCCTGCGTGAATAGTATTTATATAATATTATGTGATAGTAAAAATAGTAATTAAGTTAATAATTAGTATTTTTTAATTTTTTTTTTAACTTTGGCTATAATATTCATAATATATTTTGTGCTGCGTCCCAATTGTGTGAGTCTTATGAAAAGTGTCTACTGCATATAGATATGCATTTGCATGGTTGCCCGTTAAAAATGCCACCTCCATGAACGATAAAAATTGTGTTCAATTTGCTTTTAATAATCGATGTAATTATTATCAACACTTAAAAGGAAATATTTAAGATTTGATTTTAACACATAAATTATTAATTATACATCTCACAATCTATCACACTTGTTATGTTTAACTTACACATTAAAATATTGTTTATCTTATAATATTACTATAAAAAAAATTTATACACACATGCTTTTTTAGTTTGCTCTTACCTTAGATTGTATTATATAATACTATAGATTACCTACGCCTTTCATAAATAATAATTTATTACGAAACGGTTAATAATAATTATTAATAATAATCATTGGATATTATAATATTTTATATTCATCATATAATATTGCTATTATTATTATTATTATGACTATCATAAATAATATAAAATAAAATATAAATAATAGTAATAATAATAGTGTTTTATAATATTACAGGTGTACTAATAACTGATGGGAAAAAACTAATTAATAACTGAATTTCTATACAAATATTATTCCACGATAACATGACGAGTGTTTTACAGCTAGGTACTATTATAGGTATTATGTTTATTATTCGACTCGATCAGGAATAATGTGTTTTTTATTTAAACGTCTTCGCGGGATTTGATAATGCGTTTATTTATTTTGTTATTTTATATAAAGTATTTAAACCTCGAATGTGATCGAATGAAAGCTAAAGGAAAAAATTTAGAATGTTGGCAATTTATGGAATGTCTATGTGTATACATTAAACTGAACATCTATAGCTAAAACCAATTAAAATTCTAAAATATTTCAAATGCTTCTTAATAATTGTCAAATAAACTCCTAAAAGTAAAAGGTTATTTCAAGAAATCACTGTCAGTGATACGATTTAAATGTTGTCAAAAGATTCATACTATTTTTAAAGGGTATAAGGTAATATCATGTAGGGAAAATATTTAACTTTTATTACACGTCATAATTAGAAAATTAGTTGTCATTTTATGAACATATATCTATAATTATAATATATATATATTATATAATATTACGATTTTAAGGTCCATTTAATAATCAATAAATATTATTAATTTAGAAATTTAGCTAATAAATTCAAACATGCATTCAAAATTTCAAAACAGTAGTCAGACATCGGGAAATACATATAAATTAACTTTCCAGTTATTGGAGTGAGACAACAAAAAATATGGTGGGTCCATTTTCCTTCGCCAAAAATCTTTTTTTTAATTTTCCTCTAAAATAATTTTTGATTTTAAAAACCTGATTCGAAAAAAAAAATGTTTTTTTTTTCGGACACGTATCTAAGTCAATATTGCAATGTTGCAATAGTGCTGAATACCGTTAGTAATTAATTCGGATTATTAATTTTCGTACACTCAGTAATTTAAAAACCTCTATACAAGTAATTTATAGCTTGGTAGAAAGCTTGGATCACACATTTATACATTTATTGATAACCGATTCCATTCTGGTCACTGATCCGCAGTTTGTACCTAGGTATGTTAGTTATATAGACGTTTAGTTTCGACTGAATTTTATCGGTTGCCCATAAAACATTAATCAATATATATATATAAATATATAACTTATAAACTCCAAAATTCAATTTTTATGTACTCCCAAAAAAATATCTGCCCAGAATAAGCTAATATAATTAATTTAAAAATTCGTGTTGTCGTTAAAAAAAAAAAAAATGCAAAAAAAAATAAAAACGATTGCAATACAAATAGTAAAAATAAAGTTGTATTTAGAAAAACGTTTTTAATGGCTTTAAATTACGAAAATAAAAATAATATTATCAAAAACGTCAATATAGTTTTTGAAATAATGAATGTCATGCGTTAAATTGATGACCCGGCATGTACGTAGCTATTTACCCACAGTATGGGCACTTACGCTTTAGAATATTAGGTATACCTAAATAATAATAATATGCACGTGTGCAATATGTGCACGTCTCTCGCTACTGGACGAAGAACATTTTTAAAGACCTATCCAAACGCAGCATATGCGATGACTTATAATAAGTACCCTCTACATCATCTTTACGGTCGGTAATCGGACACCAATGCCATAAGTGACGGGTCCGAATTGTGAATTCTGTGAGGTTCTCCGGAAAAATTTTTGCCGAACAGCTGCTCATTGCTGGCACGCAGACATAATTCGTGGTAAATTCGTTTTAAGCCAATTATTTCTGTACCTATATTATGCGTGATACGTCATGCTCATAGATTTTGGTGTGTATTTCCAGTCGTTTATATTTTTATTGATAAATAATATTAATATGTATAATACTGCACGGCCCAATTATATATATCGAATATTATATCCATTTCAAATTAAATTTTATCGCACGTTTGAATGCACGTATTAATTGTTTGGACACGGTATAGATTTCCATATTAAAAACATTTCCGTACTCATTATTTTTTTTTAGTTTGTGACATAGATTATAATAAATTAAGTGACGTTGCTATATAAAGAAATAAGTATATGCACTGGATAATAAGCTCACCACTATTATTTAGTAATGAATTTATTCGAAATCTTGATACTTTCCAATGTGGATTTATAAAAAGACATGTCGTCGGGAATTTGAAAATAAGGTCTTTAATTGTACATTTTTAAAAACTCCGAAACTCAGATTTCGAATAATTGCATTACCGAGGTAGGAAAAAAGACTGAATACGCTTAATGAATCACCCTGTATATGTATATTATGACTTACGGACTAAGGCAAATTTTCATGTTTAATATATTGTGCACCATATAATAAGCACTTCGGGTTTAGTATGTGATGTACATTTTATGATGGCTGTTCAATGTTCTAATTAAATTTACTTTATAGATATGGTAGAAAGACTATGCCGTTTAGACAACTGGCAATAATCACTTGATAGTCTGTCCGACTTTAATGACGATATTACGCTCCGCTGCAGTAAAAATTAATGCAAATGTTTAATGGCATAGGCAACACATTACCCCGGAAGATATTTTTGTTTGTTTTAAGAACGGTATTAAACAAATTAAATTATAATTGTAAAACGTATTTATTTTCTGATGGAACATGATGTATTCTATTATGATTAATAAATGCCACGGTAATAATGCCATTACTATTATAATATTTCAATAAGTAGGTAATGTAAGTAAAATAATAAATTCCTACCATGTAAATATAAAGCCGAATAAACCTGAGAAGTCCCTATGCTGATCAATTTTATGAAAAAATTAATTCGAGTTAGTCAAGTTTAGACAATTTCGTAAACGTTATAATAACGTTGGGCTAAATATTAACAGTTAACAAATAACATATTGATCGCTAAGAGTATAAAATTCTATGACGGAAATTGAATTTTTAATTTAAAGTTAACCCGGTTATGAACAAGTTTAATTTGTTTTAACTACTTTCTAGGTCTCGCATATTATGGCACAACTTTCATTTTTTCATTAATACTTAAACTAAATATTTTGTTTATTATTACTCCTTTACTATTCACAATACTTATTACACAATATATCAATACTCATTTAAGCAACAACACATTTGTATCAGCTACATTATTAGGTACACCAAATAATATTTATTTGTTTATTCATGTTTAAAATCATAATTCACAGGACAGTGATAATCAAACAACAAAAAACTAAAAAATTCTAACTATAAAATCAAACAAAATAAAAATAAATTTTAATCTTTATATTATAAAATAAATTAAACTTCACTTTTGATACTTTAAAGATTTTATGGATTTTCCGAGGGATTTTCTGAAAAATGAAATGTGAACGATATTCATAATAGTTGAAAACATTATGAAAACGTAGAAATACTGGTCAAATAAGTAAAAATAATCAAAATAACTGGAAATAAGCATTTTTTTTTTTGAAAAATCGCTGAAACAAGCGAAAAAAGCCCTTTCAAACTTCATAATTGAACTGTAATAGCTTCCGCTGAAGGTTCTAAAATGAAACTAAAAAAAAAAAACTTCATAATTAAACGTATTATAACATGACATAGTTACACTTCCATAGCACTATACTAAATTTTAAGTCAATCCATAAAAATAAGCTAATGACCCCGTACAGACCCTATTATACTGTAATATTGCCAATAATTATTTTTAGGTACTTTTATAATGTCTAACTCATAGCGAATAGTAATAATTGATATTGAATATACAGCCAATAACACGTTATCATTACTAGTTTGTTACAAAAATGCGTAGGTATTAAATACGTACAATAATAATTAATATGGCTATGCCTTTAGCTACAGGTACCTAGCTATATATGATAAATATGTGTACATAGATAAATACATAATTATATATAGGTTACTGCGGGCGTATAATTAAGTATACGTTTATTTTATTATAGGTACATATTGAATTTCACTAACAATATTAAATACAAGTGACCTCATTAAATAAAATCATTTTTTTTAAATTAATAATTTATATGGTTGCTCGTTAATAGTTAGGTACGTGTGGTATAATAATCATAATCGAATTTCGATATATTGTTTAATTTAAAAACAAAATAATAATATATCCCATCGAAAAAAACAACTCGTCGAAATCGTGTCAATCGATATTATCATGCATACCTATACATAAGTACATAATAATACAGTTTTTCTTTTAACAATCCTCGTTTGTATCTACATTATTTATTCGGTACCTACTTATCTGTATAATATTATTATTCTTTCTTACTCATGGTATTATATTATAGGTAAGTTAGGTACCTACGTATTACATGACGTGTACTCCCGCGTCGTGTGAAATGGAATTGATATGGGGGGGGGGGGGGACAGATCGAAAAAATAATAATAATAAATACTCGTCTAATGTGTATAATGTAGTAATTATATAGGTACGCCGTTTTCGTATTGTCCGAGACGATCGAACACGTGTTCTCGTGAATCAGCGTGCGTGCTTTTTGTCAGAAATGAGAAGGAAAAAACGCGAGAAATACCGACCGTTTACGAACACACAAACACACAAACGTTATATATATATATATATATACGATTGCCGTTTGTGTGCGTGTAACGTATAATTTAAGTAAAACGATCTAGCTAGTTGGGTAAGCATCGCTGTTCATATTTACCGATCTAATTGCCGACAGGGCATAAAACGCATTCGAAAAATATTCCGAACAATAATAATAGCAATAATTGGTACCTATACGTCTGCTGTTCGGCGTGTTTTAGGTGCCTATACCTAAAATATTACAATACAACCACACAGTATATACAACGTAACACACGGACGTTCAGATTTCGCATCTGGAAATCAACATCGCGGATCGCATGGCGCATACATAATTTAATTTTTGTTTGCTTGACATTTGGATTTAATCTTATCGTTTTATGTGATAAAATATTACAAATTAATTTAATAAAGTCGAGTCTCGATAACTCAAATTTTTTTTTGTCCCTAGGGAATTCCTATACACTCAATGCAATATTTGTCGCGATAAGTCAAATATAAAAATAGTTGAGCATAGATAACTCGAAGTCATTTCTTACATTTTATCATTAGAACAACTGATTTACATAAATGCACAAATGAAACTATCTCTATGTACTGTTGTGCTGTAAAATATTCGACAGTTGCCATATATCGTTGTGTATCGTGTACAATTTGTAGTTATGTCTCTAAAACGTAAATTGGTTACATTAACAATTGCTGAAAAAGTGAGCATAATAAGTGATGTGACAAAAAGTGGTAAAATGAAAAATGAAATTGCCAAGAAATTTAATGTTCAACCGAGTATACTTTCAACTATTCTGATAAATAAAGACGATATTTTACAAAAGTATGAAACTAATAAAGGCTCCATGAAAAGAATAAAGATATCTGAGTATCCCGATATAGAGGTTAGTTTACTCAATTGGTTTATTCAATGTAGAGATCTAAACATTCCAATAAATGGACCAATTTTAAAGGATAAGGACGAATTGTTTGCGACTAAACTTGGCCACAGACAATTTAAAGCCAATCAAGGTTGGTTAAGCAACTGGAAAATTAGGAATAACGTCGTTTTTCGTAAAATACTCGTATGTGGTGAAAACTCTTCAATTGATCAATCAATATGTTTTGACTGGCTAGTAAAATACCTACCAATTATATATCAATATTCCCCTGATGACGTTTATAATGTTGATGAAACAGGTTTATTTTATAAATGTTTACCTAGTCAAACATTTGTTTTAAAAGGAGAGAATTGTTCAGGGGGAAAAACAGTAAAGAAACGGTTACAATTCTTATAGGATCAAATATGACCAGCACAAATAAAATTAAACCACTATTAATTGGAAAATCGGCAAAACCTAGGTGTTTCAAAGGTATTAAAACGTATATCCATTTGATTATGAATCAAATAAAAAAGCGTGGATGACGAGTGCATTGTTTGAAAAATGGCTGTCTAATTTTGATGAAAAACGAGTTTAAAAGGGAAAAAAGTACTCCTCTTAATTGACAATTGTACAGCTCATAATACAAAAAAGAGATTCAATTCTATTAGAGTAGAATTTCTTCCACCAAATACGATTTCACAACTTCAGCCAATGGACCAAGGTATAATACAAAACTTTAAAATCTTATAGCGTAAAGAATTCGCAAAATAGTTAATGATATCGATGAAGGTAGATCTTTTTGATAGACTTGTTACAAACTATGCGAATGTGTTATAAAGCATGGCAAAATTTCGAGGAAAATACAATTGTTAATTGTTTTATTAAATCTTGAATTTCAACTAAGGAAAAATAAATCAAATATGCTCATGTAGTATGTAGAAAGCGATGGAGGTTCCGATTGGAAAGTTATAGTAGATCACTATAAATTAGAACCAGAAATTACATTTCATACATTTACTGAAATAGACACCAAGATACATACTACTGGAGTATTAAGTAATCAAAACTTTGTAGACGCAGTGCAGTCGACTCCTAAATCTGACTCAGACGAAGATGAAGAGGATGAATATCCATTAGTTGTCTCTACAATAGAAGCGAAGGCGTCACTTGATAAACTAAGAGTGTTCATTGAAAAAACCAAAGGTGCAGATGAAATACTTTTCAAGTACTTGGGAGAAATTGAAGACTTTGTTTTAAAACAACCCAAACGTCAAACTCTTATTTCAAGTTATTTTTCTAAATTGTAAGAATTATACATATTTTGTGAGTTAAAATGTAATCTTTTAATACATTTTTAATTAGTAAATGCATGTATAGGAAATGAGTTTTAAAATTTAATTTTTTAATTGTAATTGTAGTTTATAAATATAGATATATTAATATTTCTAATAAAAACAAATTAAATAAAAAATAATAATACCTAACTCGAACTTTTTCGTATTTTTAAAAAAATTTAAAAATTAATTTTTATCTCCCTTGACATTCGAGTTACGAGACTCGACTGTATAACATTACAATATTATATCATCATAAAATCATGAATCATAATTATGTACATATTATCATATACTTTTTTTTTTTATAAATATTTACAATAAGACATTCCTAGCCGATAGGTTATCTACATCTATGGATAATAATTAATATTCATTTTTGGCTATTTTAACATGATAAAAGTATAGTAGTGATAGTGATAATAACAATAGTAAGACAACGATAACAATAGTTAAGGTTGGTTAGACATAAGTAGACAAAAATATTAATGTAGATAAACAATAATTACATATTTATATTCTAGTTTAAAATTTAATTAATAGTAATTAACGAATAAGGTCATGTGAACGGCCACGTTTTAGACGTCTATTTGTGCTGGTGGACGTATATGTAGATTGAAGTGAATTGAGCCTGTTGATTTGTGGAGTGAACTATGGAAATTTGTGGCAAGGGTTCTTATATTATCTTTAATTTTGGTAATTCGGAGATCTTTGTGTAGGTTTTCGTTACGTATGAACCATGGCGCATTCGTTATTATTCTCATTATTCTCAATATTTTATTTTGGAAAATTTGAATTTTTCTTAAGTGGGTGGCTGAACAGTTACCCCGTGATAGGACAAGCGTAGGTAATTATTGACCGTAGTAATTGCTTGTAAATTAATATTGAACATTTTTATACATAACTGATTTTTTGTTTAGAATAGGAAATAACATTGAAAAGCGCTGGTAGGCTTGTTGTAGTTTAGTAGCTATGTGAGACCCCCAGGTTAGCCTCTTGTCTAATGTGATACCAAGGTACTTGACAGAAGCCTGCCAAGGTATGGGATCGTTGTCAAATCTTAGAGGTGGTGGAGTAGAATAGCGACGTAGGCTGAATATGACTGCTGTACTTTTTGAGGCGTTAATGTGTATTTTCCAGCTTTTGCACCGTTTTTGTTAGTAGATTTAAGTGATCTTGTAAATTATTTGTTATTGCTTCTAAGTTGCGAGATTCACTGTAAATAGCTGTGTCGTCTGCGAATAGGGCAATGTTTTTACGTGGTGACTGCGGTATATCATAGGTATAAGATAGGTCCCAGCTTGATGGAACCTTGAAGTACACCAGCAGAGATTGAACGTGGGTCAGATAAATTGTCGTTTATTTTAACTAAGAATTTCCTAGTAGTTAGGAAGGAATTAATAATATTAAATAAGTACTTAGGTGTATTTAAAAATTTTAATTTGTGTAAGAGACCTTCGTGCCAAACTTTGTCAAACGCTTTCGAGACATCTATAAATACAGCACCAGTATGGCAGTGTTTTTCAAAAGAAGTACTGATATGTTCTGTTATACGGAAAAGCTATTGTACTTGTACGGTTGAGTGGTTGGATCGAAATCCTAATTGGAATTTTGGAATAACATCTGCACTATTCAAATAATTTTGTTAGTCTCGTATGTATAACTTTTTCGAAAACCTTTGATAGGGAGGTAAGTAGACTTATCGGTCTGTAGCTATCAGGATTAGATTTGTCCTTTCCTGGTTTTTTTATTAGTATAACTGTTGCTAACTTCCAATTCAATGGAAAGTGTCCAACGCATAACAAAAAATTAAATAATGAAGTCATAAAGACAATTCCATTGGCAAGAAGTTTTTTGAACATGAGGTTGGTCATTTGGTGATGACCCGGGCTTTTTTGTCAGGTATATTTTTTACGATGAGCCTAATTTCATTTGGTGTGACATAATCCATACATTTTTGAACTGAGTAATCAGGTAAATCTAATAATATACTATACCTAATCATATACTTAAAATACAGTTAACACGGTATCTCATGGTATCGGTATAGGCCTGCGGTAGCATGATAACTAGAAGAAATATTTATTTGCATATAGAAGGGCTGCCAAGGTGCCAAATTGTAGGAGGTGGTGATTTCCTTCTACCTTTTAAAAAATATAGCAATTGCAAATATACGCACGCATCAACATGTTAACATTTTAATGTAGAAATTGGGGTCAAATATTATAATATCGAATTGCATAAAAAATAGCTCTATACAATTATTTTCCACGATGGTTAAAGTTCTACGAAGAAATTTGTTATTTTTTTTTCTCATGTAAGAATTTTAGAAAAATAATTTTTTTTAATATTATAATGATTTGTAACGCGTGTATAATAGTTGAATGAGTAATAAGTAGTAAGTACCATACAATAATAAGAAATAAGAATTGTAAAAACGGTTTTATAAGTTGTTAAACAAGATCTAATTTTATAAGACTTCATATTTTATAGAAAACAGTTTTTTAGGAACTTTTTTATTAGACTTTAGTACTTTACTATATATAGAACTCATTTTTATATAAGTCGGTGACTTAACATAATAAAGCTGTTTTTGAAGTTTTTGTAGAATTGTAAAATTAGTGTAATTGTGTAAATATAATATAAAATCAGTATACTTACCTATAAGTTATAATATTATAACGAACAATATGTACTTACTTACAACTTAACCTATTAGAATATAAATATTTTAATGGCGAATAAGTATAGTTATAGGTATCTATTTATAAATGTCCAAGATCAAACATGTAATAATGGTTTTAGAAAATAGTATATATTTTTTGCAATATTCAATGGATTAAGGTTTAAATCAGTGGAGGAGACAAGCGATGATATTACTCTTAACGATAAAATTTCAGAGAGCAAACGCTCCCCCCCCCCCCGGCCCCTCTCATCCACAGATTATAATTAAGGATATACCTGAGTGCTTACGTGACTATACGTGAACGGGTACAACACGATATAATATTTCAGTGTAATAGCTATATAATACGATACACTACTAAAATTATGTATTATGTATATGCAGATTAGTATTTAGCCATTTAGGTTCAAGAGGGGAACAGAAGCACAGAATGTGGGTGGCACTGCCTGTTTCTGTACTACAGAAGGTAAAATTCGCTTAGTGAGAAGAAACATATTACGTAGAGGTACCTATTAACTATTATAATAATAATTAAGAGTAAAATATGCGAGTCATACCTATCGGTGATTGCTCGAGTAGGTACCGGTTGAACGGTTAACCGTATACCTAACAACGAAGTACTGTACTACTGGCTAATACAGAAACACTTCAAGTAAGTGCTGCTGTCGTTGCCTTATAATATCGAATAATGTAGATATATTTCAAAAATTTGTTTCAACAGTATTGCAATAATATTGTAACAATTTATTTTGCAGGTCTCTACTACAATTGTTAGAAATAAAAATAATATTTGTTTTTTAATAAAATCTCGCTTTTTAAAATGTATGAAGGTTTGATTCAAAGAGATTTCAGACTTCAGATTTAATTATTTGATAGTTATTTTAACAATCTGATAAGCACCTAACATAATATTATAGTAATGGTATGATGAATTCTGGTGTACCGGTTTATTACGGTATTAAATTATTTAGATTACGGTATACCAGTAAAAAGCGATTATAAGATCCGCCAAAATAATGGCTAGATGAATAGGTAATGAAAAGGTCTACGGTCTAACCTAATGTAAAATCTTCCCGTTTTCTTTTTCTTTTCTTTATAGGTACCTGTATTCGGTTTGTTGTGGAAACTTTGCCAGGCTAAAGATTTTAATTAGACTTATAGAAGTTAAAAACTAATAATAATTAATTGAAAAAAATATTATATCACATTATATTAATTTGTGATTAAAATAATGTTACAATAAATACATGACATAATATTATACTTACGTTCTACATATTATACAATTTTATTATTATTACAATCCATAAACATTTAAATGTTGGTATTTTTTGACGTTGTAGATACATACGAATATTAAATCAATTTAAATATTTAATTTGTTAGAACGATTATTGTTAAGTATTATACTAATGATTTTTTTTTAATATTCATCTAAAATTTGAATCTTAACATATGTTTTTGGCTATTACGTACTACAGTATATATATGTTACGTATATTTAACATAATAAATTCAAATTATTAAAACAAAAACGCATGTTTTAGTTGTAGTTATTATTAATAATATCTTTAATTTAAAATAATATACACTTGAGAGATTTTTACAATTTGTGAATTATTATGTATAGGTACATGTAGTTATGAGGTTTTTTAATGCATTTTCGATATTTTTTGAGATGTTTAATCAATTGAATTCCTAGCTCTGAAAATAATGTAAAACGACGATTTTGTTATGTTAGCTGACTTTTTTCCAGGTGGAGTTTTCAAATAAAAATAGTTACTATTGTGGTGTAATAAGCATGAATTCACCAATGTATCGGATCTTATGGTATACATAACGGGCCGATGCCCGTTTCCACCAAAAGTGTACCTTTCCCTTTTCCACCAATACACGTTTCCACTAAAAGTGTATCTTTCCCTTTTCCACGCACGAATATCCGTTTCCACCAAATAAAATTATTTACCATATTTTTACAAAAACAATTGTATACTACTATTTTATACGATTGAAAAAAAATTATCAACCAATTATATATATAAGTATATAAGTAGATAGGTACAATGTATACATAACCAAATACACTAATATATCATTTTTCAATCCAGCATTAGTATTTTAAATAAACTTATTACTGTATTAAAGATTTGAATATAAGCGTAGGTAGTATACAAATTATTTTAGTAAATTAACCGTGGTTTAATTATAGGTAGATCTCATTTGGTGGAAAAGGGAAAGATACACCTTTGGTGGAAACGGGTGTTGGTGGAAACGTGTTACGCCCTACCATAACAATACGTCTTTTACGTACCTATTGGAGTCAAGTTGCTATAACCCCAGATAGTGATGGATTTGATACCCCTTGGAAATTTTTTTTTCAAATTGTTAATTGAGCTAAATCGGCTTATTAATCGCCTACTTAATTATCAAATGATTCTAAATTTGGCGTATTGACATATTGTCATTGAAAATCATCAAATGTTATTTAAATATCATAGCCGAACGCTACATCAGATAGGTATGATAATATGTATTAGGTTTACAGCAAATTGTTTACGACGTTGCACCTATAATGTACATAATAGGAGTGTGCAAGAATTTTTAGCATGGTGTGCAGAATTATTTTAGCAAGAGTTAATTGACCTGCTAGAATTCAGTATGATAAATATTGTCTCTATAGTCTATAACATATAAATTAGTTGATAATAGATTTAAATTTTTTAGGCGTTTTTTTATTGATAATAGAAAATAAAGAACATCAGATATTAATTTAATATTATTACTGACTATTGTATAAAATAAAAATTTTACAGGGTGTGCAAATACACACCCTGCACACACCTATGATAGTGTATACCACAGCAATAATGTCCTATAGTATCCACACTTTTTTCACCTGTTTCAGCATCGTAAATATATATATATATATATATATGATAACAGTCCACCTCCCCAAACTTTAAATGAGCTTCAGATCCGCCAAACTGCCCTGCGGCGGTGTCGCATGCACTCTTTTCGCGGACAGACAGGCGAAAACCACCTCAAAAATATGAAATAATATGTACCGCGTGACCCACCTAGACGGAAAATTATTATAATAATATAATAACATATTATTACACGTAAACACGTTATATATTATAACGTCATCATATAGTGTTGCCTATACACTATTCGTTTGCCGGATAACAACAACAATAATGGTGGTAATGGTATAATAATAGTAATCACGAAAATTATATGGATGCAACGGGCTAGACATCGGTCGCGTCTGATCAATATTATTATTATCATCATATTATTTTGTTGTGCATTAAAATAATAAAACAATCATAATAATAATAATATCACATACTATACACTAAGTACAGATATAGGTAGGTACCACTCTCGGTAATAAATTAGTAGCCGAATACGCGAGACGAGCTCCAGCACACACGATCACACACAGCTCTGTTCGTACTTACAGCCGTGTAAGTCTTACAAGAAAAAAAAAACCAGTAAAATACGAAATAAAAAGCTGCACGTGCGTGCGATGCAGGTATATATAATAATATATAACAGGTACGACTAAACCGCGACCGTCGCCCGACCACCCACCCAATCCATCACTGGTCACGCCGGCGTTTATTATAATACGAGTGCCTGTTGATGTTTTTTTTTTTTTTTTGGGGGGGGGGGGGAGCAGGGCAGAGGTATAAATGTCGAAATCACTTCTGTAATGCATAATTTAAACCCATTCAGGGTTAGACGTGTCGTCATTGTTAGTTCTTTTCTCTTTTTGTTTATTTTTTTCTATATACCTACTCTCGAGCGTGTGATGTCCATCGTCGGGCGCGGAATCCATCTAACCTAATGAGAGAATATCATCGTCATAAGTGTATTAGCATAAATTGTATATAATACATATAATACTACACGCAATGATTTCTCGAGAACTGTACCCGTCAACCGAAATCGGTAGGATTCAAAAACCATACACTATCTGCAGTGGCTATAGGTTATTAAGACCATAATAACACACCACCTACCGACCTACTTTATAATTAACTTTAGCTTTACAAACATTGTGTACAGCAAGGGGGACACTTTCCTCCCCCCCTTGCATTTTCGTGGTTAGCAGAAATATAATTTTGTTCCCTCCCCCCAGATGTGCCAATACTGTAGGGCTGGGATTTTAATGCCCTCAAAAACCACGAAAAATGTCCTAAAAAAAATGCTTTTATGACCTAAAAACTCAAAATAATGCCCTAAAAACCCCGAAAAATGCCCTAAAAAAGGGCAATAAATCTACAAATTTTTTAATTTTTAATAATTTTAGTATAAATTACAATAAAAAGTTACTCAAACCTTTTCCGATAATATAATACGAATTAGGAGTACCTACTTATAATCTGTTATATTTATTTAAAAACCATGTTGGTGTAAAAATCTTAAAATCTTAAAATAAAATTTCAAATTCATACACTTGGTTTCCAAAAACTCAAAAAATACTCCAAAAACTCTAAAATGCCCTAAAAAATTAAGAAAATGACCTAAAAACTAAAAAATGCCAAAAAATGCAAAAAAAAATGCAAAATAAACTTTCTTATTCTCATTCAAATGTACATAAAATAAATTTGTGACAAGACGAGCATTGCACAGTAAGCTTTGAAAAACAATGCAAAGTGCATCGAAATCCCACCCCTAGCCAATAGTATATTAAATTGTATGTTCTTAATATTACTTATCAATATGGTAATTTGTTACAATATTATGGATATACATATACCAACTTTCAACTCGTTTCAAAACTATTTAATTAATTAAAAAACTTGTGTAAAAGCAAATAGGTATTTTTTATAGTTTTTTTTACAGTTAAGCCACTGTCCCCACGTGTTTTGTTTGTCTATTAAACGCACAACATTGCAAATTTTACGTTTACAATAATCCGTTTTAGTATTTTACTATGTTATTTTTAAAATTAGAGCGCAATTATTTATTGTAAGACTGAAACGTAAGATTGTTATCCAGGATTTTTGCCGGTATTTATTTACAATTTAATTAAGAAGCTAATTGTTTGTAAATGTTGAAATGAACAAAACTATCGCTTCATATTTGAACCATCATTTTAAACGTACCTATGTGATGCCCTAGATAAAAATATTTTACATTTAAATTTAATAATATGACAATTAACTCTAATATTTTTTCTTAAACTAACAGAGTAGATGGTACAATCTTGAATCTTGTACGTTTGTAAGACCACACATGCAAATCATGTGGTGTCCTCTCGAGGGGATTCAATACGTACCGTTTTTACTTTTAAAGGAGTTTAATATAGGCAATTTTCTAACAGTATGTTAGTAGTGTAAAATTTTAATAGGTATCTAGTAGTGATTAATACTGTGTAAAATAAATAGCGAAGCGCTCTCGCACTTGTCAATAATAACACAATACTCGATTATTAATTATTTTGTCATTTATTCTCTACAGGTTACATCTATTTTATGCCATTTGTGTTATTGAACTTATTTTTTATTTTATACTATCCAATTTCTGAAAACCTATAATTGAATTCGACGAGAATATTACTTTAAAACGACTTGTTTACAATACAAATTCATTTTTACACTTCAATGTTATTATTATATTAAGATCCATTATATTCAAAATTTAAAAATCTAATTTTTTACTATGTTTCAGTTAAAATTTTAAATAGTGGAAAAATTGCATTTAAGTTAACTTCATGACGAGTTTAAATTATTTTCCACAAGTTTTATCCAATCACTAGGATAGTCGATAAAATGGCATAAGACACATATATTTTTGTAGAAAACATAAACAGGATCTGGCATAATTCTAACTAAGTTTAGCTTTAAAAGAATTTCTTTGTTTTGTGTTCTTGTTAAAAAATTATCTATCATTTTATAATATGTAAAACCGTAGACGATGTATATGCATTAAGAATAAATATATGCGTACAATAGATAATACATATTATTATTGTCGATTGCGAGTAGGTACCTAACTCACTTAACCTACGCGTTTGAGATGTAATTATTATTACAGTCGATGCACTGAACGTGACACAATATCCTTCCTGTAATGTTATTAAATCGAATCACTCACTGATTTCGATGTACTAAGCTAGAAAAAAAAAAAAAAAAACAGAATTTTGAGGGATTGAGTCCAGGGGCCCACGCACGCAAAGGTCCAGATGTCCACTGATTTCCATAATTGCTCCATTAAAATATGCCACTGATTGTGCGATTTTTGTTAAGCAACCATAAGCATATCCGCCTACATACAGGTGCCTATATTATAGTACCCACCTACGCACGTACAAGTACGTACACATTGTATACCTACCCAGGTCATAATATTATTATATTAGTGGCACATTCCTACACAGAACCACCAACAGCCAGTAAATAGGTGCAGGAAGACATGGTGGTATATATTATAGACTATAGTCTATTTAATACGGACACGCATATTTCTATATAAAACCATAATAGGTTAACCTACCTACACATAATAAACGGAAGTAGAATTGTTATCGCTCGTTTTGATAATTATTTATGACGTTCAGATTTCACAGAAATCTAAAATTTATTACAGCATGTTATATATTGTAGTTTCTAGAGATCTGTTTCCGCCAAAAGTATATTTTTCCTTCTTTCGCCCAAACTGTAATAGGTTAGGTTAACACTTTTCCAAAACATATTATCATGATGAAACGTGAGTACTTATATCACAAATTCTATAACTGTTATTTTCGACCTTATTTTGTTAAGGACCAGGATTTATATGCATTTCCATATTTTAATTTATTAAATTAAAAAGTAACTAGTTAAGACACAAATTTTAATTTTCAGAGGACGCCACACCCGCATGTGCTGTCTTCGCCGTACAATAGTGCGTAACATAGCAAATTTTACACTCAGCAGTTCCAATGTAGATCTGTTAGTTTAAAATTTAGAGTAAATTGACATCTTATAAAAATTAAAGGTAAAATTATTATCTAGGTTATCACAGATGCTATTTATTATATTTTATTTTTAAAGCGAGTTATTAGTATTTTAAGATATACAAACAATTGATAATTTTAAAAATAGGTACTCATAACTAGCTTCAAAATTAAAAATAATAAAAATCCTCAGTGATAACCTAATGTTATCTTCAATTTTTTTTAAAGGTCAATTCACTCAAAATTTTAAACTAATGGAGCTACAATGAAACTGCTACGCGTAACATATTTTGTTATATTACGCACTTGTAAAACGGAGATACACATGCGGGTGCGGCGTCCTCTTACTTAATGTGTTAGAATGCAAAATTAAATGTTGCATATTTTTGCATAATATTTGGAATATTGTCATTTTTATGCATATTTTAACATTTTTCTGAAATATAATGCATATTTATGAAAAAAATATATAAAAATATCCTATGTAAAACCTGCGAAAAGAATAGAAAAAACTTTGCTAAAAATCGAAGCGCATTTTTATTTGAACATATATCAAAGTCTTTAGTAGTTAACTGTAACTTTCCAGGTAACTTTGAAATATTGTATTATAAAAATATATTTCATTGATTTTTGTTCATAAGTTTTTATTTAGATGAGTGAACGTCCAAAATTCAACATACAATTGAATATTTGAATACATCATACAAAATACAGTTAAATTATATCAACTAGGAATTCCTTTTTATGTTTCATATTAATTATTTAATGGTTTATATACATTTTTAAACTAAATAAATGTAATTAAAATGCATTTTTGTTCACATATTTATGCATATATACATATCAAATATATTTGAATGAAAATCAGTGCATATTTACATGCATATTTCGTACATTTTTAGTGCATAATAATTCTGGGCCCTATATTATTATTATAATTATTATGACTTGCGGAAAATTAATTAACATATTATTCATGTAATTTTGACGAATTTCACTAATATTTTAACTGATATATAGGTACCCGCTTGTCATAATAAAGAGAATTAACTTTTTAAATTTTTGTAAGATCATGTTGCAGCTATTACCAAGAACTTTATATTTGATTTTAAATAATTTTTACTTAAAAAATAAAAATAAATGGAGAAAGACGTATACTGGTACCTACATAATATGGCTAAAACTTATAATTTTAAAGTATATCATTCGGGAATGGCCTGAAAGCCGATGGCCTAAGAATTCTATAATATTATCTAGGCATTTATTTTATTAAAAACATTATGATATTATATGAATGTAGGTATCATAAACATAGACATTATAAACAGAAGTAGAGTCATTACTGCTTGTTTTGAATGATTCTAAACTCCAAAATTTATCACGTGAAACTACTTGAGATTTGTTACCCAAGCATATAGAAAAAAAAGCTCAGATTAATAATTCTTAGATTAATTTAAATTTATATTTGGAATCATTAGAATTTAAAATGCTACTCTGTTTAAACTGCAATTAAAATGTAAATCCATACAAAATATCTTCGTGTTCATATTTAAATGTTTCGTTTTTGGTGATCCCTGACTATAAAATTTCGCAACCCCCACTGATCTATTATAATATGTAGGTATATTACATAGGTACATGCCTACGCATGGTATATACAGGGTGATTCTTTTACTTGGGTACACTAATTATCTCGAAAAGTATTGAGTTTTATCAAAATATTTTTTTACATGGTTTCAAGTTGTTAAAAAACCAACGTTTTTATTAAAATTATATTTTTAAATATTTTTTATCCTTATCTTTTTTTAAGTTTTTTACTTTTTTGAATGACAACATAGAGTTTTAATTTCATATTCCAAAGCAGAATATTTTTCTAAGTATTTTGATTCATAAAAATCGAATTTAGGGGTAGTATTTTTTGAATTATAAGTATTTAAAGTTTAGATTGGCAGAGTGGAGTGGTACGGGGTTACCCCGCAAAATGCTTGTCCACTATTCCGCTTGTCTAAACTTTAAATACATATAACTCATAAACTACTCGTCCTAAATTCGATTATTATGAAAAAAGCAAAATATTCTACTTTGGAATATGAAATTGAAACTCTATGTTGTCATTCAAAAAAGTAAAAAACTTAAAAAATGATAAGAAATATTTAAAAATATAATTTTTTAATAAAAACGTTGGTTTTTTAACAACTTGAAACCATGTAAAAAAATATTTTGAAAAAACTAAATACTTTTCGAGATAATTAGTGTTCCCACTTAAAAGCATCACCCTGTATAAGTATATAGGGACAAAGTACATAAAGTATATTATAATATAGATCATATTATATTTTTACTATATATGTGTATAACGAGCGTTTATTCAGAAAAAAATTAACAGCGAATATAGATAGGTGCAGGAGGACGGGTGCATATAATAGTCAATTCTATACGATAGGTATGTATACATAATAATATCGCATAAATATTTTATAAAATATAAATTATAATAATATTTTGTACACATATTATAAGGCTGGTCGCAGCGGTTGGCCGTGCTCGTACTCGTTGTGTTATTACTTATATTATGACGTAAATTTACATATTATAATATACATAAAAGTGTATGCGTAGAAAATTACGATAAAACTAGAGAAAGAGAGAAACAGTGTGTGTGTGTGTGTGGGTGAGAGAGAGCGAGAGAGGAGAGAGAGGAGTGAGCGAATGAGAGGTCGATGGCAATCGGTGGGAGACGGACGACGATAGACCCGGAGCACAATGTTTATGGCTCTGATAATACCGAAACCGAACCCCGAATTGTTGGCTAATAATAATTCAGCAGTTTAAACGCAAGTAATCGGCCATCGAGTAATGCTATTTGACATGTCAGACAGCACCTAACCGGTGTGTACTGTGCGTGTACATGTGTGTGTGTATGTGTGTAGCGCATATTACTGCAGAGTGGTATAGAATATTTTATAATATAATAATATTATTATTATTACACGCAAACGCACACACGCGCATACCGCGGTAGTGGTCGTCATATAGTGTATGGAGTGGTCTGGCCCACGTTTGGGTCATGCACGTGTGTATTACTGCCGCTGCACACTGCTGCAGCTGCTGTGACCCGTCGTCGTGGTCTTATAATCTTGTGCGGGACGAGTGTATAATAATATTGTAATGATGAAATGGTCCTTCTACTTGTTATTATTATTCAGCTCGGACCAGATGACGCCGTCGTGTCCGAGACGATGAAACCGACACCACCACGGTGGATTCGAATGTTTTGAATAATAACTATTATTATGCGGTTATTATCGTAAAATAGAGTGAATTTGGAAAGATTTATACCTTTTCTGAAAAAATAACCTCACTTTATCTCGTTTTTAAAACAATTAAAACATACACCGTTTTTACGCTGAAGCCATAATATAGCATAAGACTACCTAATCTTTAAAATCATTCAGGATCACACTTTTTTTCAAAATTGGTTTTGTACGAAGTGACCAGCCAAATAAGAAGATTTCAGACACGTATTAGGTTTTATTTAAAACCAAGTAATAATTACAACTGTTGACTTCGGGCAACATATAGATAGGTATTTAAAATAAAAAAGTAAAACAAATTGAAATAACAAAATATTGCTATAATTACTATTATTATAATTTATAGGTAATATTAGGTGATCGACTGGCGACTGGTGACTCCGTAAGGATTAAGATAGTACTTACTACTTAATATTGCTTTCAATAGGTATATAGTTTTCCGTTTTAATTCATTTCAATTAAATAATAAACTCGATTACAATTATTCGGCACCTATCTAGGTAGTTTATGAATTTCCACTTTTTAATTCTGAACATAATGTGTTTGATGTATAATATATACATTTACAATAGAAACACAACAAACTTTGAGAAAGATTCAAAGAATGATTATAAATTTACGTAAATCCAACATTAACAACAAGATTTATATGCATATTCAATATTCATTCATATGTGTTTACATCAAACATTTGTCTAGAATAAAACATGCAAATCATAATTGCAATCATATAAGTATAGTTATTGTAATTGTATAATTCATAAAAAGTATTCGATTTTAAGACTGGCTTAAAAAACATATAATATATTTGTATAAAATATGTTTAATGTTTATACGCTATACTGTGTTCTATTTATTATATTTGTAGTACAATATGAAACCTATTTCAACCATTTGAATCAACGAAAAAAATATTTAATTTTCGTGAACAAAAACTTTATTTATATTATGTAGGCAGGAAACCTATGGGGTTGTAAATATTAGTTAAAAATTACTTTTACACGATACTTCATTCTCTTATTTTCTTTTAATTCAAGAAAATTATAACTGTAGATACTTGAAATTTTAATGTCTATAAACAGCTAAAAACAAAATTAAAATATTTTTAAAATATTATCATATTATACAGAAAATGATTAAATAAGGATTCAATGAAAATTGCGAGTTAATATTATGATTATTAGTTTTTAGATAACAATAAAATAGGAAAGCCATTGTGGTAACGCTCGTAAGATATTAATGTTCCTTCCAGTAAACTTTTATAGAACATAATTTAACATAAAAAACATATTACTCATATAATTAATATTCAGTGAAAATATCATATTGTCGTAATTATTTACGGACATTTTTCTTATAGTTACACCAAAAACCAAAATCAATTTTGAGTAAACATTCTGTGTCGAAAAAATTCGCTAACCAATTCTTATGAAAACAATTATTAGAGACTAGGAGTGCTCACAAAATATATTTAAAAAAAAGTAGTAGAGGAGCCCCGTCAACCCAATTCAAACACTGCAGGATATTGTAATACTATATATTTTACCTTATAATATATAATGTGCGTAGGCAGATATGTAGCGTACACGTCATACTCATGATCATAGCAGACCATTCTGAAATATTTTCGTAGCTCAAGTTAACGATATCGATATGTATAGTATTATCAGGTATGGCGTGTACCTAACTACCTAGGTGGTTACGTCGGAAATGAAATGAAATAAATAACTATACATAGATACATATAATATTATCGCGCGTAATATCGAGTAAATCAATCCTGGTCAAACCGCCAAGCAATTATTTTTTTATTTTTTCTCTGTATCTTTAATAATATATAATATGTAATACGTCTCATACTTATGTTACAAAATATTATTAAATATTCTTGTGCAACAAATATTTTGAAAACAATGCGTATACTTAATTCATTATTTATTTAGAGATAATGCGATGTAGTAGATGCAGACCGCCTGACATGTATTGCCTGTGACTACCACAATATTATATAGTTACGAGCGTTATACTTAAGGAGTTGATGAAAAAAAGTTAGTTAAATCTAGGTAGTTAAGTTGACTATACAAGTATATCCATTATGCTATCATTTAACAGCAATTGAACAATATAATAGTGTTATAATATTAAATTATTCTGTAATTTAGGTCTTAACGTTTAATATTTATATGAGACACTAATGTAGGCATATTAATTCAGCACTTGCCTATTAGCTACGACATAACCAGTTAGAAAAGATAATTAATTGTATTTTTAGTTACTGCACTAGGGTCACACGTCATATATCTGTTATGATCATGCAACTTAATTTTTCAAATTATAAATTTATAACTAAATATCATTTCGTTATAAATGCACCCTGTATTTAACCACTATACATATATACTAAGGCTTAAGAAATTATAAAGATATGTGTTAACTTAATACGATAATTAAAGACGGCATTCTCTGTATATAATATAGGTCAATTTTTAGGGAGGAGTTAAATAATAAATTTCTAAAATTTAAGCTAAATAAAGATTTAATCTTATTTAGAGATGTAAATAAATTAATACCTAATTAATATTTGCTTAATAATATTGTCATATATTAATTAAGTACCTAAGGGTCCTAAAGTAATTATAAGAAAATTATACGGTAAATTTATTTTTGTTTTTAAGTTCGTGTTATTTTTCAAGAGAGTAAATTACGTCCGTGAACTTGGTGACACTTAGGTAACAGAATTCAATTAAACAGATCCAATTATTTTGTTGAAAGTTTATTGGACATTGATGGAAAGTTTTTAAACTTTGTTGGACAGTCAAAAAAAAGTTATGTTCAATTTTCCAAAATCGCCGCGAAGTTCTCATCAATGGACAACATTAAATCAAACACAACAAAAAACATCCTAAACTGTTATTGACCATTTGTTGGACATTGTTGGAAAGGTCCCATGATTTGTTGGATCACCATTTATTCTATACGAATTTTTGTAATCATTTGAAAAGTGCTGCTAACTTCACATCGAATTTTGTTTAAATTATGATGTCATGAATAAAATACGTAAATGATATATTACATAGTGTTAAAATTAATACCTGAAAGCTGCAAGACATCTCCAAATAAGACTTTTGGTATTAAAAATTAATAAAAAATGTATTTTATTTCAATGTCAATTACAAAATTAAATTATTTAAAAAAATAACGATATAATAGCATTATAAACATTAGGTATTAATATTTTTAGTTCAAATTATGTGTGTATAATTTTAGTGTAGTTAGTATACAATTTAAATAATCTTAAAACTAATCAAAAAATTACATAATTACATAAAAATAATGCTGATATAATTGGCCATTGGTATGAAGTCAGGGGTAGGTACTTTTTTCAAATATTCGTATAAAATAAATGGTGATCCAACAAATCGTGGGACCTTTCCAACAACGTCCAACAAACCGTCAACAACAGTTTAAGATGGTTTTTGGAATTATTGGACATGTCGGCTACTGGTGTGAATTTTTGCGGCACTTTGTTAAAAATTCGTATAAAATTAATAGTGATCCAACAAATCATTGGACCTTTCCAACAACGTCCAACAAATGGTCAACAACAGTTTAGGATGGTTTTTATTTTCTTTGATTTAGTGTTGGCCGTTGATGAGAACATGGTGGCAGTTTTGGAAAATTGAACATAACTTTTTTTTGACTATCCACCAAAGCTTAAAAACTTTTCAAGAATGTCAAACATAACTTCCAATAAAATTGTTGGATCGGTTTAATTGAATTCTGTTACCTGAGTGCGCCAAGTTCACGGGCATAGGTAAATTGCCCTGATTCCCTCGCTTCAATGGGTGTCCAAAGTTTATTTAGATTGGAATAATTACCGAGGAAAAGTAGTTACCTACGTGAAAAAATGTAAACTTTAAATTGTAAAGAAATTACAATAGATATCAGTCTAGCTGGTCAGCAGGACGAGTGGGTCAAAATCTCCGTGGCCCGTCGTTGAGTGTTTGGTACACGGCAAGTGCGAGAGATAAAAGCTTGAACGAAATTTTAAATGTTTACTATGGCATACTGCCGCTTTTCAAGGCGCTTTGAATAAGGAACTTGAATGAAATCTCGAAAAAATTAATATTCGACCTATACCTACTACACGTATGACGTTGACACTGCCGAATATTTTGCATTTCATTCAATAAATTTGGTTAGCAATTTTTAGAATTTTTATGCTCGCATATTATGTACAACATTAATTGTTAATTAATCGTTAATTAATCTTGTTATCTGTTTTTTTTTTGCTAATCGTTGTCTTGTTATAAAAGTTAAAAATAAAAATTGTAAATACTATCTCTAGATATAGATAGCCTACTGTTGGCTAGGAATGTCTTATTAAATAAAATAAATAAAAAAAAAAGCTCACATAAATTCTATGCCAAAAAAAAATATTTTTTTTCTTGGTGACGAAAACGTTACGGATGTCACCAGAAATAAGGTATACCAATATTATTAAAATTTGAAATATTATAAATTGAGGTGCATCATACTGAATCAAATTGAAAATAAAAACTTCCTAAATAAGCCCTACGGAGGTCGTTATACTGCTTAGGTAGGTATAGTGCCCATACTGTCATACTTGTGTAATGTATTATTACATTGAATACTTGAAAATGAGTATTGGTGATAATATGTAATGGTATATATTTAAATATAATTAATTTAGATTTTTCTAAAACTAATTCTAATCATAATTCCAAATGCAAGTTTACCGGGTTAATGTAGGGTAGGTGTATATATTTACAATGATTAATAAAAAAACACACGATTGTTCTTGGTCAATGTTATTTAAAAAAAAAAATGAATGAATAACGGATGCCCGATAATGATATGCAAATATTAAGTACCTCCAAGTTATAATATCAGTAAAATTCTAAAAATTGGTTACAAAATATTTTTTTAGTTTAAAATCTGTATTACAATGGAGTGGTGTCAACTTCACATACGTATAGTGGCGTATATATATTTATTTAAAATATAATAATACACTCACAAGTCGCAGTAAGTATCTACTTGACTGAAAATTAAAAAGTCTCGCTTATCAACACCACCATGTTATTATAGTTGTGGCATATTATATTTACAAAGTTATGTGTAGGTACCTATATAATTATCGAAATTAGTTTGCCAACATAAGTAGGTATAGGTATATACTATATATTATTAATATTATTAAAACTGACAAACAAAGTTGTTACAAAATATTTAGCATTAATTTATTCGAGTTTTTTTGTTTTGTAAACAAATCAAATGGTGGATAGATAATCTCATCCGTTGGCAAAACTCTGAAATCAACGCACTACGCAGTAATAATTAAATTATTACAAAAGCTACTGAGGTTTATGGCAACCTCCATTCATCCACTTACATTCCACGATATGTCGGTATATAATATTATAAATTATTTTGATATTTAATTAGAATACTTAACTATAACAAAACGTGGCATGGTAGTTGAAATGAGAAAAATCTATTATTTACATTTAAAATTATTACAACACCACTGTAAATATTGTATTAATTGTAACCTGTTTCGTCGACACATTCGCAACATGATTGAACGTCAAAGGGGGAGATAAAAAATAATTGATAAATTATGTTTTTCAATTCGTAATATTTACAATATTTTGTTTAATATGTTGGTATAGTCAGTAGATATCTAAACGCTTAACTGTTACCGTACAGTGTACAATATGTTATAGTATTTCAGTAATCAATTAAATTTGATTTCAAAGTCAGAATAGTATTTATGTAGTTTGCTTTTTATTTCCGAACTATCGCACTGCAGAAAAATGTTTACCTTAACAATAAGAAAAATTGGATAAAATATCACATTTAGGGTTGGGCCGATGAAGAGGAAACCTGCAATGGCATATTTACGGGAGGTGTGACCGTGTGGGCGATCGCTTTTTTTCATGGCACCTATTATAAATATCTACCCCAATACTGCACGTCATAAAAAAAAATATACTAACTATAAATAACTAAATTACTCCCGCAGAAAATACAACATACAAAACGGTATACTGAATATATGTTTCATACCGTGGCAGGTCCGGACTGGAAGGGTTTCGGACCACTATTTTCTGTAAAAAACATCCTAAATTTAACGGCCCAACTTAAACTAACAAAATATTACATTTTTTTCAATATTATTTTTACCTTCGCCCAAATTTTATAAGGATTAGGATTTAGGAACTTTTTTCTTTTTTGATTACAATGAAAATGTAAAATATATAAATACGTATAGGTATAAGCAATTGCATTAAACCATAGCACCTAACACTAAGTCACTAAGTAGCAATATGATCTCAAAGAATTGAAAATCTCAAAATCTTAAACTTTTAGTCAACTACCTTTGATCACGCACTGAAAATTGATAAGTACAATATATATGTAACATTTTTTAAAAACTGTACTTGCCTACTTATTCATTTAAGTGTATACAAACAACAAACTGTACCTATCATACTCGTATGAAGTACATAATTTTAATAAATTAATTCAGTCATGCGAAGATTTAAAGTAAACGTGTTTAAATACTAATAAAAGGTATAAAGTATTTAGACAGAATATGTATTTTACATACCACATGTGCTGGGCGTATTCTTAATTGAAGATACACATTTTTTTTTTTAACTATTTATTTCGATATTAGTTATTTATTTTATATTTCATTAATAAACATGTATTTATTTTACAGCTAAAATATAATAGATTGGTATTTAATTAAAATTTTTGGTACGAAATGGAGTGGGTAGAATAGATTTCAAAGTATAATTAAATGTGACATTAGTACGACTACAAAATGAATTGTCTTACTTATTAGTTATTTTTTCAGTTAAACAAGTAAAATTAAAAAGTATACTTTTAAATTAATTATGATTGTAATTAAAACCTACCTTTTCTTAAAAATATTCGAAATATATTTTAAATAATTTTTGAATGAATGTATTTGCATGGGCGTTCCCAGGCGGGTACAATACGGGACACTAGGCACAATTTTAAATTTGTTTTCCAAAGCATTACCTGTAACGCTTCAATTTAGTAAAGATAGATTACTTTTAAAATGGAAGTATAAAATATACATATAAAAATCTTCATTTACTTTTAAATTAATTTTGCCCCCCTCCCTAGAAAAATGTCTGAGGATGCCCATTGTACCTATTTATATTTAAAAACAATTTCAAAAGTATTTTGACAAAATTGTATAATATTTTTAACATAATAACATGTAATATACACTGAAGTGTTATTATAATTGTCGAATTGGATGGGTTAGTTCTGTTTTGAAATACCAACGTGTTTGCCGAAAAGTCTATACAGAGTGTGCCAAAGAGATCTGACATTCTGACAAATGAAATAACTTTTTTTCTAAACAATATTTTTAAAAAATTTCTTTTAAATATAATCCATAGACACTTGCGCTACATTTTTAGAATACATTTTTTATTTTTTATTTTTTAAGACTCAAAATAAAAAACTTAAAAATTGATAAATTTTTTTTCGAAATATTCAATATAGCCAATTTATAAATTTGATTTTCAGAAAAATTTATATGGTAAAAATACTTATTTAAGTCAAAAGGCTGATGTTTTACAATTTTTTTAAATATCAATATTTTCGTTAGGTAAATTATAGTAATTTATAGTTTATACATCACATATTATTAAAATAAATACAATAAAAAAAATAATTAGATTTTAACATGCACTTATTTAAAAATATTTTTAAAAAACTTTATTATTATTTTAAATTACAAGGTTTCTAACATATTAAACTAGATCGTAATTTACTTAACGAAAATATTGATATTTAAAAAATTTGTAAATAATCAGCCATTTGACTTAAATAAGTGTTTTTACCATATAGATTTTTCTAAAAATTAGATTTACAAATTGGCCAATAAATAAAAAATATAGTCTAAAAATGTAGCGCAAGTGTCTATGAATTATATTTAAAAGAAATTTTTTAAAAATATTGATTAGAACAAAAGTTATTTCATTTGTCAGAATGTCAGATCTCAGTGGGACACCCTGTATATATTAGTAGCTATACATGTGTGCGAGCAATAATCCGTTTTCAACGAAAACAATTTATTATTACTATTATTATTATTATTATTGTGTAATTATTGCTCTCTCGTACTCTCGTATATTATGTCGCTGTTGGAGTATAATAATATTATTATGTAGGTATAACATCAGAGGGTCGGTATACTATTTCTGGTCTCTAAAACTTTAGATACGTCTTACGCAATAATACGTTTGCCGATGGCACAGACCTCCCTCCCCCTCAAGCTGTCATCCCAAAAACGTGAGCTCTTGCAGTTTTGCACCAACGACAACAACAACAACAATATTGTTATTATTATCATTATTACTCCGAACTTCTACATCGTCGTCGTCATCATTATTATTTCGGATCGTTGGTCACATATTATTCCACGCCAGTCACTTGTTTTATATTGAAAATGTTGTTATTAAAACTATACAAAAACATAATATTATTATCATTATTTTAGGTTGTAGCTCATATTTTTCGCATTGTATTCGATTATATTATGTTATTATATTTATATATAATATATTAATGCCGGTACTATTGGTGGTAGTTTGTGGGTACCTATACATCTATCTATATGTTTCAGTTGTCTCTTCCGACATAACATCTATTGTATTAAGATGGGTTTCTTTACATTATATTATCATAGTGACGCATTTGGACATCTCGTGCTCTGGACAAACATTTTGTCACCCTCTTAAAGTTAGCAGCACAACTATGACAGACACTCATGAAACACATCCAACAAACTTGTTGGTAACTTGTTGGACACTGTTGGATCAATCTCAGAGTTGATTGGACATTATTTTTGCAGAGAGAGCTTTTTTCTAAGTTGTGCTGCCTGCAAAGTTGAAAAAGCTCTCCCCGCGAAAATAATGTCCAACAAATCATGCTTTACATTTTTTATAAGGGTGAAATTTTGATGACCTAAAGTTGTGCTGTTGTAGTATATTTAGCAGCACAACTTGGAAAAAAGCTCTCCCTGCGAAAATAATGTCCAACAAATTGGCAGATTGATCCAACAATGTCCAACAAGTTAGTTGGATGTGTTTCATAAGTGTCTGTCATAGTTGTGCTGCTAACTTAAAGGGGGTCATTTAATCAGTGTCCCTCTGCTACAACTCCAAGCCCGGTTTAAACAGGCACATACTAGTTGCTCTTCACGCAGTCAGAAAGGTCGACGATTTTTATACGACTATACTATACATACACAATAAGGGTCAGTGACTACTGGCTATGGGTTATCATAATTCTTAACGATCCCGTGAAAAAATGAATTCAATATCGTTATGGGCCAATTTTGAGGGCCCATCGGTCCCCTCGTAAATATGCCACTGATTCGAGTTACCTACTCCAGATGGTGCCTAAAACGTCATCGTAAGCGATTTAAACGAAAGGGGCTATAGTACTGGTTACCTTTCAATAGACAGGTAATGTTAAAAAAGCAGGAAAGTGGTATCGCTCTGCTGTACATTAGGGGTGGACCTCTGACTAGGGTAGGTTAGATTTGAATGCAATGATAGGCATCATTGTATATGAAAAACGATTTTGAACGGAGATGATTTGTCAGTCTAGGATATATTATATTTAAATATTGTCATATATTCTATTTTGAAACAAATATTTTATTTTTCAATTAGGATGCATTTTTCATAAGGCAAGGTTAATCAATTTTTCCAAAAACATTGCATGAAGTTATCATAATTCATAATACCTTATATATTATCATAGATATACATATATCAGGATTGAGGATAAATCGTTATCATTACACGATTTCATAAAAATTTAAAACTCAAACGCTCAAAACATTTTTCCTATAATGACGCTTCAAATTTCCTCTTTAGCTATTTGAAGCAAAACTTATGGAAAACTTAGTGTTGAATTTTATAACCTTAGATATAAAAATAAACAATATTATGAATTTTGAACTACAAAATATTCATGGTTTTGACAAATTTTTGTCAATATTTGAAATTCAAATGTTAATAAAAATTTAATTTTAATTTACGATGGACATTTTTTTTGTAATAAAGATTGAAAAATTTGTAAGGAATCTTGAATTAAATTTTCAAATCTTAGATTTAAAAAGAAATTTTTTATGAATTTCTAGCATAAAACAATTTTCGAATTTTTGTGATTTTTACGTATTTTTTCAAAATTCAAAATTTTAATGCTTATAAAAAAAAAATTGTGGCTATGAATTTATTTTATTTTTTAACTGCTACTGCATAAATATGTTAAGAGTATTGTATTACATTTTCAAGATTTTCTACCCAAAAATAAATTTTTATCGATATTAATTTTAAAAAAACTAATTGATCGAAAATTGCATATGCCTATAAATAGATCAACTTAAGTCGAACATTTTTTAAAATTGCACGGTGGATAAAATATACTTATATAAACATTCGGTGAAAATTTCATGTATCAATGGTCATTTGTTTTAAAGTTACATCAAAAATCAAAATCGATTTTGTCGAAAACTGGGTGTGCGTCAAATTTCCCGTTTTCCCCTTAATTTTTAGTTTGTTTATCCGATTATTTAAAATAATATTAATTTTTACTTTTGACCCCCAAAGTACCAACTAGATTCACTTTCTGATCAAATAAGGTTGATAAGTGAAAGCACTTTTACTGCCCCAAAACGTGATGACAGACACAAAAAAAAAATATTCATGGTTTTAACAAATTTTTGTCAATATCTGAACTTAAAATGCTAATAAAAAAAATTGTGCCTCTGTATTCTTATAATTTTTTAATCATAATAAGAATAAATTATGAGGAACTTTGTATTAAATTTTCAAGTATTTTGATTGGGCCAAAAATATTTTATCGACACTTCAAAACAAAATTGTCAGAAATATTGAAAATTTCAGTTGTCTATAACTATCTCAAAAAAAGTCACAATATTTTGAAAATTAAATCATGTAAAAAAGATGCCAATCTAAAAAACTGGTGAAATTTTCAAGTTTTTGACCCCCCAAAGTACCAACTAGATTCACTTTATGATCGAACGAGGTACTGAAGTTTTAATCGAAGCACTTTTACTGCCCCAAAACGTGATGACAGACAAAAAAAAAACACACACATCATGATAAAATCAATACATTCATCGCTCCGCTCAGAATCTAAAACATCATATTTATTATGTGGGTTTAATATTATATATTTTACTCCTTAAGTGTTTATATGCTTAAATTAAATCTATTTAATATATTTAAATTATGTTTAGTGTGTGTTTACTCGAAAATTGAAGTCGTTCGAATTGTTTATAACGATTGTTTATATTATCAGAATGTACAGCGGTTAATATTTTATAAATATTATTGTAAACCATATTTTTTTAACGCATTCAGTTGTCGGTTTGTGTAATCTACAGCGATTAGTTGTGTTGTGTTTGTGTCAAGTACTCAAATCCGGTACTTATAGTGTATTGCATTGTGTAAAATATAGGTACCAACATATAGGTTCCTATTCAGTTCACTAATGGATTATCATTTAATTACATTATTATTATTGTTTCTCATAGTATAGACAACTATACGAGGTAATCCATTTAAGTGCATATAAACTATAGTTGTTTCGTAAAAAATAAACTAATTTGAAAATATAGTTTTCATGTAGGTACATAGATATTTTAAATTTTATAATCTGAAGGAGAATACTTTTTGTATTACCTATTACGATACATACAAATCAAATTTCGAGCGAATAGTAAATTAGTTAAAAATTAAAATGTAACTAAAAGGCAGGCTTATATACACTAAAAATATTTAATATTATTACCTATGATTCATGAAATTTTTTTAAAATATGCTTTATAATATTATGTCCATACATGTGTTAAAACATCGAAAAATGCAACAAAGTATCAAATAATATGCATTAAAACTGTTAAAAATATGAAATAAGTATAAAACATTTCTGCACTAAAACAGCAAAATAACCAAGTATAAAATATGATTTTAATAAAAAAAAATAGATATTTAAGTATGCTGTAAGTATTTATCGTAGGAATTTATGTACAGTTTCAACTTTTAAGTTAATAAAAGCATAAACATATTATAATTTTTGAAAATGTTTAATTTAGGTACTTCGTGGGATTTTGATTTCTTTATTAAAATTTATATAATCAACAATTTCACAAAATAAATAGTTTCTTATTGTATTGTCAATTTAAAACGTCATTACACTTGTCTATAAAACATTAAAATTTGTCCTAAAATATCAAATTACACAATAAAATAACAAAAAATTTGATTTGAAAGAAAATATAGTTCAAAGTTTGTATCATAAAAATGTTGCTTTTGTATTCAGAAAGTTACAAAATCTTAACCGGAACTCTTATTGTCAAAATAAACAAAATATAAAGATGAAAAAATAGATATAACTTAAGATGTAACTTATAAGAAGATATTTAAAGTTTAGATGATAGCCAAATAGAGAGTTATAATAATTTCAACTTAAAATACTTCTAAACTTATAATAAATGTATATAACTACTCTTTTGAAATTCGATTCTTATAATCCATATTCTAGAATCAAAATTCACCGAAAATCATCTGACTTTTGAATTAGAAACCAAAAATACGCATCGTCATTAAACACATTTTAAAATCTTTTAATGACTACGATAGTAAATTTTAAAGAGTGTGATTTATACATTTATAATGTTGTATTGCAATTACACGTAAGACATAATTTAAAAAAATTTAAAACTTTCCAAAATAACGAGTGTACCTATATAAGATATAACACAATATACAAATATAACCTTTTCTTATATACGTCATATTAAATAGGTTTACATATTATATTATATTTCCATTCATAATAATTATTACTATCTATATACACACAGAACTTGTGCATGTATATAATGTAGACATTGGTATATATAATAATATGCCTATATTCAGTATTGGTCAACCCACACTTATATACACACATGCATAACCCCATTGTTGGTAAATCGTTGTACTTAATGAGAAACTATACAAATTTTGTGTTATATATAATAATATATGACCCTCGGGTCACGATTTATACATAGGTACCTATATAGATTATAATACCTACCTATACTGCCATATGATATACAGGATACTTGAAATATATGCAGGTTGATATTAAAAATTAATAAACAGTTTTAATTATACGGTATAGAACTCGCGAGTTCATAAAATATATACATGCAGTATTTGAATAATATGTATTCAGTATACACAATTATACGTCATGTGCAAAAGGGTCGCGGATATGTCGTGTGGACACGAAAACCGTCGAAAACAGAATGATACCTATTATATAATACCAATATATTATGTGCTTATTTGTTAATGTAGAATAAGACAAGCACGAACGATATACTTCATGGTATTGGTTACAGGGTGATTCATCAAGGACGCTCGCCTCATTTTTTAATCATGCTACAGTTATTCAAAATCTGTTTTTTTGGAATTTTTTGAATATACTTAAAAACTCTAATTTCAAATTCGTTCAAAACGTTTTATAAGTTCTATACTTGCCGAGAGCACTGTGATTATACAAACTTATTTGTTTTTAGCTACCTTTTTATATGTAAATTGTTGAGTGGTTAGTTTTTTAGAAAATGTTGTTGTACCTATAGGCTATTAGTAACTACATCTATATGTCCAATGAATAGTTTCTCAGACTATTAAAATATTTATATTAAGAATAACACTTATAGTCAGTGTCGGCCTGGTACTTAAAGGGCCCCGGATGCATTTCTTCTGAAGGGCCCCCAAACATGTAATGAAATAAAAATGATAAAAAATGCTTATAAGTAGTGAAATATTATATTTTTAGTAATATCGGGGCCCCTCGACACAAATACGGCCGGGGGCCCCGGATGCGTTCGCGGCCTAGCGGCCATGGCCAGGCCGACACTGCTTATAGTCATTGAACATGGTTTTACAAAAATATCAAATGAATGCAATATTGGATTTATAGTGTTCATTACACTTGATAGTTGATCAATATTAAAAATTACCAATTTTTAATGCAGATAGATTAATAATATTAATTAATAAAAATAAATGTTCAAATCATCATAGCCTTCTTATTTTCCAAAACCATTATGATAATGGTTCATGCAGTGGCGGCTCGTGGGTTTTTAATGAAGTAGGTAGTGCACATCAAAAAAATATATAATCAATATTATATATATCATAAATTGCAATTAATAATTTTTTACAAATTGTAGTTATTTACCAATTAGGTACCTTTATTTCGTTTTGTTTAACACGATCATTGTTTTGATAAACAACGACGTGTTAAAATAATTCGCTGAAAACAAGTTATTTGGTTATTTGCACATCAATTCCATTACAATGCCGGTTGCGTGTTTCGCCTTTTTTAATTTTTACACGGTACATAATATATGCACAGTGATTGTGTGCACTACTGCACCACTATAATACATATAGATACCATTCCGTTGCGAACAATACCACCCGACTGTTTGGCTTTCGAAAATACCCAATCCAATATTCATAATATTTTCTTAATAATCTGAATTTATATTATAATATTTTGAAAAATAATCTTAATTACACTACAGGTACTTAAATGTATTGTTATGATTTATGTTTTGAATTTTTCTTGAGTTTGGGTAGGTAGTGCACATGCACTTGTGCACACATACACTAGCCGCCTATGGGTCCATGATAGAAGTTAAATAACTCAACCATTATAAGATACTCGTCCGAATATTAATTCCGATAATATGTCAGAATTTTCAAAACAATTATCTTCTAAACTATTTACTGTTTAGAAAAGAGGAGTTAAAGGGGTTATCATTTTAAAAAACAGAAATTTTGTATCTCCACTGGATAATAAGTAGCAGAAAAAATCTTAAAAATTTGAAACTAATATGGTCTTAAAATTTATTTCAAAATTTCAAAAAATCAGGTGTTGAATAATTAATTATTAAAGGAAAAAAATGAATCACCCTATAATATATTGTGCGCTGTTTTATACTTATATGTATGTTATAATATATAATCAATGAGCCTCGAGATATTTTCTACACGAAATACTCGATGAAGTAACCATAATATAATATTATTATATTGTTTCCGTGACGAAAACTGCTTCGGGTCACGTTTCCACAACATTAACCTATAACCGCATTAATAAATAGTTATGTACTCCACACAAAATAATAAGATAGTAATTATATTATAAGTTAGTTCTACGCAATTTTACTATCGAATATTGTATTTACTGTTCTATATTGTATATTTGTATGTGTATATAATGTGTAGGTACTGAATACCTAGTTAGGCTATACCTATACGACTATGACTACGCACGAAAATCAGTTAATGCAACTTTTCGTTTTCATACGCAAAGTAGATGGAACGATTTATTTTTTTTTTTTTTTTGTACTTGACATTAAGGGCATATATATTAACTTAAAATTATGCAGATATGTATATCCATATTTGAAAAATTATATTCAATTCTCAAGCTCGATAGCCTCAATTTTAATCAAACCAGAAATTTACTATTTTAAATATCTCAAGAGATTCTGCATTATATTTAATAGGCGTACCACCTCTCAACAGTATTATATGCAATTTTTCCATTACAATTTGTAATAATCATCTTTATTTTTTATTTAATTTCCTTTATCATAACACAATGATTTAATAATTTTATGTTTTTTTATACTGCCTTATATGCACTCGATTTCACCGTTTTCTTATATGTAAATAAATTTTTAATTTTAATTTAGATTTTTACATATTAATATAATATATGTTATATTATCACGATATGTATAAGTGGTTTACCAATAGCAATCAACTAACCAGTACACCGGAAAACGCACATGAGAGAGAAGCCTTACCCGTGTGATGCGTGTGTGATGGTTCAACATGAGTTGTCATCTGAAAGTTCATCGATAGACATACGCGAGTGAGAATTTTGTGATCATAAAATTATAAATTATTTTTTATTTATGAAAATTTTCAATACATGTTCAAATTTTCAAAATATTTTGACTTTTTTTAATTATTTATTCAATAAATTGTATTGCATGATAAATTATCTAGTACCTAAAGTCCTAAAATAAATTGTCGCAAAAATATAATCGCAAAAAATATCATAAAATATTCTTAAATATAGGTTGATAAACCAGTTCTTCACACAGAATCGTTTACGTATATAATGATATCTTTTTATCATTTAATTCAAATTCAACATATTAGTTTTACGTTCCACCGAATACGGGGCAAAAAAGAATTAAATTAAATAATAATAATAATAGATAATAGATAATATCATATTCAAAATAATTGGCCAATGAAGCAAATGATGCATCTAAGGTATTACATTGTAAAATTATATATAAGGACGTATAGGTAAGCATCACGGTTCAGAGTTGAAGAGAAGTGCGGATTATCGAATGGTATACGTATCACTTTTTCTGAACACTCGTATTTTTTCCTGATTGTTTGTAAACAATAAAATTAATTCAAATAGTGAGAATTATAAATACACGTATACACATCCATTACTGTGGACATGCCAAATATACAGCACATAGTGGTACTCGTTTGCCCGCTTTTTTCTTTGAAAATGTTATTTTTGAGGTTTTAACTTTGAAATTAGTAATTGATTTTATTCATTAGAAAATTCAATTTTTAATGAGTTCATCTTTTTATAGACACCAAATTCTTAATTTTTAACAAAATAATTACAGTTACCGCTAATAGTGGATTAGCACGACAGTAGTAAAGTTATATTACTATACCAAAGATGTCTGATCGTTATCGGTAAATTGGCCAGTTTAAAAAAAAACTTTTTTGAAACTTTTGGTGAAAAACTGAGTGTTGACGATATGGATGGAGCATGATATGGTGGAAATGAATTTCAAAAAACCATTACAATTTTAAGGCTTGGTTATGTACAATAAAATATTATATTTATATATATATATATATATATATATATATATATATATATATATATATATATATATATATATATTATATCCTAGCCATACGTGTAGTTAAATATTTCAAGAGTTATAACGAAAATAACCAGACAATGGCATCGCAATAATATGTATTTTTATTTTCGTGAATTATGTAGCGCACTACCATGCGTGATCCTTCTAAGCATGCAAGCATGCATGCAACTAAATTATATATCAAACTCCCATTTCAACGGACCCCTTTTTTTTGGCTTCTTCAAAACCCGAAATTATTCAAATATCGGTACACCCATTAATTTCTTTAAGTATCCACGTGCGTGTGAGTGAACGCGTGGGTCCATCGTATTCTTATTTTAGTACCCGTGTTATATTCACCAGGTATAACAAATGTAGCGTCTTTGGCAGACTTTTGGGGGACTAGTCAATGAATCAACGAGCACCAACGATTATAATTTAATAATTATTAATTAATTATATTTTTAGCTTGATGTTTAAGTTTATTTATGATTAAAATAAGTTAATAATACATGTTTTAATTTTTTGAATACTATTAAATAATTTAATAATAGTTAGTCGGGTAGGGAAGAATTGTGTTTGCAAAATATTTTAGTTTAATTTAAATTTGTAGCTAATGTTATGTTAAATACTGTAAGATATAAGCTCTTTATAATGTAAATGCATTTATGATACGCTACACAGTCACCCTTGTGGCCTAGTACGTTTATAGGATGTCCCACGGTGAACTGACAAATGAAATAACTTTTGTTCTAATCAATATTTGAAAAAAAAATGTTTAATATAATTCATAGACACTTTTTTTTCCTGTTAGAACTGATAGCAGGGAAGGATCTGTTTGCACAATACTACTCCTCTGCTGCCATCGTTTATTGATGAAAACATTTAGATAATCACAATACATAACAAAATAACATACAACTAGTCTAATCGGTCTATACTTCATTTTCTCGGCCCGGTGTCGCACACGCCCGCTGGCCTGGTATCTCGTTCTGATTAACCTGATTACTCAGGCGTTTGGAGCGGCTCTTCCTTCCATCGCTGCTAGACTCGCATCTTGCTCCTTGCAGCTGAGTATACTTCCAACCATGTCATAAAAGGCCTGCGTGGCGCGCTTGGAGGCCGCCTCCAATCGATCCTTTAAGCCACTCGGAACGTCGGTAGGACCACACAGCAAATCCTGAACATCGCTTGGAATGACGCTCCGGTTGCCTATGAATCCGTTAACTGTCCTCCTCATTGGTTCTCAGTGAAGACAATAAAAAATTGTATGTTCAGCAATATCCGTCGGGTGCTGGCAATAGGGGCAAACCACATCGGGAGCGCGCCTCATTCGATGCAAGTAATACTTGAAGCACCCATGTCCCGTAAGAGCCTGTGTTACGTGAAACTGGAGGTCTTTAGGACGTATCACCACCCATCTTTTCAGGTCCGGGAGGATCTTACGCGTCCAGTCTGCGTTCTTACCATGCCTCCACCTACTGGACCAGTCATTAAGCAGGGTGTCGCGCTCCGCTTTCCGAATATCCTCCTTGAAGCCCACTCTGTCTGGGTCGTCCATTTTGCTCCGAAGTCTTTTGCGTTCCAAAGCAAGAAGATCACAAGGATGAGTTCCGACGAGAAATAAGGCTGCCTCAGCAGATACGGTGCGGTACGCCTCGTAACTCTAAGAGCCGACAGATATTGTACTTTGTTTCTTTTTCTGCCCAATTCGATGAGTTGTGCAATAGCCTACTGTTCACCACGAACATTAGAAGCGATCTCTTGGATTGAGAGGGCCCTCCAAGGTTAGGCACTAGCCGCCCAATAGCCAGGGATTTTTTAAGCGCCTTACCCGAGAAAATCCTAAAGTGTCCACTAAAGGTTAGTGTAGTGATGAGTTGATGAGTAGTGAGTGTAGGTGAGTGTAGGTAGTGAGTGCGAATATAGGATCTATTTGACCGCCTATCAGCACGTGTTGTCAGTTAAGGATTGTCCTATGGGGAAATAGGTGATTCGCGATCTCTATTTCACGTCCTATGGCCGCTATACCTACCTGCGGGCTGTCTGCCTAGCCACCCTGATAAAGTTCTGTAAGGGAAACCCCAAGGATCGTTATCAACTTATGAGCAAAGTGCTGCTGCCCAACTTAGCTTTTGGGATTTGCGGATCGAAACGCGTAATGCTCGCATGCTTCCCTGGAAGGCAGTCCTTTCTGCTGTGCTGCAGTAAAGAATTATTGACTTCAAAAATAAATCTATTTTTTTAACAATATTTAACAATTTACCCTATTAGTATATACATTTTAATAACTAGTAAAAGATTACTAATTTTAATTTCGATAAATCAACATTTTCCAAAAACACAAATTTAACAAAAATTTGTAGAAATTAAAGTTGACATTACCACATTACACTCTTAAAATTATATTTAATTCTAAGTATATGAAAGAAAGTAACTTATGCCCTAGTGATTTCATTTCCAATATCGTGCTTCCTCCACTTCGCTAGTTTCTAGTTACAACACTGTTGTATTAAAAAAAATACCATATAATTAATAACATCAGCACCTATCTATATGAACCTAAGTATTTTTAATATTAATATTACCTAGCATGTTTACTTTAATATACCAATATGTATTTCATTTTGCTTCTTTAAGTACTTTTAATTTATGTGGTGTTCATGAATATTATACTATTATATTATACCTTGGAACACCAGATATAGAAAGACCGTCAAGCTATCATTATAATAATAATAGCAATATTAAATTAATAAATTCGTTAAGGTGGATTTTGAAAGAGTTGCGGGGTGGAATCGTGTAAAATCCGCAATTAAAAATCGGGGAGATAGCCCCAAAACAAAAGTCTAAGGGTTGGCGTAAGTCTAGACACTGATATATAATAAATGAATAAGTAGATACCTACAAAACATAGTGACGTCATTAGTGTAACACGCGATGTGCAGCGATTTTGTCCATAATTTAGACTTTTGAGTCGCGTACTATACACTGTTATTTCGTGGACTTCGGCGAATAATAAATTACGTAGATTCTACTATACATATCTATGGACGCTCCACCACCAGTGTATTATATACTTATACATTATCTTTATTTAGACAGACCTTATAAAGATCATAATGATATATGAGCTGTATTATAAAAATATAAACTTACATTTTTAACCATGACCAATGATTACTATCATTGACATTTTTTTGAATTATTTTACATAGGTCCTGAATCTAAATTAAAATTTGTATTTATTTTACTTCTACTTTTACTAAAACCAATTCTCTTTCATCAAAAATTATTTCCTTTCTTCATATAACGTTTGTGTGTTCACTGAGATTTTTAAATATTTTTTAAACAGTTCCACCAGCTTGTTTTTCTACTCTTTTTTGAAACAAACATTGGGCTGTTATTCCTAAAATGAACTGTAATACCACAATCGAACCACCTTTTTGTTCATTGAGTTAATTGTCTAACTAAATTGTCCATTCCTTTAATTTTGTATGTAAATTAATTAAGGTTAGTTATAACTTATACATCTCTGGTCCTATCACATTGTATTCATTTTTGTGTTTTGAAAAATAATATTATCATTTGATTCAGGGTATCTTTGTAGGTTTTATTTATTAAAGGTGTTACCAATATTTAATTCCTCGATTATGACCTCTGACACGGTCGTCTACGAAAAATAATTTCTCATTACAATTAACATTCTTATGTCAACGTACGTTTGATGTCCAAACATTCTAAATATCTATTACATATTATTAAATAACATGTGGGTGCATATACATACATTAATACCTATACAATATTTTTAAAAAATAAATAGGATACGCGCTTGGCCTCACTAATAATGTAACTTACCAATGTGTGGTAATAATAATATTATTATTATTATCTGAATATCTCCCGTCGGCGTCGGCGACGATAATGTCGTGTGCATCTAGTGTTAATATTTTGGTAATTTATATTGTAATATTATAATATAAATATACAAATACACAACATTATAGGCCGACATGTCCTAACCGAATGCGCGAAAGAACCAAATGACAATTTGGCGTGGGGTCTAATGAATGTTTACGCGATGTAAGTGTAGGTATATAGTACCTATGTAATATGTAATAGGCATGTATATAATATTTAATAATATTCACGACGCGACTATAGCTTTCGGATGATATGTATAATACATACCGTAACCACTAACCACCTACCTATAATACCTGCCTACATTATGTATAGGACAAGCCTACGCCGTATGTCTGTATATCGAAAAAAACAATAAAGTAAATACACAAACATAATAATAGGCGCCAAGAGAGGAGAGCGAGGGTGGATAAATCGCGGTATAGCATAAAAAAGAGCAAAGAAAAATCCAATATATTAGGCACAAATATGTCCTTCGGTACACGAGCATATTAATTGTCCTATGGTAGGGAGGTAGATATTATTTTTATATGCGTATTGAAAATGAATAATATTTTTTTACCCAAAATCAATAACTGTGCTTGGCGAGTATTAAATTTAAACTCTAATATTTTATCATCTGCAGCAACAAACTAGTAGTCTTTCGTGACAATAAACATATTAGATGATATAGGTACCAAAAATGTCATTTTAATACAATTTAAACATACAATTTGAAGTTTTTTTTTGCTTATTTCAATGGTTTTATTTAATACTTCTCAGTAGTTTTTCTCTATTTTTTACTTTGGTATGACACAGGTATAGAATACCCTTAAAATTTAAGAAGAAAAAAAACGTTAATATTCTTAAGAAGTGGACCTATTTTATTATTATTTGTTTTTTTAAAACTAATAAAGACCGCATTACGATTTTCAGATTGTTTTTGATGCTTGTTTGAATGTTTTTAAGTGCTTATGTTATTGCACATAGTGAATTATTATACTCGTTTTTTATCGCTTATTTTGATGAATTTATGTGCTATTTAAGTCCTGAACTCAGGAGACTAGATTGGTATATATTTAGTATCACATACTAAAAAATAAAAAAATGTTAAATTAATATACCTCCATTTAATAACATAACTGAAAATTTTAACGATTTTAGAGATCATTAATATTTTATATACCAATTGTATAACATAATTATTATGTAGTTAAACACTTCTGTACTCATGATTTATGAGTGATTCAGTTTAACTACCTACAACATTTTTTAGACAAAGATTCAGATTACCTACATTGTTTTTTTAAATTAGAACTCGGGTTCCTGATCACAATAATTTAGGTACACTTTCAAAAATGATCTAATACGGATAAGCTGCATGGATGTTATTGCCAAATTTCGGGCTAATCCCTAAACCAAGTAAGAGTTAAGGTCACATAATAATTACCACATCACATCAGTCTATTAACGAATATCCAAGAAACACCACGAGTAGGTTGGCTGAGTTTTCTTCTAAATAATTAGTTTTTTATTTTATATTTATTATTATTACAAAGACTATTAAAGTTCTTAAGACAGATTCTGAACATCCAATAATCGGCATAAATTGTATAGGTATACGTCATAATATGTAGGTATTTTTTTTTATATTGTTGTGTTGAAAAACCAATTTGTAAATGAAAATGCAATTTTTAGTCTACGTAGATAATTAATTAAAAGCTTTTAAATTTCACTATTGACAAACTCCATGGCCAACTATTAAAATGAGTATGTTAAACTAATAAGTACCTATATATAGTAGTATAATGTAAATTTAGTTGAAACTATACTTGGGCTTGGGCCTACCACTAAATGCCAAATTAATGTATAAAAGCGGTGTTCTAAGTTTTGAGGTTCTAATATTCAAAATTCACTTAAATAAAAGTCAAAAAAAAAATTTTTATTTTGTGATAATTAAATATTTAATAATATTTTTTCGGTCGCAACGGGCAGGTCACACAGCAGTGTGTGTGTGTAGTTGGTGAATTTTTTTATTACGTTTTCGTTAATATCGTGACTGGTTGTACAGGTACAACGGAAGTAGGTACCTACCTATATGTATATTTTAACAATAATAATTATTGATGTGGGTGTCTGGCAGAGTTCTGTAATATTCACCGAACAATATACAATATACATATACATATATATAATATATAATATATGTAATATACATAATAATAATAATATATAAAGCGTATGTACATTATAAGCGCATACCTATGAAGAATAAAACCAAATGCACGTAACAAACAATGGACAATAATGGCGAGAGGGACACAAGGTGAATATTTAATTTAACGACGTGCAGTGCTTATGCATTGCGTACCTTCAACAATAATAATAATATAATAACTGTTGAAATGCTATATTTTAATCGTAATTTGGATGTACATATTTATTTCGAGTTTGCGAAAATTGAAATTGTTCGACTGTCATAATTTATTTAGAGCCACTGTAGTTTCTGATCCTACATCGTGATAATAATATCGCACTTTAGTTAAAGTAGATAATATTAATTATATATTTATGACATAAAAATTAGTTAGACTTTGAATAATTAAAATTCTCAAAATATGTGTGCACATTTTAATCTAAAAAAAAATGGCCATTTAATATTCATTTAAACTACTATCAGAAAGATTTACAGGCCTTAATGATAGAAACTCGTGTGGAAGCTATGCCGCAGCAAAATATAATATATTGTTCTCGTATTATCTATTTTATAAGCAGTTATAGTTAATATTTTGTTTACAAAAGATTGTTATGTTTATTATTTAATTAAATAAATCGTCAATATTGTTTAAAATTAACCTAGTGATATAATATTATCGGTTTTGTAAAATGACGGTTCATGTCGTTCATAGGTAGTTTTGATCAAAAATGTTATTATTAAATTTATTGGTTTCACTTCGGAGAATAGGTAAAAAGTGGTATTGGTCTATCGGGAGATGGTAAAATGCAGCAAAATTAACCTTTTTCTAAAAGTTGATAATATGTAAACTGTGGCAAAAAAAATTTACATTATACAATTTGCGACAAAACTGATAGGATACATCATAAAAACTGCGGAAATTTATTTTACATACCTTTTATATATACTACCTATTTACATATCGATACGATAACCTACATATTAAACGTTTATCGTTTAATTAGATATAATACGTGTTATGACAGCTATGATACGTATGTTATCGGTGGCTTAACTTCATGATCTATAACGAATGTAGTATGTATACGCTATCTTGTAACATGAACATTACCTATGATATTAATATACTCAATAGAAGTTTCTAGAGACTCATAGAGTATTAGGCGTAAAAATAAATAAAAAACCAACTGTAAAATTGAAAAATATTATTATTACTAAAAATTATTTTAAAAGACCGTATAGTGATCGTAAAATCAAAAAACAAAAATAACAATAATAATACTATAAGTACTTAATTAACATTTTGTCGTTTATTTTAAAACTTACTTTTTTCAGAAATTCTTAAAATTCGTCCATCTTCTTTCATTTGTTACTGTTCGTTTATAAATTTATATTTTTGAGTTGTCACTTTATTTCTTTTTTGTATTACCCCTTCTACTGCACTTCTAATTTTTATATATGTGTCAACTTGAATATTCTGTAGAGCATCTATAAATTTATATAGTGATGTACGATGATGATAAATATATGTGTTAAATTTTGAATGGAAAGATTCTCATACATTATTTGTTATAACTTCTATTTTCGATGCCCACAAAGAAGGAGGGAATATGTCTTGCACATAAGTCTCTGTTAAATAATCGCAAAATTGTACCATTTGATTATTAGATGACACATCTGCAATTAAATCAAAAACAAACGAATCTTCAACTTCATCAGGTTCAAGGAACCGAAGACCAATAATATAATTTAAAAATTTTCCTTCATCTGTGTCTCCTTCAATATAAAGTTTAGATAGACCCAAATTTTGTAATTTTCTAAACCACGTTTGGCCGAGATGAAAATTACAACCACGAATAATACTGTTCGGCCATATACTACGGACCGCTTCGTGTATTCCAATTTAAAAATCAATTACAAAAACATTTGGTTTAAGTACAAATCCTTCGGTCAAACACGCATCTCGTAACTTTTTAAATACATGTTCACAAGTCTATATACGTTTATTTGGAAGCAACGCATATACCGGAAACGTATACCATTTTTAAAGCCATTCAGTACAAACAACTGGTAAAAATATTTGGTACAGAACTGAAATTTTCCGTCCATAAAAACTTTTTCCATAGAACATAAGCATTTAAAGCTTGTGAAACATGTAAATATAATTATACTTGTTTCCTTATCATTTATTAGCAAAATGTTTTCATTTTTGTTAGTCGTAATATTCATATTTATTAGAACTTCGTGTACTTCATTAATTCTTGGGAAGTGGTGAGTGATATTTAGTTTTTTATACTATATCAATTTCTACGAATATAATATGAAATATCATTAGTCAGTAATTGTGTATCGTTTCCTAAACTACGAAGTTCTTTTCTTCTCATTAATTTTTCGATGGCATTTCGTTTATATTGCTTTCAGATATTTTTCGTTTGAATTATTACCTACTGCTTGACGTTCAATTGTAGAATCTGCTTTATGACTATAATCCAAAACTGATTTTTTTCTTGTAGTAGAGGTTTTTTTCCTTGTTGAAGACCAATTTGGCCTTGCATGTTTTATTGCCACTTATTTTTGAATCATATTTAAATTTAGATTTAAAATTGTTTAACACTGTTAATTGTTTTGCCATCCTGGGTAAACATTGTTGTAAATTCCATCACGTTGAATAAATATTACATTTTTAACTCTACTAACATTTACCACTTGTAAGTAGATACTAACTAGTATTATCAAAAGTAAGGAACCGATTTCACCGATATGCTTCGTTAAAACTTAAAAGTACATTTGGATTTACCTTATACTAATTTATACACAAGATAATCAATTAAATGATGTACGTACATAGGTAGGTATTTAATGATTTAGGTACTATATAATACTAGTATAGGTATATATAGAAGGTATATAAAATAAATTGCCGCAGTTTGTAAATGTATCTTATCTTATCAAAATTAGATTTTAGATTTTAATCAAAACGATGAATAGGTATATTAATTCTACAATGATGTGTCTAAAAACTATTCCAGTAAAAAATGATCCGATTATTGATTGCAATAGAAGTTTCTATCAGCAATTTTGATCTAGTTGGTACTTTTAGGAAGGACGAAATTTGAAAATTCTTAGTACCTTTTAAAATATTTGGAAAAAACAAAAACAGATACATTTTGTTAAAACTAAAACTAAAATGATTGTTTACCGTCATTTTTATCCAAAAGTTAAACGTTTTTCGCTTCGATCGTCTTGATCGATTTATTTAAGTTTTTTTTTTTTCTTAAATGTCGATAAAAAATTATTCGTTCGGTAAAATGGCTTTAAAATTTAGTAGGAGATTCCTTATAAATTATTTGAACTTTGAATGTAAAAAATTCAACTTCAATTGAATTTTATGACGATCACAAATATGTTTTCAAAAATTGAATGAGATATATAGACTCAATATAAAAAATTATAAAAGATAGATAATTTGAACAAGAAATAACAATAAAGGGATCATTATTTATTTAGTGCGTTATTGACATGTGCGTGAACGTGCGGAAGAGCTTACCTATTTATTGTACACACACATTAATGATCACTTACTGCTTACTACACACAATTTTAAGCAACTTGCAAGCACACAAAAAATAGCCCATAGTGAACTCCTTAAACACGGTCCATATCAAATTCACTTAATTAAGTAGATGGGTACTTTAAATTCATAAAATGTTGAATTACAACAGCAGGCTATTATATAGCTTGTTAAATCCATCTCACGAATCAAATTTGCGTTTGAATTTATTAAGTATAACCTCCTATATCAGTTTTTGAACAAATATTTTTTTAGAAATATCATAAACAGTATGAAATATAATTAGATGACTATGACAATATCCAAAAGACTTTAATTCTTGAAATATTTCCATAAATACTTTTTTCTATAGTGAATAATAGAATCATGTAAAATCAAATATAATGAATGAAGAAAATCCTAAAAACATGTGTTTCTCTAATAAACTACTGATTTTATTAGAATGAATACATATATAAAGTTTAGTAAAATATTAAATTCACAACTCGTGACTGTAAACGTTGACTGAGTGATAAATAGCAATAAAATAATGTAAGAACTTAAACAAAATGTAAACATGAAATTTTCACAATTTAAATAATTATAAAATTTTTATATTTTTATAAATTATTTATTATAATATAATTTACATAAATTAAATTACATTAAAAATCCTTATATATTAATTCATAATCACGTATACCGTGTAAATGAATAATTATAACTGTCCAATTTCTTATGATACAGTTCAAACGACGATGAGTGTGGTATACTAACATTTTTTACACCACCCAGAATTTATGTCTATGCGACTATATACATGTACATATGTATAGCGTCATAAAAATGCTAAAGTGGATCATTTTAAAATAAGGATTAAACATTTAAATTTAAAATAAAAAACGTGATCACTACAGAAAATGAAATCGCGACAAATTTCAGGTATAAATTTCGTCGAACTGTGATAAAACTTATCCTCACGAAACTAAATTTACTACTTACTTGATTTTTTTCTTAATCTTGGCAGTGGTTGTGTGAAACAACACACGCAAATATTACTGTGCGCCATACACATAGTGTGAACTAATATGTGTGCCTGCTATATTTTAATCTTTAGCGTCGTACTATACAATATATAATATTCCAGCATTATATGCCTACCAAACGCCACGTTTGCATTGTTTCGCTTCTACACACGAAATCAATAACACAATACATATTATTATTATTATTATTATTACTCAACAATACTATTACACTACAGCACCGTGTTGGTGCAGGAGGGACGCTCATACAAACAAAATGGGTTCGCATCCTCCATCAATACATATAGTAGTTATGATCGTATACATAGTATTGTTGTTATATAGTTCGAATGTGTATAATAAAATACGATGACGAGGTGAAAACCGAAGCCGAACGCGGTTATAAACGATCCTGTTTCAAATGCGGTATAAATAAGGGTTGGGGTGGTGGCTGTTTCTATCGAATAACGTTTTCCGGATAGGTACTGGGAAAATGCTCAAAATAAATAATATGTTTATAATACGTTGGTTCGTGCATGTAATAATTTTTATAAATTATGCATATTATAGGTACCTGCCTACCTATTGTGTATAAGGCTGTTATAACGAAAAATATACAATTCGCACAGAACTTATTCATAGCTTATTTAAATTACCTGTGCAACGTAATAATTACAATACTTTTATTTTTCGAATAAAAACCTTCTTGAACGGTTTATCTGTAATATTAGGTACACTAATATTACTGGTTTGCAATAAAAAGGGGTGTACCTACTGCAGTTATGTTTTAACCAAATTCATATTGTGTATTGTAAAATATAATATTTTCAATCATAGAAATATAAAAAATAATCCTTTATTTACAGCTACGATGAACGGAGTAATAAAAATCAGATGTTTAAAAAATTTCAGTCTTTGAAAAGTCAGTAAAAATAAAACAGTAATAATTATTGTTATTTTCCAAGAAATTTAAAATTTATTAATACAGTTTACTTTTTAATATTTTGTAACTCATTCGTCCTGCCACCATAACTCATAAGTCATAAGCATATACACACACACGAGCTTTTTACATTTTTTTATTACTATAGATCACATAAAAGTGACACCGTTAACGTATACTGACATACCTACTGTAAACAATTTAAACAAGGAAGTATATATAATAAAGAAGAGGGCTTATAGATATAGTAAAATCCGAGTACCTACACATAATTTACAATTGTTAGTATATATATATTATATAAGAAACACACCACGTTGAGTTGTTTGTTTCATGGGGACAAATATTTGATTCATTATCAAAAAAAAACTATACAAATGAAGTTGACTATCATTAAATTAAGTTAGATATACGGTAAGTAAATTTCAGAAATGGAATCTTAATGGTGATATCCTACACGGTCCATAGTTTACCAATGGAAATTATACCCAATAGGTACGCCTTCCATGTATTTAGTTCAGTGTATGTAACTAAGATTGTTATAGAGACTATAACTCAATAATTGATACGTCTTACTTGAAGCCTCTGAGTTACGGTTAAAATATTATTCAAAACCATCACTAAATTATTTAAATATAACAGGTTCCCCAACCGGCTCGTCACAGTTTGATACATAGGAAATTTGAATAGAGCTCTAAAGAAAGCAAAAGTTTAAAAGTTTAAAGTCACTATATTATAATATTTAGACCGACATCCCTCATAACTATTGACGGTTGTAGCGTAAATTTGAAATTATATGGCAAAGCAGTAATGAACTCGGTAAAAAACCAAGAAGATTCATTACAGGTAAAGCGAAAACAGACTTTATCAAAACAATATCGTTTTTATTTTTCAAAATCACAACAGGAAAAGCAAATTTGAAGCAAAAGTTTGAAAAAATATAAAATAATAGATTTTATAACTTAAGTAACTTTTAAGTACCATAAAATTCTGATTGCACTTTATACAGAAAAAAATGGAAATTATTTAAAAGTTGATTTTCTAAATTTGAAACTTTATACATTTCTCTGAAGATAAAATTATCCAATGGAGTAACAGCCCCTATTTGCTCTACCTACTTAAAACTATCACAAATATATTTTGAAACTTAATAGGAACTATTTGAAACCTAGTTCTGAATTTGGAATTTCACAATCTTCTCAGTTGTCATTTTTGATGCTTTGGATAACTTTTTTCTCATTTTTAAAACATTTCATGATATATTTCTCCATTTTGGTTCCTTTTGTTTAATCTACCTATACTATAGTCCCAATTAATTATTTTTTACCATTTTATTTAGGATACTTAAATTTCAGTAATACAAAATAACAACATTTCACTATGTTTACCAAACTATTAACTACTTAATATTATTGTTAAATAAACCCAATAGTCATGTGAACCATATCACCAACTGCGAAGCTAAATTGTATAGTTTTCATTAATTTTTCTGTTATATTTTTAATAATATATGATTGGTTAGTTAGAAATGTACTATCAAACAATATATTAAATAAAGACATCGTTCTAATTATTGTACTCGTATATTATTATTTTACTTGAACAAAGCGACCTTGACCTTTAGACGTAGCAGGTCACCAATAACCATTAACCACAGTCTATAAGTATTTATTATATTTTTATTTAAAATAATCACATTAGTAAATAATATTACTCGTATAAATTATTTCAAGTCAATCCGATTTCATAATTTAATTTTCAAACTGAAAACAAAATAATTCTATCAAATCATCATCGGGTATGGTTTTCCTAATATCTCATAGTAAAATAATGTAAAAACCTATATAATACTATTGCCATAATTGGATAAGTAATATTATATTGATTATATTTTCCGTTATACCGTTATTTTTTTGTCATACAATGAAATTAATTTTTTTTTCAAATAAAAAAAACTAAGTTCCATAATTTTGCCAATTAAATTCAAAAATATTGGTAAAGGTGTGACGGTAAAGTACATAAGACTATGGAGCTAGCAGTGCTAACACTCTATTTGATAATTTAGATGAAAAGTTGGTAGAGGAAAAAACATTTGTATAAGGCTCACACATTCCTTTTACATTAAACCCGGCCGATTCTACTATATCTATGTCATCTTATTTCTAAAAACTATTCCTTTTTTTCATTTTACGAAATTAAGCACTCGACTTATCAAACCTTTTAGTAAACTTGGTAAAAAATTTCGAAATCTTACCTGTAAGTTAAAATAATATACGGGGTTTTTTTTCGTTCATGTTATAATAAAAATTGGTAAATTTATTTTCAAATTCATAGCATATTTAAATGTACCTATTCTATTTATGATTTTTATTTTATGAATATATTGTTTATAATAATTATAGGTCACAGCCAAATAAATCGATTTATATTATTTTACATAATTTATAAAATTAATTTTTGTGATTTTCATGTATAAACGAAGTTATTACAAGGTCGGTATCGGTATTGGTATTGGGGTATTGTGCAGGTGCTGCTGTATAGTTAACCCGAGGGAGCTCTCCATCATCCAGAAATGTTATACGATTGCAATATAAATCATGAGTATATGATTTCTCCCGCGTACAAGAAAATATTAGTCTTGTGTGCCTCTACATACCTATACATTAATAGATGCACCGCATCTGCTGCACTGTACGACGATAATGCGTCTCGCGTATGTACACACGAAATCGTATAACATAATAAACGCGTGAAATAGGAGAGAAAAAACCGTCATCTGCACAGGTCATAATATTATAATAATACCTACCTACCTACCAACCAGCTGTATACACATGCGTGCACATACGGGGTGATCCATTTATAACGTAAGACACTGGTCATTTCAGAAAACACTAACGTTTTTGAAAATATAACTTAATTAATTCTCAAGTCGTTTTAAAACGAAATTTTTTATTAAACTTTTATTTCATACTCCCAAGCAGTTTATCATCATTTGAGTATAATTTTGATCTCTAAAAATCAAATTTTATAGAGAAAATCAGTTCATTTTAATTATTAAAGACGTATTTAAAACAGTTTAGACTTGTGGATAGTAATGAACTAGCATTTTACGGAGTACCTACCGCTGCTGTACCACACCATCCATCTAAAAATTCGTCGTAAAAAATCGATTTTTAAATATGGGTATCAAAGAAAAAAATAACGACAGAAATAGCAAAAAACATTTACAAAAACGTAGTTCAATAACAACATTTGTTTGAAATAATGAGAGCGTCTTTACGTCAAATGAATCACCCGGTATATGTACCTATTTAGTATTTACCCGTAAATGCAACCGACGACACGACCAATAAGCACTCGAACGCAGTCTCACATAATATACATACATATAAAATATATATACGAGAAAGCTGTTTTACATTTTTATTGATACGAGTTAAAACGAACGTAATAATATTATTATACCCAATATAATATGCGCAGTGCACGCGCGTATAAAATTTAGGTATGTCCGTGTACCACCGTATATGTACCGCATAGGTATATATTATTATAATATGGTATCGTATGCCTATTTCCTATACCTACGACGAATGTGTGCGTATTAAAAATAATTCAACAGCGTGTTGTATACTAGCGACCGTGTACCAAACGATCGCTTCAATTTATCGCCGTTGTTTCTAATGAATTATTTATGAAACCTGCACCGCCGCACCGTCTCAAATATATATAATATATATATATATATATATATATATATATATATATATATATATATATATATTATGGTTGATATAAGTTTAATGTTATATAACATTGGTAGGAACCTGCCTGTACCGATATTTTCATTAATGAAGCAAGTTCGAGAGCAACCCATCCTGTAGAGTGCAGCGCATGTACACCGTATTAAAGTAGTCATACTGGTGTATACAGGGTGACTCCAAGAACATGTTCAACCACACTCCTACCCACCAGGGTGGTTAGTATACATGTACCAAAGCCATTGATTTATTCTATAGTATTTTTATTCGAATTCTGATACTTGGAACAGCTACGATTAAATTGTTATAGGTACCATTTAAATAGAATTACCGTGTGATTGACATGTTGGTGATTTATTTCAAACCACCATTTTGTATGATGAATTGTGGATGCAATGATTTTCTTTTGGAAATTGTTGACGTTAGTATCATAGTCAGTGTTGGAAATAGTAGCTTCTGACTGATTAATCTTCGTAATAGTAATAATTATATGATCGAATGATCAACCAATAATGGCTTTACTTAAAATAGAAAATATATTTAATATGATACAACTTATCATCTATAGTGGCTAAAGTGAGTATAACTAATAATATATGTTATGTAATGTGCTAGCACGCGTGCGCATGAACAAATATTTTGACAATTATTTAGTCGTCTGTTGCCGCGATTTGCATTGCATAACTATCAGGACTTGACATAAAAAATAATATAAATATAAATATCGTTCAAAGTTCTTAATTTTTAAATTAAAATCGATTATACATTATAAAGTTATAAATCCAACGATAGCCTACAACTTGTTGACTACAAGTCAAAGTCAATAATATTGAACGTCGCTGGACGGTGGGTAGTAAGTAAAATTATTTGTTGAAATGAAAAAATAATATAGAATGATCATTATATCAAACCTATAGGAAATACAAGTTGAAAATAATATAGCAGTTTTTAGTTTTACAAGATCGCACAAATTTAAAAGTGATGTTTAAAATTGAAACTAAAATCGAATAAAAAAAAATCAGACCACAATTAAATCATTATTGTACTATAATATAAAAGTCATGCAATTTAACATAATTTATATTGTTTTTAAATTTAAATCAGAAAAAACGTATATTTATAAGAAAAATTGAAATTGAAATTAAAATAGGAAAAATAAATAAATGTTCATTGCGACTTCAAGCTCTGCATAGATAATATAAAATATATCCGATGGAAGCTATTATTTACCCAATACTGTACAATATTGTTGTTAAAATAATTACAACAAGAAAAACCAATAAAAATATTCAGCAATATTATGGCTGAAGTCCTGGAGAAGGCGGGACTATCGTCATTGCCTTGGACATTTTGCTAAATGCAACATTTGCTTTAAATTAATGGATATTATTTTTAAATCAATATCGTATTCAATCTAATATTATACTAAAAATATCTGACTTATTATTATTAATGTAAATTCCTCAATATTTATGTATTTTACGCATAACATAATATAGGTACACTAGATATATTAAAATTTTCGTTTTATCTATACTCGTCTAGGTATATAGATGTATACTGGAATAAAACAAGAAGTGTTCGCTTTTTCGTTGTCACACATTTTCTGTTAATAACCATCGAACTTACCCACTTGAGGTTTAGATATTTCTGAGTTTCAGGGACATCGTAACAATGTAGCTTTCCAGGGATCTATTAAATTTTGCGGTTTATCGATTATTTTGGGGATTTTTTAATGTTTGAAAAAATCATATGTTTTTCAACGTTTTTCATCACTTATTAGTTTATTGTGACGGATATATAATATATATTGTTTTAAAGAGCTATTGACATCAGCATTTCATCAATATAATATATAATTGTATCATGGTTCTGGTTGATTATTTTATTCATAATTTGTTGAGATTAAATCAATTATTTTTAGTTTTTTTACGTAACGTTTTATATCTTTATAATAAAATGGTGTTTATGCCGTTTATGGACACGGTAGAATATTTAATATAGTTTATATTTAGAATTTAGGTGTGCTACATGAAAAGAACCTCATATTAAATTATTGTTTGCGGGTATACAATATAAATAATATACCTAATTGTTAATTCATCGAACCCAAGGTGAATCCCGAGTAATGTTCGCTTGTTTGCAATAATAAAGAACGGTTTGTAATTAACATTTAAAAAATAAAAATTTTCATCACCACAATTATACGATTCTCTTTGTGTTGCATAAAAATCAAATGGATAACAATATCGCATGGTCCTTGACTAGCTTTAAGAATTTATACTTAACGTAATTTCTGAAAATTATATAATTTGAATAACTTCAATTAGGTATTAAATCAATTAGTTAATAAATTAATCACTCTGTATATATATAGACGGTTTCGAAGGGGATTTGAAATGCGTAAACTGAAAAAACGGTCAACGAAACGCGTACCTACCCACATATTATAATATAATATAATGCATCAGTACCACATAATAAATTATACTGAAGGTACGCACGATATAATGTAACTGTAAATAATTAATAATGCGTATCTATCCTTATTATACATATAAATTAGGTACATACCCAAATAATATAATATTCGAATTCACTAAATAGGCGCACGAAGTTTTAAAGGTTTTCACTCTTAAAAAAAATAAACAAAAAAAACGTGTACCATCAAATAATATATTGTATACCGGGTATTAGAAGGTACCTACCGCCTATAATATATTCCGAAATCGTCGTCGCTGTATAATATATATGCAGGCACACTCAATAATATGGTACGTCATTAAAATTATCTACCTACTTATTTTATTACAGCCGAGTCGCATTATGTTATGCGTAGCAACGCGTACGCGCGGCCGGTAACCTTATTTTCGGTTTATTTGTATATAGGTACATAATATAATATTATTATGTAGGTACCTAATGTGCGTATAATAATAATATAATTCTAGGTGCAGTTGAACGCGTGTTCGTATGGCAATGGCATTCACCTTCGTATTGCACCGTAGTGCAGGTGAATGAATCGTGAACGTTATTGTTATGAAATACACCGACGACCAACGGAATATTCATAATATATATATATATATTTAGCGAATTTAGAACGTTTTTCAGACTTTTTTTATGTATATTTATAACGACGTTCGATTTACTTTTGTAGTTTCGTACCTACACAATGCACAATACGTTTGTCATTTGAAAAACGATGAAAATTCAAAAATGATTTCGTGTAAAACCGCTTTGAACATGCATGATAAACACGTTCATCGAAGGGGAACTTACTGCAAACTTTCACCACACTTTCCCTGCGTATAGACGTATAGTTTACCTATAGATACGCGTACAGTAAGTTCACGCGTAAGTTGAATCACGCATAGATACTAAAAGGAATACCGAATAAGTATTGACAAATCAAATAATAGGTACACATAAATGGGTATTTCAGGTTAAAAATTCGGACGATATAATACTATAATGTGCTCGCTAAAACTACCAGATTTAAGATGTTTTCAACTAATAATATATTGGACATTTTTTTCAATCACATAGATCACAATGATGGTACCTATGTGAGGGGATGAAAAAACGTATATGTACGCCAATAAATAGCTTACTATAGGAACCCAATGTGAGCAAATTGATGAAAAAAAAATGATTTCGAGTTTTAGGGAGTTAAGTTAAATCTAGTAATGTAATGTATATTCGAATAATCGAATTATTCGAATATTCGAATTCGAATAGTTGTATCGTAAATAATTCGAATATTCGATGCTACAATACCTAATTTTTTTTATCCGTTTTTCCTTGGTAAGCTTTATATACTATTTTTTATTAATAACTAATTCATATCTACACAACTAAAGATAATGTATGTCAATGATTAATCGACCTTTTTTTTTTTTATTTTACAATTTGAAATACACAACTAGCACAATAAGTATATATGATAATTATAATAGTAACATGAATATCTTGAATATAAGAAATCGGTGACACTTAGCTGGGAATTAACGCTGTCTAGAGTCTAGAACTTCTTTTTTTTATATATATATTTATAACAAGTCACGGCACCAGTTCCTTATTAGACGACGCCTAGGGTTTCCCGGTATGGTTTGAGTGTAGAGGCTCTTTATCAATGGATTTTGGTGGGTTTGTAGGCGATTATGAAAGCGTTTGTAGAAATCTACAGCTTCTTCTGTCACAGTTTTCATTGTGAGGTCTTTATGTAAAGTATAATTGGACACAAAAGGTGGAACATTAGCCCTTTTTTCGGGAATATAAAGAGGCATGGGAAAGTCAAGATACTGAGTTATTTCTGCGCTGAGAATTGAGTTAAAGATATCAGGGTGTGGTTTAAATATTTCAGATAGGTGTTGACGGAAAACTTCAGTTTTGTCTTCATCAGTTATAGCAATAGTAGTATCATTTTTTGTTAAAGGTGGTAAGCTAGCCTTATACCGTAGAAGTTTATTTGTTTCTTTCCACAGGCTGCCGTCTGAGGAGGATATATTTGCTAATTTTTGTTCTAGAATAACTGATTTATATTTTGAACGGTATTTTTTAAGCGAGTTGGCCAGTTTATTGTATAGTATTTTATGAGAAGGTAGGAGAGAGGTTTAATACCGTGCTCAGGCTTTCCTTTTTTCAGCTATTAGCGAGCGTATTATGTATCGTGGGAGAAAAGGGTTTTCGGGAGTCCAAGAACTATTTGAACTTGACTGTGACTCCCAGGCCGCTGTTCGGATGAGTGAATTTATCCACTGCATTGTCAATACAGTCATATGTTTTTCATTTGAAATTAAGATTTATCTCTTGTTCTACTTGGTTATGGAATTTGATACGATCTGTTAGTGGAGAGAAAAGTTTAGGAGGTGTCATTTTAACTGTTGGAAAAGCACTGACCGTTAATAGAACTGATGAATTCATCGACCTAAATACGAAAATAGTTCTTATCTTGCAGGTACCTGTTCTTAGTTAGGTACCATTTGTTTATTTATTATTTTTTTACATTATTATTAATAATTTAATTATGATATTCCAGTATTTTGCACAATTTTTATTTTTGTATTTTAATAAATTGCCCTGTCAAATAGTAATTATCGCTGGCTTCGTATCCACTTCTCGCAGGCCTTTATGCACCATATAATATTATTATTAAACGTTCTGTTTTTTGCTAAAACTTAAACGAATAATTTTCGTTACGTATTTTATTGTAGCATCGAATACTAATATTCGAATGTTCGAATATTCGAATTATTTACGATAGACCTATTCGAATAATTCCCATCACTAGTTAAATCAACGTTAGTTAGGTCATTAGGTAAGAATTAACATTGTATTGAATTCCAAAAGTTTCATGTTAATGAGGAGAAAACAATTAGGTAACTTAAGTCTCAACTCAGTTATATAATATTATAATATGAAGTTTTCTTAAATAATAACTACCAAAGGATATTGTTAAAATATATATTACTATTCATTCTTATTGCACACCAGCAATTTAGGTAATTCTTTGTTGTGTCAACTGAATTATTAAAAAAGGAATATTTATTTGTATTCGAAATACATTAGAGTACCTATATAACGAGATTATAGAACAAACAATTAGGAAAAATGTATACGTTCTGCTGTATCAGTAGGTGTCTAGAGAAGTCACTGAAATGTCGGACATGGATGTGTTAAATTTTAATTGATTGATACAAAATAACTGTATGCGAAAAACGATTCTGAGCGAAGACGGTTTATCAGCTCATAATATAATTACTAAGCATAATTTATTGTGATTAAAGTAATTTATTTTACTATTAGGCATAAATGGGCATAATTATATATAGAGGGTTAAATTATTTTATGTCGAAAAATTGCATTTGAATATATCATTGAGTGTATAAATAATAATAATATAATTTAAATTATATACTTTAGTATTATACCTACTTTAACATTTGAGACCCACAAATAATATTTTTAAATTATAACAAAATAACTAAAATCGTTATTTTTCGTTTAAATATCTTAATTTCTTAAAATATCTGTTTAAAAAAACTATGTTTAAAATTTCAAGATTTTTGTAACAGTATTAAATATTCATGTGAATCCTTTGTTGTATACATTTACCTATAAAAATTGAATATTTTATACATTTTTAACTAAATAAAAATCTTGTCAACATTTACACATTTAGAGCCCTGCTAATATATCTTTATTAAGGGTCAATATGAAATTTATACTCTATACTTTATAGGGCTATACTCGCGGAGTCCCTTTTAGTTGCGTACCATAAAAAAGGTAGATTGTCCTGTATTTTCGGGGACGCAATTCATGTATTTTAATCAGGAGTTCTTAAACAACTAACAAAAATAAATGAATAATAATTATAAATATAATCACAAGTCATTTAAAAAATTGTTTATCAAATGTAATAACAAAGTAAATAAACGTTAAATCACTTTGAACTAATCAAAATCTATATAGGTAGCCCATAATATAATAAATAAATAAATAGCAATCATAAATATAATTATAAGTCAATCAAAAAATCGTTTATAGAATTTAATAAACATATATATATATATATATATATATATATATCCACCTTGGTAATAAAAAAGAAAATTAATGTTAAATCATTTAGATCTAATCAAAATCAATAGAGTCTGTAATTTAATAAATAAATAAATAATAATAATAATTAATAATGTTGTTAATCAAAATTTTTATCCAAAATTAGGTTTATATTTATTAGATAAGTTTTAAAAAAATCTAACCTTGTTATTAAAATAGAAGTCGTATTTTATTATTCACAATGACAAGAACGAACTTGCTTATTATTGCTTATCAATCAGGAATTGGTAATAAAATTCATCCATTATCGTAATTTATATTACTATTGAAACATCATATCAGAAGCCAGGCTCCCTTATAATTAATATACCTTGGAGAGCCCCTGAAAACGAAATAAAAATTCTACTACCTAACCAATATAGTGTGGGACGTAATTCATGTATACCTTTTTTAAGGTGCCACGATACTCGCACGCTAAAACATGTAAACGGCACCGCCGACTAAAAATGAAAAGCTTAAATTTTTACTCAAAACAATACGCTTTACAGGAAAATCTCTCACACTTCGTAGAGGAGTGTGATTTGATTTTTGTTTTCGTTAGTAATAGGATAATTTTTCACAGGAAGCTCGTCAATTAAAAGTTAAAACAGACATAATAATAAAAATAAAAATCATAGATTACTTATTATTGATCTAAACTATAGAATTTTGAAAATCCATGTCCAATGTAGCCCGTAAGAATAGTGTTTCTCTATCCAACAACAACAAAAAAAAAATCGAATTGAAATCGAATCACTGCAAGAGGGGTAATAGATTTTCCCGTAAAGCATGATTTTAAGAAAAAAATAGGTTACATACAGGTAACCCTTGATAAAATACCAAATAATTATTCTGAGAAATACCATCATCTTTGTTCGTTTAAGTGTACCGATCGAAAATTGGCTGTATGTAAACTGTGGCAAAAAAAAATTAAGATTATACAAACTGCGGCAGTTAATTTTATATACCTTCTATATGTACTAAATTATATACATATCGTGTATAATATGAGTTATGAGTTTATGACATCTATTTATCTAGAGACTATATTAGAGTATTAGGCGTAAAAATAAAGAAAAACCAATTTTTAAAATTGAAAAATATTATTATTATTATTATTATTAAAAATTATTTTAAGAGATCTTAATGATAGTATAATCAAAAAAAAAATTGAAAAATATTATTAATATTTTTGAAAAATATTTAAAATATCGTATATAAATCTAAACCACTAGGATTATCAAATGTAAAGGAACCGATATTACCGATATGTTTCGTTAAATCTTAAAAATACATTTGGATTTACCTTACCAATTTGTACGCAAGACAAATTAAACTATATACGTTATGGTAGTTATATACATAGGTATATTCATAGGTATATACATAGAAGGTATATAAAATAAATTGCCACAGTTTGTATAATGTATCTTATCGGCTTTGCAGCAGATTGTATAATCTTAATTTTTTTTTTGCCGCAGTTTACATATCGACTTTTAGAAAAAGTTTAATTTTGCCGCAGTTTACCATCTCCCCGAAAATTGATTACTTTACAAAAAAATTACTCATAATATTAATAGAATAATCTCTCACTCGGTACCTGCAAAAACGAATCACGATAACATTTTATATTAAAATCAACGGAAAAAAGTATTTTTCATTTTAAGGAAACATTCATTTTCACGATATAACTCACATTTAATGATTTTTGCTAAATGTACTCACTGTTTTTGATGGAAAACAGCGGCTCATAATGATAATAACTATAGGGACAGTGAGATTTTCGTGATGGCGGCTCTATACTGATTGTGATAACGATGATGTGGACAATGTTTCTCATTCATCTTGGGGTGATATTGTAATAATGATAAAAATTCATAAATATTCTGATCGTCGACTCTCTTGTCTGATAGCGACTCTCTGACGACGATAGTGTAGTTTTGAACAACTGACAACAGTTTTTCTGCTCGGTAAGGCAGGCATATCAAACTCAAAGTATCAACTGAACCAAATATATAAAATATTTAATTACGTACAAACACATTTATCGAAAAATAATTATGTCTGTACAATACCAAAAGTTTCATACTCATAAAGGTATAAAGGTCATAAAAGCGGTCGGATTTTTATGATTTTACATATTTGTTTCTAGTCTATGCAGTTAAGTGGGAGTGAGAAATCGTTACGATTCATGAAACACAGAATTCATAGGAAAAAAATTATTCTGCATAAAAAAACATAGGTATTGGATATGGGTTGGAAAATATTTAACACGTTAGAGAATATTTGAGAATATTTTCGTAATATCGGCATATAATGAATATATTTCACGTATATCAACACTTTGATAAGTATAATGTTCACTAAATAATTCTGTTTATAAATAATTAATTTCTGGATTTTAATAAAAATTAATTTCCAGGTATTCCTTATCGATTGCGATACCACGTAGGTTATTTCGTTAGCTAAAATAAATTTAAACTGAATTTTTTTTAATACCTATTAAAAGAATATTTTGAATATTTAAAGACATAAAACATCATATATCTTGTATTTTAAAAGAATATTAAGAGAATATATTGCCTAATTTATGCGACATAAAAACATCATATTTTAAGGATTTTAAGAGAATATAAATCCGACCTCTAGTCATAAAGGAACGAGTACCATTGTTCTGAATGAGATAGAATGTTGTAGCGATTCAAGATTTGTCTTTATCTTAGTTGAATATTTCATACATTGCATAATATACGTACAAACATTTTGTGTGTACATTATTTCTTTTAGTTTTCCTACTCTAATGCAATTTACATTAAAATATAAGCAGGGCTTACAATTCTTATTTTATTTTATTTTTTATTTTTTTGAGGAGGCCATACAAGTGTGAACTGTTGGCGAAACCTTATAGATTAGGAAGCAAGCTGCTGTTTCTAGTGTGTTGGGGAGAAGGCGAATAAAAATTTAAATGTCTGGGCCAACAAAGTCATTTAACCAGTACTGTGTAGCCAAAGCTTTACACTTAGATCATGAAATGTGTCTATGAGATTAAAAGTAGTATAATTAGTTCCTCTTAAATAAAATCAATAGCTAAGTGTAATAGATTATTTTTTGTGTTGGTGACTACGATAAGTAAACCGTTGGTCACTTAGATGATCTCTTGGCGACCTTTCTGCAGATTGATAAATGTCGCTAAATAGTATAGGTAATATAGTAAATAAAAAATATACATCATTAACTAATGTATTTATGACTACTGAAATTGTATAACTAAAAATAATTTTGACATATATTTCAGATCTTATACCTATTACGAAAATTATTAAAAATACGTCATACATACGATATTTAAGGGGTTATGTATAGGCAACTAATGACGTTTTGAAAATAATTAAAATTGTATTTAAATACTAATTTATAGTATTTTAAAAGTACTCAGCACCAACAATTTATGATTTTTGGAAATTTTGGATTGTCTTTTTGTTATCAAAAAACCACGTTATAGATTAAGTTCTTTTTTTATATACAGTGAAAAATTAAATAAGGCAAAGTGTTTCCGAAGTTTATTTTATTCCGAACAAAACCATATTCATAATTTATAACCTATGAGTGTTAGGTTGTTCTATTAAGTGTAAATTATAATGTACAATGTATTATTTGTGATCAGTGCTATGTTTTATGAATTATATATGAACAGTTATTATTAAACTTTAAAAGTTATTTTATCGGTCAAAAAACAAAAGAAAATATTTTAAACCAAAACGACGTGTACATTGCTAAAAATATTTAAATTAGATTTATACGTACTAGTCGTACAGCAGAAGTACGTTTATAAAATAAGTTTTTTTTTTTTAAAAGAGCCTAACATTTAAATTCATAAATTTTATTTGCTTAATTCTTTAAAAGTACTATCTTAAAGTCCCAACTAGTCACTGAACTTCAAAGTTACGCTGTTCCTAATAACTAATTAGTAGGTAGCTTAACAAAATCTACTCTAACTGTATAATATTATAAACGGGTTTCGTTGAATCTAGGAATTATTAAACATGCCCGATTGTACATAGTTTTATTTCGGTTTTTTTTTATGATCATTATATTTACTTAAATCAGCAATAACAGTGCTTAGAATGTATAGAATTTTTAAATTCTATGCTACTTTATAGAAAGGTTTCAAATGTAGTTATCTTAGTTTCATCCATGCTATAAAATGCATGTAGACTATCAAGCACATAATATTGTACATTTCTATTTAAGTAAAATACATTGAAGGCGAAAAAAAATACATTGATTAAATTTAAAATTACTTTATAAAATATGGAATTATCTATAAAAAATATATAATATGAAAAATGTAAAATAAAAGTAATCTTTTTAAACGGATATTACGATTGTCAAAGTTGGTCAATATTTAAATAGTTATTTTAATATTGTTATATGATTTGGTTCACATTTTTAATCATACTAATTTATTTGAAAACGCGTGGATCAGTGGCGGCGCGAATAGCTATTTTATGAGGCGGCTGCCTCATACAAAAGTGAGGGTGGGTATCCCGATGACTCCAGGACCTATAGGGCTAGTTTATAATTTACACTCACATAGTCACATAATCAGTAATCACATACCACACACATACTAGGGTAAATATTAGGTAATCTTCGTTACATTATCGAGATATGGATTTATTAGGTACTTTTGCCTCATGAAATAAAATAATTCACGCTGCCACTGGCGTGGATAAAAATATGTTTTTAATGTTTACTTAATCTAAAACTAAAATTTAACTAAATTATTATAATGATAAACTATGCCTAATTACTTTATTTATTAGTTTGAGAGAAGAAAATTTCTTTATCGTGTAAAGTTTCAATGTTGTACAAATTATAATAATTATATAATATTATTTGCAATCTTCATATTATGTTAATCATTTAGTTTAGTCCCTTTATATTTTGTTCCTTATTAAAATATTTTATTTATTTATTATTATTGAACTTGAAATAGGTTAGTCATACCTATCACTGTTTAATTAAATACATTTAAAAAAATTAAAATCAAGTTAACGTTTTTTTGAATACTATTCGGTATAATGAAACAAAAATAACGGCAGGTAATAAACAAAATTAACTTGACAATGAGAATGTGAGTTATTTATTTCGTTTTTTTACAAATGCTTATACGGGTGGATTATTCCAATAATTGAATATCATACAATTATTTTGGTTTTTTTTTTAATCTCCTGAATATTTTAAGCGACCGCGGACCGGTTGGTGGGTTTTTAATCGATATCGTTGTTTTTTTGAACCTAATTATTCTATGAGTTACGAAATTTAACAATAGAAATATCTTCGTCTGTATACTAATGAATGTCGAGGTATTTCTAGTCGTTGTTTCTATGTGCTATTGAATTAGTCTAGTCAATAAGAAATAAACTATTTCGTCTAATAGGTATAGGTAATACAATATCATCAAATAATTTATAGTGAAGTGGTTTCAATTATATTCGTCTATGGTCCACATAATAATATAATGCCTACAGTGGCATGTGTTCGGCTGTTCAATTGTTCCTACGCGTGTTCGATAAATCACAATAATATTATTTATTATTAAATAACTATAGGTATATTATAGGCTATAAGCCTATAAATACAGTTTTGTTCTTACATGCATAAATTCCCAATCAAATATCTGACAGTAAAAGTAATAATTTGTTACTAAAACTATTTAAAAGTATATTTAATATAAACAGTCATGGATTTTTTTATTAGCAGTTGAAGTAAACTTAGTACAAAGAATAACAATTTTTAATCACATTGATATTTGTATAACAAAAAAAAAGCCTAAAATAAAAAGTAAAAAGTGTGGAAAAGTGGGTATCGATCCGCTGTAAAGTAGAAACTGTAATAGATGTGATAAATTTAATTTATGTATGTATAGGTAACTATGTACTGGTAAAATATTTGCACATTATTTAGTTAGCATAAAAAAGTGTTTCTGATCAAAATCTGCGTTGTGTAAGTTATATCACAGTCGTTTTACGTTCTTTCCTTCTAGAAAATAACTGTTACGGTCGTTACGGAATATACTGTTTTATCGCCCATACGAGTTATATCTGTCACTAGGAATCGATTTAAATAACTTTTATTAAAAATATTCAGTTGTTTTTGAACCTATTAATTTTGGTTAAACCAACATCCATTAAAAATATGTATGTCATTTACTAATGGGTTGAAGGAAACAGTGACCTATCGGCCTATCGCTCAATATTTTTTTAATAACTTAACTCACTTTTCTCATTCTATACATAAAATAATTGGCTGTGATGTTTGTTAGGTTGCCTATCCGATAAATTGTAGGCGTTAGATAGCATTCCGTAAAAAAATAATTTGGTCTCGACCGATACCAAGTGGTCCTTCGGTCAGTCCTCGTCACCGAATGTAACACACTTATCGACCACCATTTTAAAGTTCATTCTCCAGAAATATGATAAATTGTTAATTTTCATGATTTTAATCCGGAATTTGAAATTATGATTGTATAAATGGTATATTTTTGGCCCATTATAAATGATAACTGCATCGATAAAAGTTAACAACGATTGACTATATTAATTAATTTTTATAACCAACTTGTATTAATTTTTCATAAAATTAATTGGTTACTATTCTATATAGGTATTGTTGATTAGAATTATCTTTTTTTAGGTTTTCAAACCAGTATGTGTTTTAGGTATTATTAGAGCTATCATAATATAATCAAAACTTAATATAAGAATTCCGAAAATGTATATAAACTATTATGACTGTTACCAAAGTTTGAAGTATCTGGCTAACTAATAAATCACTATTATCTAATGGATGATTAATGATTGTTGTATAAGCGTCTGGTGGTTTGAAATAACAAAGACATCATAATATGGAAGAACGAAACAACATTTTTATTTTATTGAAATTAATACAGCAATGTTTATCGAGAAAGCTACTAACGTAATTACTTAATAACTATAGGTACCATAATATTTTGTTGTTTATATAAATGATTACAATCAATTACATACTGTATTACTATTTTAATTCTAAGGTATATGGCATATACATGTTGTTATATTATATATTTATTAGAAAAAAAAAACAATTTTTTAGCATGAACAAAGCTGGGTAAGAGTTAGGTAGTCTAATATATTTACATATTTAGATGAGAATATATTTTAGCAATTAATTATTTACATAAGTCGGGTCAGCAAAGCTCTATAATATGCTAACTGCTGAGGCGACACTAAAATGCTACTATATAATACTATCATGTGCGCAGACACAGGCAGTTCCTCTGTTAAATTTAGAATAACTAATCTATTCAAATACATTTTCTGTAAAGATTGTACTACTGAACACAACACTGTGCATGAATTGATTCTTGGAAAAAAAAAAGTGATCCGTTATTCACCTTCAGTGCAATTACCACTATTACCAGGATAAATTATTTTCACAGTGGTATTATGTGTTAGTTATTTATTATCAAATATAAATATTTGTAATTATTATTTGTCACTGATAGGTCTTTAATCAGAAGTGTTTTTGATTTTTGTATTAATGATTCATCATTGAATTCAAATTTAACAAAGGCAGTTTTATAGGCAGTTCAAAATAAAAAACTCAGAAAAATCGAAAATTTCAACTGTCTATACATACAATATAGCTTTAAAAAGTCAAAATATTTTGAATACCTAATATCGATTTTGTCTTAAACTAATTATGTGTAAAAAATCCCGTTTTTTCGTCACTTTTTTGGGGTTTTTCCTGATGCTTTTGAAAACCACTGGAAATGTTTTCTATTATTTAATATAATCAGAAAATAGAGTATTGAATAGTGTCAAATTTCGGTGTATATTTTAGTATTTTATATATAAATATAATTTAAATCGTGTTGTAGCAGTTTTTGATCAATCATGGCGATAAGCGGTCCTCTTCAGACGGCGTTCAACACTTGAAGTGTTGGTTGTCGGCGGTGACGCTGAACGTGGGCACCGTGTCCGGTATTTTTAAGCCAAACGTGAATCTGGTGCAGCATTTAGGTTCTTTGCTGTTATATGCACCTGGGCCCGGCGTCACGGGTGGGCAACCATGGGCGAACCTCTTTCCAATTGTTTTTCCGGTCATGAATCGACCAGGCAGATACAAATCGGGAGGTGGTATCTCGTACTGGCCAGGACCAGGCGTTGGACACACCTTGGGCTGCTTGAACCGCTGTCCAAGCGTTGTTTTCAGCCCACAGTCCCTGCACGACGGCGAGTATGCGTTTGGCGCCGGGCCGCAGAACCGCTCGAGCATCCGTGCGCCAGGCTTTGGCCCTATCCGATGGCCGACATTCGAAAGCCCCGACTTGATACAGTAATCGGCGGGGCTGGGAGTGCAGGCTAATCCGGAGGTAAACGTCCGCAACCCGAATGGGCCACCTAGCACTCTGTAACGACCACTACGGCTCAGTCCGTCCGTGTTATACGCCGGTCCCGGACCGAACTCACGCACCTGAGTAGTAAACCCAAAATAGTTAGTTTTAATATATCCTCCTTTTTTTCCTAAAATTATTCAAATTTATCTTAAGTATTTTTCCGTTGAGATTTGATATACGTTGGCCAATAAGTTATTATCACCGATATTAATAATTTCGTGATACGAGTATCAGAGTATAACCAGTGACCACACTATTGAACGTTTCACTACTATCAGGAGTACATCTTGTGAAAATCTACATCGTAGTTATATTGTCTTTGTAAAATTAACTATGAAATAATAATTTGTATATTTTATCACGTGAAGTATATAAAAATTTCAAAACATTACTGTATCCTGTAACTTACTCAAAAACTAAAATATAAAATACCTATTTTTCCAATTGTAGAACAATAATATGAGTAAAGGGAGAAATATAAACGCCGATGCCGAACTGGATATGCAGTAAAAATGCAAAAATTTAGAGATTGTTACCTAATTTGAAAACTAAAACGATGGTAAAATTTCTATTAATGGAATTTATAATAGCTCTGATTATGCTCTGTTTGATGAAGGAACAAAACCATCGTACGCATCCGTGTATCACACAGCAGTATTGTGGAACAAAGTGTCTCGTGATCATGGATACCAAAATTGTCTTGTTGATGAACAGAGTATATGCTGTACAGTGCTATATGAACTATATTCCAACATTAAGCAATATCAAAGGTTAAATATACTAATTATATTTTTCCAACAATGGGCGCATATTATTAACGACAAACGGCAGAATTTAATCCCGTCTGTATTTTCTACTATAACATGCATTCTTAAATCTAAATGTATCAAAAATATTTAAATTCGTTTTGGAGTTTTTACTTCTTTGAGCATAAGCTCCTAAACTTTTTGAAGTGACATGTTTCAATTTTAATTAAGAATTTTAAAATGTTAATATTTGAAAAAATATATTATTTAAAAATCAAAAAAATCGAATCCCAACATTTTTTCAGAAATATAATTGAAAATTAAGTTAATTAATACGATTGATGGTTAATTTTATTATTCCCTAAATTTCATTGAAATTGTCTATTTAAAACCCAAAGCCTATTAAGAGGACAATGCCAAATTGTAATTTATAGCAAGAAAACAGAGTTTGCGTTGAATGGACTGTAGCTATTAAAATCTGGGGTGGGTCCCGTATACACTTCCTCACAGTGCACCCGGGTAACAATTGATACAATTTTATTTTGTCAATTGGCCAAAGTATACGGACCCTTGGTTGGTGGACTGCGCTTATAGCATCTCCCACCTACTATGCAAGCGAACAAAAACCTAAAAACACCCAAAAATCCACAAACGCCCAAATGTACGCCCAAACCGAAATCCAACCACTAAAAAACGTAATAAAACAAAACGACACAATCAACCATCCCACGGAAACATTGAACAAAACCTCGTACGCAAATATTGATGAAGGAAAATCAACCTCCACCCATACGCATGCAAATAAACATACGATGAGTTATCCAATGATTACCTAAAAAAAACCATACAAGATTTTATTGAAAACATACTCCAAAATATACTAATTATCATAACCTCCATCTTTAACTCAATCACAATCCAACTATTAGGCAACCAAACAAACGCAATAAATAATAATGTCAACAATTAACATGCATGAAATCAAATTTGTTAACTGGAATGCCAAAATCTACAGTAATAGAATTTTTATCAGGCCACAAAATAGATATAGCCTGCATCAACGAAACCCGCCTAAAAAACACGAACTCATTAAAAATTCACGGCTATAATATTTATAGAACTGACAAAGACTCTACTCATTTTTTAGGAGGAGTAGCTATAATAATAAAGAAAAGCATCAAACACCACCAATTAACCATTCCCAAGATAATTTTCCTAACCTAACCTAACCTAACCTAACCTAAAGCCATCGCCATAATTTTATCAACAAATAGACACAAAATAAAAGATATCTCAGCATACAATCCACCTAATAAAAGAATCCAAAGCAAAGACGTATCCAAATTATTTGATGAAAAACCAACCATACTTCTAGGGGACCTCAACTCTAAGCATCAAACCTGGGGCTGTCAGAAAACAAACCCAAATGGAAATAAACTACTCAAGATCTCATCGGAACAACGGATAATAATTTCACCCCCCTCAAAACCAACCTTTTAACGACCCGGAAGACAACCAGACATATTATATATAACTATAATCTCGAATCTCCTTATTTACTTGCACCACCAAGTCCTAGATGAACTAGACTCGGACCATGTCCCAGTCATTTCTACTCTAAACGAACAAACCAAAACTAGCCACAAAACACCAAAACTAATTAATGTCCCCATGATATGAAAAGCCTTCAGATAAAACCTAGACAAAAACCTTAAAAATCAAAAATGGTATCAAAACATAAATTATATCACTAAGAACATCGAGCATATAACCGAATCAATAAAAAATATTAATCACACAAACATAGATAAAACCTAAAAAACCACGTAAAATTGTAATACTAAAAATAATAAAATGTAACAGTATGACAATTTCCTCCCAACATATGCGCAAACCCTTATAAAAGATAAACACAAAGCAATAAAGATATGTCATAGAACCAGAAATGAAGGAGTTAAAAAGAAACTAAACCAGTTAACTAGGAGGGTAAAATGGGAGCTAGATAACTTATGCTATAACTCTCACCACACATATCTTGAAAAAGTTAATCCTAACGACTCAACTCTCTAACTAGCAACAAAAAGAATACTTAAACAACGCTTTCCTATCCCTTCGCTAAAAAACGAAATTGACAAATATGACACTAATGCTGAAAAGTCCGAAGCCGTTTGTCGACTACTTCGAATCATGCTTCACCACAGAAGGTAACACCACACAACAAAACGAAATCTCAGAAAAAGCAACAAATAGAGCCGAATAAAATATTAGCATCACCCCAAAATCCCCTAGTGAAATAAGATAAATTATTTCTAAATTAGCAAACATGAAAAGTCCCGGTCATGACCAAATAACAAATAAAATCCTTAAAAACCTAACTCCCAAAGCGTTATCAAACTTAGCCTCTCAATTTAACTCAACCATACGTATAGCCACTTTTCCCTCCACATGGAAACACGCAATAATAGTTCCCATCCACAAATTTGGTAATCCAGCCAACTCTCACAGTTACAGACCTATCAGCCTCTTACCAACACTATCCAAACTATATGAAAGGATCCTACTGAAAAGGATAAACTCCTGACTATACGTCATAATCCCCAAACATCAGTTTGGCTTCAAAACACAACATTCTACATGCCACCAGATACTAGGCATTTCGGAAACAATAGTACACGGGTTTGAAAACAAAAAATACACAACTGAGCCCGTCACTACAACCTAGGAAAAAAACAATAAACAGACGTCTACAATCTCGACTCCCTTAGGAAATCCTCCTAATAGATAGCGAAGAGTCATCATTAGAAGACCCATAGAAGAATACACACTCATACCATATATAACTACAATTTACTCAACTGTATCAATGTAAAAAATGCATGTATCTAGTACTAGTATAATTTAATCCATTGTTAAAAATTAATTACTTGTAATACCATAATTTGTGCTGAAACATTTTATGATCATAATAAATAAAAAAAAAATTAAAAAATCTGGTTATTTCTATTGATAATCGTGGTTTTTATTTTTTGTTAACTAGATCAAATCATTTTTTTTCTTTGAATTTATTAAATTTTTTTATTTTTAAATTTTCAAAAAATAAATCAAAAACAAGTGAATTAAATTATTGATTTTTTAAAAACGTTTTAATATATATAATTTTATCTTAAATAAACCGTAGATATATTCTGGTGTTTTTATAAAAATCCCAAGAAACGTTAGGTTTACCTCATTCAAAACTACTTTTGCTAATAATGTTATGCGTGGGGCTTTCTACCAAACATTACACGGGTTTCATTTGTCTATGTAGCATCCAGTTAATATTATTATGCCATGTATAGATTTTTATATTATTTATTTTATCATTTATCTAGCTGAAATGGGAAGGAGTATATATATATATCACTTACGTTTTTGGATTTCTTTCCCGGCATTGAGTACGCGGGATTCTTTTCGATCGACGGATCGGTGGCTCGTGGTCCGATTGTGGTCTTCACACAGTAAGCCGCCGGCCCCGGACTTCTGGCTCCTGAATTGGTGTAATCGAGAATTTTCTTGTCCATGATATGCCCATCGTCTGTACGGGGTTCTAAATAGCAGCCCATCATCCGGACACTCTTGAGGGGTTTCGCGCCATCCATACAATCCAGAACATTATGATCCACGGCATATTCAGTAATCTTACAGCATTCCGCGCCGATCGGGTCATTACTCCCAGGAATCTCGAATCTGGCGATGGGGTCGCAACCCATTATCTTCCGGCCCATGATGTCAGTCGTGTGTTAACTTGCGTTCTTGAACTGGCTGTGTAAGTTAATTTTGTGTTTGGTAGCTTATGTGAACGTATGTTTGTAATGTATTAAAATATAATACCCATCATAATTGTTTGCGTACAAATGTGTGTGTTAGGTTAATACAATCGTCGCTAGGTGATAAGACACTGAAGATTTATTTACATTCATAAATAATAAAAAAATAATGGTGAAATATGTACATTATCTACCTACCATTATTAATAGGGCACGTGTAACAAGACTTTGAGACTAACAAGAGATACGATTGAAGTGATTTTAATTGTGTATGAAAAGAAATTTGTGAAAAAAGATAAATTGGACCTGTACCTAACCTATTAGCAAATCCTATTTTCTCGCTACAATGTACCATGCATGTATAGTATTATCTTAAATATATTCATCAATCATGTATTAGATCTCTATACTTTGTCAAGAAATTTAAAATAATTCCCTCAAATACTTTTAAACATACTTCACTTTATACATTATAATACACGTAATTCAAAAAAAAATATTTATATATATAATATTACGCTTTTAATACTGAATAATATTATAGTTTTTGGTTGAAAAGATACAATGGTAGTTAACTAATTATAGAATATAGAATATAAATATTGTGTGATATCATAATATAGCTATGTAGTAAATTTTTAACTACAGCGCGGTGCCTGTGCCTGAAATAGTATTCAGCCGCATACATCAGTAAAATTGTTAATTATTTTGTTTTCAAAATTTAAATCCGTCAACCCCACGCTCCAAGCGGTTTGTGTGACCTATTTTACTTGTTTATTCGTATCATCAACAGATCTTTTAACCTAACTTTGAAAAATAACTTGCTCAGATACATAGAACATGAATAATAGGTACCTAATTAATTACTGTTACAGATTAAGTTAGCTGCTCATTTGAATGTAATGCTCTTGTTTACACTTAACTGCCCTTTGTGGGGGGAAGGAGGGGAATATGTTAGCATTATGTGTCGATAGAACATCTTTTAAAATTATATTTGCACATGCATATCTATTGTCTAAGTTATTCTTTGTTCAGGTTGATTGCCATTGAATTAAGCACACTAATTATACGCTCAATACAAGTATTCGCATTCCAAAGAGATAAATTTCGATTTTTAAGTCGAAAATATAATTCAACTAATTAAGTTAAGCCATCATGCATTAATCCTATATACTTGGTTGAAACATTAATTAAAATTGAGTATATTATTATTATTTCTAGATTGTAACGTACCAATAAAGTAAAGTTATGCACAACCTCAACTGAACCCAAAATTATTTTTAATCCTATGTACTTGGCCTTTTATCTTAAGTCTCTTTGGCATTAATTTGTTTATTTCAAAAAATTTTTGTGTACCTACTGCAAAATAATTGTAAGTACCAAACCACTTTTAACGTTCGTGAGCTTTAGGAAATTCACCTGATCTTAAATTATATACCTATTTTCCCAATTATCAACAGTTTTTCTTTTAGTGATAAATCACATAAACTTATTTGACTAATAATTTTCATGGGACTCATAATATAATTTATACATACAGTTTTTCAATAAAAGGTTGAAAATGTTTTATTCCTTGTACTTATTTTAGGGTTTCAGACACCGTGAACTCAAATCTATGATTTCTACAATGTCAAACAATAATATTACAATCTATTATACAATTATATTACAATCTTTATAAATTAATACCTGCAACTCCTACGATTCTTCCCAACGTATTTGAAGTACCGCCGCAACAAATGCCGCGAAGTTGTGTTTTAAATAATCATGAGTAAAGCTTTATTTCGATAAATTATTTATGATGTAAAAAAAAATTTTTAACTTCTTCATCAAAAGCTATTACAGCCTTCAGATAATTAATTAGCATTTTTGTATGACTTTAATTAGTAGACTCGCCCACAATAATACAGTTCAATTTTGTTTGCGACGATTTGGCTAAACAACTTTTTTCTCATTTCTAAGATTATATGGTCAATTATATTAGCACAAGTTTTGTTTGTATTAAAGAATATGTAGTTCATTAATTTGATACAAGCTATAAGAGATGTCTATAAAAGGAGTGTGGTTCATTGTTATGAAATATGCCATTCTAAATGTTGTTAGTATTGTTTTCATTAATATATTAATATTAAACATTTTTAAATTTAGTTTAGCATCAGTGGCGGATTTACGGGGGGGGGGGGGGGGGTCCATGGGGTCTGGACCCCCCCCCCCCCCCAGACACTGATGTATACATATATAATTATATAATTACATAGGTAGGTAACGCATACACAGAGTATACCGTATAACATAATAATAAATATATATATTTCAAATATAAGTAGGTTGATTATTAAAACTCTACTACAATAAATAATAATAATAATAATATAGTATAATATTTTACAACAATTCTATTTTAATAGTTTTGATAAAATCGCCCGTCGTAGCGTTAATTCCCGATATTCTTTTGTATTGCTATAGTGAGCTTATCTGCGTATTTTTCCATTATAGAGGACAATATTATTATAACACTAGTTTTGTTATTTTATACCTACTATTAAAATGTATCGATTAGTTGACCGCCGACAATTGACACTAACACTGACACACTGTAATAACGAAATAGCCGATTTACAAAAATCATAAGTGAGTACGAACTTATTTTCCAATAAAATGTCGTCGAAAAACCAAACATCCATTAAAATTTTTTTTTTTAAACCTATTCAAACGTCAAATGTTAACCATTTAGAAAATGTATCAACTAAAAGACCATTTTCACCTAATGATGTTACTGATATTAGTGCAAAAAAATCTATGCATGATTTAGCAACTTCGTCTTCGTCCTTAACTCATAATAATTATGATATCAGTTTATTCTGCAACAAAATACTTTCTCAAAATGAAATTTATGATATATTGAATAAAGTCTGGACACCGGAAATAAATTATAAATTCCCGATAACATCAATTACTTCTGGAAAAGACCAAAATGTAAGAAATCTTAAATTTCAATATTCGTGGTTAGTGCGATTTCCTTGGTTGTCATTCAGGAATACAAGGTGGTGCATTTTGTAAATTTTGTGTAGCGTTTTCGAAATCTCATGGTGGACACAATTCTCAATTGTTAGGTAGTCTTGTGTTAAAAAAATTTAATAACTGGAAACACGCGGTGGAAATATTTACCAAACACTCAACTCTAGAATATCACCAAAAATGTTTTCTTGATGCTACTAATTTTTCAAACGTTTTAAAAAATCCAACAATGTCTATTGAACAGCAATTAGATAGGTACCGGGAGGGTTAAACAGATCACAGAAAACAGAAACAAAATGAAACCAATAATTGAAGCTATTATTTTATGTGGCCGTCAGAACATTTCTCATCGTGATGGCGGTCGTTTAGTTCTTACTTAATCTGACAGGGCTTGAAACCGTTTTCAAAACCGATTTCAGAAACCGGTATAAACCGTTTTAAAACCGAAACCGAAACCGGAAAATATTGGATACCGGTATTAAAGGCAAAACCGAAACCGGAAAAAATTAGATACCGGTATTAAAGTCAAAACCGAAACCGGAAAAAAATTAGATACCGGTATTCAAAATCGAAACCGAAACCGAAATTATTTCAATCGGTTTCAAGCCCTGAAATCTGAAGACAATGACTTAAAAAATAATGAAGGAAACTTTCGAGAAATTCTTCGTTATAGAGCTCAAGGAGATTTAAATTTGAAAATGTATTTAGAAAGTGATGGTACAATTAAATATACGAGTAAAACAAGTCAAAATTCTATTATTGAAGCCTGTAATTCAGTTTTACTCAAAAACATTGTAGCACGTGTAAATGATGCAAAATGTTTCTCAATACTCGCTGACGAAACAGCCGTGTCAGATTTGTTGATTTAAATAAGCTTGTGCTTTGTGAAGAGTTTTTACAATTTGTACCAGCACATGATACAACAGGAAAAGGTTTAGCAAATTTAATATTAGAAAGTCTTAAGCAATTCGGTGTAGAGCTTAAATTCCTTCGTGGCCAAGGTTATGACGGTGCTGCGTCAATGTCGGGAATCTATAACGGCGTTCAATCTCACAAAAGAAAAATATATCCTTCTGCGATGTATGTTCATTGCTCTGCGCATATTTTAAATCTTGTTGTCTCCAAATCATGTGGTGTGCGACCAATCATGAATTGTTTAAGCTTAATTGGCGAAGTTCGAGATTTCTTCCTACATCCCAAACGAAAAAATGTTTTATCACAGAAAATTTTAGATTCTTCTAATGACACAACAAAAAAAACACTTAAACGTAGTTGTGCAACGACGCAGTCTTTACAGAACTAGGCAAAACCGAAAGAAGATTAGATTTTATTTTGTAAATTTTTGAATTTTAGATTAAATTTTTTATATTATAATATAACACATTTGTTTTTATAAAAATAAAAATAATACTTTTGAAATACATATTATTTTTTAGGACCCCCCCCCCCCACAAAAATTTTGAAAATCCGCCACTGTTTAGCATGACTCCTAATTTACTATTCTGTATTATGCATTCTATTTTTAAGTGTACTTGTGTATTCTTATGTTTCGCAATTTTGTTCTTAGAATTAATTGTTATCTTCTAAAATTATCCTCAACTGTAATTGTTTTTCCCTCAGTCCTTTCTTTTGATATGTGAACCTATTGTACTTTCACTAAATTTAAATTGTATTTGTTACAACTTTTACACGCCATCATTTTCTGATGTATCTAGAATCAAGGGTAATTTAATTTAAAAATTATCTAAGGTTTCGTGTACGAAATTTCTGATCGTCAATGTTACCTACTGAGCTTTTCAGAAATTCAAGTCCCGTTTGCAGGAAATAGTTTAAACCTTTAACAATATAGGTAATAGGTATATTTTTATTACAAATACTTTAAACCTAGATACTGTTATATAATATACGCAGTTTTGTGGTTGTGACTCAAGGCGGTACACAATCCTCGGAAATTCATCACTCACGACGCAGAACAATATCCCCAATATCATAATATATAGGTACATCGACGATATTCGAATGAGGAACATTGACATGAGCGTATAAATACAATTATTCGTATATTCATATATATATATATATATATATATATATATGTTACCGTCAATGATGTAAATTAGTTAATAACGTAAATGCCTAGCCAATATTATAAATTCCTAACATTAGTAGTCGATATTGTCAATGCCTAGGAATTAACTGACAACATAGGCAAGGTTGTAAAATTTAAATATTTTGTTAACACATTTAGAACTATGACTAGGAACTTACTTTAATGTCTAATACTGATAGGCAATGTTGATAATTATGTTTAACGAAATATTTTAATTAGGTCAGAAATGTAAAAATACAAGATAAATTATACATAATTAATAATTATTTATTTTCACAATCTCCAGCAGCCTCACGAACCGTAATTTCTTTTACTCCGGCAGTCGCGATTGTTTTTTCATAATTCAATATATTTTCAGGACACGGAACGAGTTGTGCTCTAGTGAACCTATTTTTTAGCATGCCATACTCCGTACCTACATAGTAATTTATTTTAATATTGTTATTAATTTATTTTAACAATTAATTTTTATTGTACTTACATAATTTATACATATCAGCTTCATATGAAACAATGACCGCCAAAAGATTAAGGGGTGAGCTACGTGCTCTATCCACGTCAGGTATAAGTACTCTTACAGTAATTCCTACTTGAAGTTCTGTTAACTTAGTATTAGAATACTTCATCATTTTTTGTGCTTGCTTTTAAAGGTTAGTTATGGCCCTTTGTCTATGATTATTAATTTGATCTTTGTTCGAATCTAAGATATTACAAAAATCTAAAAATGTAAAAAGGATTAGATTTATCAGCTTTATCGTACGTACTTATTATATCTAGATAAATCGATTTTACAACGCAAGAATATTTTATATTTTTGTCAATTATGCCTGAAAAATCCCGGAGTTATTGTCATTACCTAGGAGATATTTCTAATTGCATCATTGACTGATTATAATAGACATTAACGATATTTACTAGTTAATATCGTGTACTGCCTAATTTGATCGGAAATATCGTTATTGACTAGTCATTAACATTAATTCCTTAATTTACGTCTTTGCCGGTAACATATATATGCTTACCAATATGTGTACTATTATGTTCGGACCTCAGAAGAAGATCGTGACCAGTGAAAAGACGGTATACTGACGTTCCAAGAATTAAAATTTTTAATTTAGCTCTTTTTGCCTTTTACAACACCAATATTATATTTTATAAGAACCTTTTAGTGAGATTTTATCTGACAAGTTTTGTGTTGCTCAGAAAACATTTCTTTGAACGCTATTTTACGCTTTGGTCAAATAAAATCAATATTGACGAAATAATATAAATATTTTTACTCATACTCATATTATATGCTATATTATATGCTACGTTCACAACAATATGTGAGATTAATAAGAATTTAATTCACTTTTCTAATCAAGCATTTTAAACATTTTATTGAGTACAAAATAAAAAATGCGGGTAAGTCATGGATGTCACTCTACTGTACAGTAAGTTACAATAGTGGGTACTGTAATGGATGGAATTAAATTTGAATCCAATGATATTATATCATTGTATATGAAAAACGATTCTGAGCGAAGACAGTTTATCTGTCTAGGATATATTATAGATTATTAAAAATTTTCAAATCTTAGATTTAAAAAGAAAAATGTTTATGAATTTCTAGCTTAAAATAATTTGCGAATTTTCATACGTAAAATGTTGTCAAAATTCAAACTTTGAATGCTTGTAAAAAAAAATTGTGACTATGAATTTATTTTATTTTCAACTGCTATTTGTTACGGAATAAACTAACAACTAAAAAGGTCTTTATCAAGACCAACAAAGACAATTGAACAAAACAATGCGTTCTGACAGGTAAAAACGACACCTAGTAAAGGGAAACGGTAAAGCAACGGTGTGGTTTTCATCTGACAGAACGAATAAACGCTGACCAATGAGCAACTGACTAGATTGTCGAAAAGGGTATAAATACCGGACGCTTTTGACAATCTAGTCAGTCTTTTTCAAACCTTCAAACCGTCTACAAGTTGTTCAAAACAAGAATTTCGACGGAATAGGATCCGGACCACAACCCAGAACGCTGCCCAACGAGAGACTCGTACCACCTTTTTTTTTTTTTTTTTGAACCGATCGACAGGGGCGGACTGTTAGCTTGCGCGACACACTACTTGCCCCTGCCGACCATCGTTTATTATAAACTCACAACTTAAATCGTACCAGAGGAGGGCCAATCTCCCTCTCTCTGATACTTACATCGAGTATGTACAGCACGTGCAGGGCTCTATCCCCACTAGTTGCTCTTCGAGCCACATTATATACTTAACTAACTATAAGTTTCTTGCAGCTGCCTGTATTGCCCGTTCGTCGGCTTCCTTCCTCGACAGTACTGAAGTGATATAGTTGACCACTGCATCCCATTTTTTCCGCTTCTCTAGCATCCCATCAAGCAAGCTCTCCGGGGTGACAACACGTCCAAGCTTCACCTCCAGCTCGCGTCTCAGCCTCCACCACCTGTCGCAGTCAATTAAAGTGTGTTCTACATCGTCTTGTGCGTGGCCGCAGTACATGCACACGGCATCATCGCGTCTCTTGTATTTGAGTAAGTATGTGTTGAAGCAACCGTGACCCGTTAAGAATTGGGTCAAGTGATACTTGATGGAGCCCCACCTCCTATAAATCCATGGTTGGATGTTGGGTATCAGTCGATGCGTCCAACGCCCATTGACTGCTCCATCCCATTCTTGCTGCCATTTACCTATCGTCCGGGCTCTGGCCTCTTGTTTGGCGTTTTCTGGAGTGGCACCGGTTTTAATAGCCGTCTCGATCTCCGCCCTTTCTGCAGCCAGGAGGTGGATCGGTATTGTGCCGGACACCACCATTATGGCATCTGAGGACACAGTGCAGTAAGCGCTCGCTACTCGCAGAGCCATTTTCCTCTGGGGCGAGGACAGTTTAGCCTTATACTTCACGTGGCGTAGTGCACTGTGCCATATGGGTGCCGCGTACAACAGCTGTGACTGTACCACTGTGGATAGCCGTTTCCTCTTTTCTGCAGACGGGCCTCCGACATTAGGCATCAGTCGTGTCAGCGCCGAAACTGTGTTCATCGCCTTGTCACTGGCCGTCTCTACATGCTTCCCAAATCCTAAAACTGAGCTCAGTTGAACGCCCAGATATCCAATGTTGCCGCTCAGTGCTATTTCCACACCGTTGATACTGAATTTTGGCTTGTCGTAACCTCGCTTGGTCGTCAACATGACCGCCGTAGACTTACTGCTTGATAACAACAGGCCATGGTTCGCCATCCACGCCGCTACCCTCTGTAGGGAGTCGTTCATAGCTTCCTCAAGTAGACATGTTGTCTTTCCTGTGGCTACAAGAGCAGCGTCATCCGCGAAGCAGATGATTTTAATACTTTCTGGGTATTCTAACCTCATCAGATCATCGTAAAATATGTTCCATAAGATGGGGCCGATGACGGACCCTTGTGGAACGCCGGTGGTGACTGGGCGCTGCCCCGCTTCTGTCAGGATGCTTCTACGTTCGAAATATGATCTGACCATGGCTATTAGATAAGACGGAAACCTTTTAGCAATCATAGCCTCGTCAATCTTGTCCCAAGGAGCTGAGTTAAACGCGTTTGCGACATCCATCGAGACTAGGGCACAGAGTTTCCTGTTGTACAATTGTCCGCTGCCAGCTTGGTTAACGATTTTCATTACTTGCTCTATAGCTTGGATGGTAGATCTCCCTTTCATGAAACCATATTGTTGGGTCGAGATGCCGTCTGGTTTTCTGTGAAGGTGCCGAATTATACGAGCTTTGAGCAGCCTTTCAAATAGCTTACCTATCGAGTTAATCAGACATAGTGGTCTGTACGATGACGGTTGATCCAGTGGTTTCATTCCCTTGCGTAGCAGCACTAGTGTAGCCGTTTTCCAGCTATCAAAGAAAGTGCCAGTCCTCAAGCATTCATTAAATGTCGGCAACAGGAGGTCAGGGCGAACTTGTACGACCACGCGTAGTACTGCATCGGGTACACCATCTGGTCCTGGTGCTTTCCCTTTGGGAAGACAGCGTCCTGCCTCCTTCAGCTCTTCCAGCGTAAACAAACAATCTTCAGGGACCTGAAGTGCAACTGTTGAGTATACAGGTGGTTCCGAGCTTGGGAATAGGTGATCCATGATTGTATCAAGGCGACCTGGGAGCCTGATACCTGGTATCGGCCGCCGACCAATTAGCTTTTTTGTTACTATCTTGTACGGTAGACCCCAGGGGTCGTTGTCTACTTGTCTGCAGAGGTCTGCCCAACATCTTTCCTGGCTGCGCCGGATCTCCAATCTCAGGGCCCGTGATGCTTCTCTGGCATTCTGATGTTCCTGCTGACAGTGTTCCCGACCCCTGCGCTTACAGGCTTTTTGGTACGCCCTTCTGGCCTTGAAGCTTGATTTTCTTAAGTTAGCAATATCTTCCGTCCACCAGTGTACTGCTTTCTTATGAGTCTTAGCGCATCTCCGAGGCATACAGCTGTCGCATGCTGACTCCAGAAACTTGTGAAGACCGTCATCATCAAACGTGACTTGGCCCTCCGTTTGAACGTAGTTCTGGAGATAGGCCACTAATTTTAATTCATCCATACGCCTCCATGACCAGCCTTTATTCTGGTCATTTGCCGGTTGCACTGTCGACCGTGTGCTGAAAAAGATTGGGTGGTGGTCACTAGCGATGTCCACCTCTAGCACTTGCCAGTCCCGAATCTTCCTGGAGGTCGACGGTGAGGCAAAAGTCACGTCAATGTGGGACTCTTGTCCACGGCGTTCAAATGTTGGTGCTCGACCCTGGTTCTATGAGCTCGAGTGAGTTGGCCATATCTGTAAGTGCATCACCTTTGTCGCACATCGTGGGAGAGCCCCAACTCGGGGAGTGCGCATTGAAGTCACCTGCCACAATGACCTCGCTGGGTCCCTGACGTATGCTGTCACTCAGGTTACTCAGGTAAGCTCTGTAATTAACCAGCGAATGTTTTTTGCTCGGAGAAAAATAGCAGCTGTACACTCTGTATGACAGAAAATCCACCCATACATATCCTTCCCCTTGCCCGCTGTCCATCACCTCGGTGTCCTTTGATAGTAGGAGACAACATGAGTCATCAGTGCTGCCATACCAACCGTCGCTGATTGGAATCTTGTTGGGTTCGCTGATAATGGCCACATCAGCCTTTTGCTCATACATCGTTTGCAACAACAGAGCTTGAGCTGCTTTTGCTCTGTTGAGGTTGTCCTGTAAGAAGCCTGTCATTTTGTACTTGACCTAGCCTCCTTATCTCCGCTAGTACCCGCATTGAGCAACTTCGCGAATTCACTAACAGCAGATGCCGGCGCACTGCAGCCGACTGCTTTGTGTTCAGTTCCGCCGCAACGTCTGCAGCATTTAGTCCTGTCCAGACCGTCGCAATCTTTGGCCATGTACCCGTATGACAGGCAGTGGAAACATCTGACCTTTGGGTCAGCCATTCTAACCCTGCAATACACCATGCCAACCAACAGTCGGCCAGACTTGATCAACTCTCGTGAGGCACCTAATGGAATGGAGACCAGCGCAGTCTGCGAGCCACCAAACCTTTTGCGGAGGCTTACCACTTTAATAACATCCTGACCAATCACAGCAGCTGTGGACATCGCGGCCACAATTTCATCGGCGCTTGTCCATTGATCGAGGTCACATATCTCGACAAGGGCCCTCTGCTGGAGCGCACGCACCTCCACCTCCGAACCAGCGGACCTAGCGATTTCAGCGCGTACCGCTTCGACTTGTGTTTGATCGCCTCTGACCTCAATGAGTAGGCCACCGGATTTGGCTTGCCTCATTTTCACCACGCTGTTGCCAATTATTTCAGCATTTACTCCGCCACGTATCTTCCTGGCCAGTTCAGGGAATTCCTCAGTACTTACATTGACGAGTATTGCCGACGGGCGAGACCTGATTCTCTGCTGCTTAATTACCTGTTTCGCACTTACCCCTTCCCGGATTGGTTTAACAGGCACCTCGGTCGTGCCATCTGTCTCAGCTTTCTTCCCGATGGGATTCAACTTTTTCGCCGGCTTCTTCCTCACCACCTCCGTCCATAACTCTGGTCCACCGTCCATTCTATCGCCTCCGATGTTGTCCTGAGGCATAGAATCCCACCAACAGGGACTCTGTGTCGCGGCGTCACTAGTCGTGATGCACGAAGGGTTGATTACAGATTCCATGGCAGCATTCTTGGCACTAGCTGTTGCGGCGCTGAACGCTTTGGACTCTTCTGATTCCTTCAACATTTCTGCAATGTTCTGGCGCTGTTTGTGTGCGCCTGTGGCTTGTTTAAAAGCATTCATTGCTTCCGCGAGAGCCGTTTGCACAGGTTTCGCAACATTCTTGGCTTCTCTTACCGCCTCGAGCATGGTCAGAAGCCTTCTGCCCACTCTATCGAACCATTCCCTCTCAATTCTGTCCGTCTTTTCCAGGGTTTCGCCGAGCTGCTTCTCCGACATCTTCTCCGACTTCGCCTTGTCTATCTGAGCCGACTGGATGTTACTGCCGCTGGCAATTAGCTTGTCGGCTAAGGTCTCAGCTCTAGTAGTAGATAGAGCAACGGGGGCCTGGCTGGCCACCCCCGCACCCTCACGGTCGTTGGATGACGACCGTAGTGGGCCCGCTACGTTGGATCCGGCTTTGGCCCCGGATCCACCCACTACTGCCGGCACCTGGGGGTCCGAATCCCCTGGTGCGGTAACCAAATTTCTGTTTTGAACGTCCATTTGTAGTTTTTATAAAGGGTGCCTCTCCCTTGCATTTTACCTACTGCCAGGGGATTTTATTTCGGTGTTACCTTCACCTATGTCCGTTTGCAGGCGCTTGCAGGTGGACAAGACCTGCCCGACCAGTTAAGGTCAGGCTCTGTGTGTGGGCCTAAGTAAGGCTGGGACCGCTTGGTAAGACCTAATTAAAGGCCCGCAAGCTCCCCCACCGCGTCAAGGTGGGTCCCGTCGGGGGAGAGACTCGTACCACCTATACTCCGACGACGATACGCCGCTCCACGGTTTCAAGCATCATCCGAGAGCCGTTCAACAACGACGACGCCGACCCACGGATACCGCCGCAGTTCGCAAATCATCAAACGTTCAGCGGTTTCCGACTTCACTTCAATAAAACGGCCCTTTTTAGGGCCAACACATCACCAATCCCGGCGCTTAATTAAGCTGTCCGACCCGAGCCAGGTTCATCGTCGGGGTACCGCTTATTTAAGTTTGTACCGACGACGGCCAGATCCCCCATTCCCGATATTGTATTATATACTATGCACGAAATTATACTTAATTGTACAAATAGCGTCCGGTAGCTACCCGACTAATACCCAAGCGCCTCCGATTGTGTCGACTCACTTATTTAAGTCTGGTCGACACAAATCGACGCTTTACTAAATCCCCAATATTATTTATGTATATAATTGTAAAAACATAGAAATAGAGATACCTAATTACCAAAAAACCAAAGTCTAACATTTATTTAAGACACGGGCCGTCCATCCGGGCGAACCGTTTCATATTGTAACAATATATTAGGAGCCTTGTATTTAATTTTAAAATCTTAGATCTAAAAAGAAAAACTTTTATGAATTTATATCTAAGATAATTTGAACATTGCCGTAATTTTTACGTATTTAGACAAAATTTGAACTTTTAATGCTTATAAAAAAATAATTTTATATGAATTTCCGGTGGACATTTTTTTTTTTATGATAAAGATTGATAAACTTATAACGAATCTTGTATTAAATTTTCAAATCTTAGATTTAAAAAGAAAATTTTTATAAATTTCTAGCTTAAAATATTTTGCGAATTTTCGTGATTTTTACGTATGTTGTCAAAATTCAAACTTTGAATGCTTATAAAAAAAAATTGTGACTATGAATTTATTTTATTTTTCAACTGCTATTGTAACAATATGTTAAGAGCCTTCTAATCAATTTTCGAGATTTTCTACCCAACAAATAAATTGTTATCGATACTAATGATTGAAAATTGCATATACCTAGTGAATGTATAGTTCAACTTAAGTCTACTTTTGAAAATTGCATGGTGAATAGAATATACATTTGTTGTCATTTGTTTTAAAGTTACATCAAAAACCAAAGTCGATTTTGTCAAAAATTGATTGTGAGTAAAATTTCACTTTTTTCCATTAATTTTTAGTTTGTTTATCCCGATTATTTAGACAAATATTAAGATTACTTTTGACCCCCCCCCCCCCCACAAAGTACCAACTAGATTCACTTTCTGATCAAACGAGGTATTGAAGTCAAAAATCGAAGAACTTTTAGTGCCCCAAAACGTGATGACAGACACAAAAAAAACACACACACACATCATGCTAAAATCAATACATTCCTTGCTCCGCTCAGAATCTAAAATTATTATTTAATTAACCGTGAAATTGTTATGGTTAATAATCTAGGGAAAATAGAAAAATACTGAAATCTTGTGACGATAAATCTTAATTTTACACGTGAATATCAAAATTAGCTGAAATTAACAAACCGCAATCTGAGATACTCAAAAAGCATTTGTAAAATTTCACTGATAATTATTCTTATTATTGTACTCGTAATAAACAAAACTTAAATGGAACCTGTTGGAATTATAAACAAAACACCCTATATCGTGTAGTATATAAGTAATATGTTCACACTGTAGTTCAGCAGACGCTGACTATACATTTTTATAATGCTATAGCAAATATGTCTTGTGTAGCTAGTATACACAGTTAGTCATTGATTTATATTACGCCTCATAACACTAATGTACATCGTATCATTATACTTATTAGTAGGGGTGGGATTTCGATGCACTTTGCATTGTTTTTCAAAGCTTACTGTGCAATGCTCGTCTTGTCACAAATTTATTTTATGTACATTTGAATGAGAATAAGAAAGTTTATTTTGCATTTTTTTGCATTTTTTGGCAATTTTTAGTTTTTAGGTCATTTTCTTAATTTTTTAGGGCATTTTAGAGTTTTTGGAAACCAAGTGTATGAATTTGAAATTTTATTTTAAGATTTTAAGATTTTTACACTAACATGGTTTTTAAATAAATATAACAGATTATAAGTAGGTACTCCTAATTCGTATTATATTATCGGAAAAGGTTTGAGTAACTTTTTATTGTAATTTATGCTAAAATTATTAAAAATTAAAAAAATTGTAGATTTATTGCCCTTTTTTAGGGCATTTTTCGGGGTTTTTAGGGCATTATTTTGAGTTTTTAGGTCATAAAAGCATTTTTTTTAGGACATTTTTCGTGGTTTTTGAGGGCATTAAAATCCCAGCCCTACTTATTAGTATTGAAGATTTTGACTTTTCCTACTCCGGTAGCCATTAAATGGCTGAAGATTCTTCCCAGGTTAGTGTTAATGATTCTGAAAGTTCCAAATGCTCCGATATTGATGTTGATACAGGTAATACTCTTACGCAATCATGGTTTGAAGAAGAATCTGATATGCCTAATTTTAATTTTACGAAACAAAACGAATTACTGGTTTTAATACCAGGAGATGGAAATCCTATACATTTTTTTTTCTTATTATTCGAAGATGATTTCATTAATTTATTGGTCGATGAAACTAACAGTTACGCAGAAAAAGAGTTTCTACTTATTGGTGGTTATCCGAGTTCACGTATACCTGGAAACCCACGAATAAAGACGTAATGCTGACTTTTTTAGCTCTGATTATTCATACTGGCACGATAAAGCTAAATAGATTGAATGATTATCGGAAAAAGCCCCATTTGTTTAATATAACTTGCTTTTCAAATTATATGAGTAGGGATCGTTTTTTAGTAATAATGCGCTGTTTTCACTTTGCTTCAAATATTGATGACCAAGCACAACCTTTAGATCGCTTGTACAAAGTTAGACTATTAATTTATTTTTATAATAAAATGAATGCTATATACTATCCAAAAACAGAGCTATTACTTGATGAATCTATGGTTTTGTGGAGAGGACGTCTTGTTTTTCGGCAATATATTCAAAATAAGCACCATAAATATGGCATAAAACTATATATGCTAACAGAACCGGCTGGTTTAGTTATAAAGTTCGCTGTTTATACTGGAGTATTTGATGATGTGGGAGAACAAGGCCATGCTTCTAAAGTAGTTTTGCATTTAATGTCTGAAAAATTAGAAAATGGTCACTACTTGTACATGGATAATTTTTACAACAGATTTGATTTGGCAACTTTATTAATTCAGAAAAATACGTATTGTACCGTAACGTTGAGATTAAATAGGAAAAATACACCATTAGAAGTGAAACGGGCAAAATTGAAGAAGGACGAAACTATTGCTATAGTCGGGAGCACGAAAAATGAGCGTTGGCACCCGCGACCCGTTGTTCGTACCCACTCTTGTAGCCATTGGTTCTCAACTTTATACCGTCACACTGCCGTTACGTATCGTAATTATTTTAGTTTGCTAATTTGATAACCACTTTAGAAAAACAGCCGCTTGGCGCGTGACGGGCAGCGATCATTTTTCGTGCCCCCGACTATAGGTATTCAAATGGCGTGGTAATTGGAAAGTGGAGAGGCAAAAGAGAGGTCGCTTATATATCAACAGAATTTAAAAACAACTTGGTAGTTTCTACAAATAGACGTGGCCATAATCAAACTAAACCAGAACCTATTGTTAACTATAACAAGTTCATGAGTGGTATATACCGGCAGGACCATATTCAAAGTTACTATCTTTGCACTAGAAAAACTATTCGATGGTACAAAAAAATTGGGATACATATTGTACAAATGTTGTTAATGAACTCATTTTACTTATATAATAAATATAAAATTGGATCTAATATGCCATTATACGACTATCGTTTATCTGTATTGAGCGTTCTTCTACCAAAAATTCCAAAACCAATATTATTATCGTCAAAAGCGAATCATTTACCAAAAAAACACGAAGTTGGAAAAACTGGAAGAGCAATAAGAAAAAGATGTCAACTATGTTATACGCAGAATATTCGAAAAGATACTGTATATTTTTGTGATGCTTGCCCAGAAAACCCCAATCTGTGTCAACAACCATTGTTGTGGCTTAATCAAATTAAATATTTGATTTCCCAGCCAGCCATACATTTGTAATATATTAAATGTATATAAGTCCTTTCGCGATATTAGGCCTTGGTATGTGTGACTGATAGCAGCTTATTAGTAGGTTGCTATATCACAATATTAGTCGTATTAATGTAACTGCTCGTATCCGTCCCTAACTTTGTTTTTATATAATTCAAGTTGGACATGATTTTTTGTTGCTTGAGCAAGACGATCAAGTGTGTACAGTGGCTGACGGTCAGTCATATTTTCTTGGTTTTTTTCATGTTTGTCTTCAAAAAGAACAATTATCGAAACGTTCTATGTTAGCACCATATGCGGTCAGCTTTGGTAATTATTGTTCTGTAGCATTGTCGGTAACACAATCATCATTGTTATCTTCTAGTCTAGGATGATTCATACAATTTATACTTTGACTGTCGTTTCAATAACCTGGGTTGCTGTACTGTGATAGTAGTGTCAACGCACAGTGTGTCTATGGTGAATTGGTGAAAGTTGACTTCTTCTGTGAGTGGGTTAGCGGTATGACGGTGTGTGTGCAGGATCACACCTGTTATTTTTATTGTATTAATTCATATACATACGGATCCTGGCACCACGTTATACCATAACCTCACTATAGGTAGGTGGTGCACCACAAAAAAACATTTTAACTCCTATAAATTATTTATGTATTGCATTTATCTGTATGTTGTTACCTTAATTTATATTGTTAATTATTATCTGTGCTGTCAGGCCACTTAACCTTAAACCAAAGCCCGCCTAAATAAGCTCTTTGGCCCCAACAATCATGTTTCAATAATTTTCATTCAAGAACAAATATTTAGTACAAGTAATTTATAAGTACATGAGGTTAGTATTAAGTATAAAATTTCAATAATGTTTAAGTTTTTTAATAAAAATAAAAATGAGATTATATAAAATGTTTGATAATTGTACACGATTGTTTTATAACTAATATTGTAATAAAGTAGTAAAGTATTTGAATAATAATTATTTTAACTTATTTTACCGGCAGTGTACATAGAATTTATAATAACATGTAAATGCTTGGCAAGATCACTGGACTACAATGTTTTAATGCCTCAATTCCATTAGATGGTGTAACATTCAGAAGGGCAAGTTTTAGCTTCCACATTTTAAGTTCACCAAGAACGGTAGACAATTCATTATCAGATAAGTAGAATGAAACGAGCGATTCAAAATCAGCTTCATTAGAACCTTCATTGTTGTCAGATAAACAATGAAACCAGGTCACTGACCCCAGCACCACAAAGTTAAATTTTTGGTGAAAAAATGGTTTCACAAATTAGTAACCAATTCGTAATAATTCGTAACCACGAATTCGGAATTCGTAACCTAAGCATATCCGCCCAATAACCATTTTCTATTTCCGGGTGCCAGTGTCAGTTGACTCCAGCACCTGAAACTCGGAAAAACGTCGTACAGTGTCCGAAATGGTTTCATAAATTAGTAACCAATTCGTAATAATTCGTAACCACGAATTCGGAATTTGTAACCTAAGTTTATTCGTCCAAAACTAATTTTAACTTCTGCACCCCCAAGGTTAGGAAAAAAATAAAAACATTAATTGTCTATTAAAAGGTGACTATTTTAAAGTAAATACTTTCATTACTTAAAATAATTTGTACTGTATAAATAAATACATCATTTTATTATGTTCCTATATGAATTATCGCTTATTAGTTATTACTAATAACTAATTGTATTTTTTTTTTATTATAACATGTCACATATTATATGTAGTTATTAATGATACAATGACATTATGTTACATATATTTATATGATGAAATCATTTTTGCTAAAAAAACTGTATATATCACATAATATTATATAATTTGTCATCCTTACTTATACAAAATAATTCAAATATAAGTATCACCCTTGGTATCACCATTAAGTTCTGCTACCTTTGAGTGCAGTTTTTCTAGAATGCCCCAGAATAAAAATTTCTTATGGTCATTTTATAAATTTTATAACAAATATTTACTAATATATCAAGATTAAATATTGAAAGGGATATAACAAAATGTTTAAAAAGTGAACAAATTTTGAATAAGTATAACTTGCATTCAAGAAAAATTTTGTGAAAATAATTTTATCGATTCATATTTTGTTAATTATTGGTTATTGTATTAACAATATTAAAATGAAATACATAAACATGCCTTTACAAATATTGTAATTTTATGAATAATGTGAAGACTAAGGATTATAGGGTCTGTGGGTGGTGGGGGGAACCCTCAAGGATCTATGAGCACTTCACTTTTTGTATACTCCTAAAAATATTGGTACTAGGTATGATAGGTTTTATACGTAAATATAGAAAAACATTTTGTACTTGGACATATTTAATTTAAAAATTATTATTTAATTAACTTATTTAAGTCCAAATATTATGACTAATTGCTATCTGATACAAAAAAATTAATATTTTTTATAATATAAATCTAGGTATTGTGTACCTATAATTTTAATATTTAAAATGCATGTAAAATCAAATAGTTAAGTACGTTATGATAAATGTTCTATTCAAGGAAAAATAATTTCAATTATTCATAAATTATACTTCTTTTTAATGAATCAATTAAATGTAACAATCAATAAGAATAATTAAAATATATAGCTTGAAAATAATCAAAGTGTAAATATAATTAATTCAATATTAACTTCACATCGCTGGTTTACATTTAAAACTTTTTCTTTACAGTCATCGTATAACTCCCATCTGTCATTAGACCTATATGCATACGTAGTATAGTGACCAGTTCTGTTAAACCTAAGGTTTCCTCTTGTTGGTGAACTGAATGCAACAATCCTTCTAACCTTATATTCTTTTTTGTTAATTACGATTTTTTTTGTAACATTTTCGAGACGCATTTTGAAAGGCGTCACATAATTTTGATTGATTGTATCTAGTGGTGCACTTTCAATGTCTTTACTTATATCAGCGTACAACCCTGCAATCATATAAGACGATTAAAAATAATTATATTTCTCATAATTTTTTATTATAATATTAAAGTGTATTCTAATATTTTACCTGCTGGCATGGAGTTAAGTTCAATAATTAAATATTCTCCTAGTGTTATAATTTAATTTTTCTTAGTCTCACAAGATTCACATATCTCATCTAAATTATATATATTTTCTATTTCATTTTGTACATCAATTTTTTCATCATACACGTTTATTGATAATACAGTTGATGACAAAACTGTTTTTTTCATATATTTTTCACATAGTTCATTAGTACAATTTATATGACGTGCTATAGATGGCAATTCTTTAAAAAGTTTATTTGTTTACTGGTTGTTGTATCTGTCACATCTATAAGTTGTATACCTCCAACTAAAAGTGTGCTTTTAAAATGTGGATATATTAATTCAACTCTTTTATTATACATTTTTTTCCTGTTGGATTTAACATATCTAGTATAAATTCAATTAATTTATTTTTATTAACATTATGGGATAAAAATTTTTTGAAATCTTTACTATCAGATGCTTAGCATGCCAAAACAGTCATCAAAAAATCAATGGCACAAGTATTACTCAATACAAATTTATTGTTGACTCCAGATATTTCTTTAATTTTTATAGTTCGATTTTTAAATAAATTTCCGTTTTTAAGAAAATAAACTGAAGCTAATGATCCTTTTTCATTCAAATTCAATTCATCAAATCCTGGCTGTTTAGAAATATATGAAGAAGCAGATCGTGGTATTTCAGATTTTTTAGCTATATGTTTTTTTCCCCCATTTTTCTGTTTGCACAAATTAGGCAAAGTCTTTCTTCTCCACATCCTTCTTCTGTGCCCGGGGCTGGAACTAGAACAACCAAATACATGAATATTAGTTTGACATATTTTACATTTGTGAAGACCAGTAAGGATAGTCACCATTACTACATGCCAAACATGAGTTAGACGGCCTTTGCGCTATTAAATTACTGCCCCTTTCACAATTTACTAGATGCCCTATGTCATCTCCATGATCTATTCGTATTTTGTCATCTACGCTATCTTCGTGGTCTTCTTCTACTTCGTGATTAACGTATTCTTCAAATTCTATATCATTCTCGTTATCTTCATTAATTATATCATCACATTTCTCTCTTTCATCAATATTTTGTGTTGAACCTTGCAGAAGTAGATGGTCGCCTCTGTAATATTGAATTAATTTTTCTAAAAATGTATCTACTCTTAATGGTAGTACATCATTATGGAAGACTCGGTGTTTTAAATTATTAAAGTTGCTCTCGATTCGGCTACTAGATGCTGTTTCACTTCCATATCCAAATAATGGCCTCATTATTCCTGACCAACATGGAAATAATGTCATTGCATTTATTATGTGAGGTACTATTTCCATCTCGTATTGGACATTATCTTCTATACCTATAATAAACAAAACCAAAAATTAAATAACATTTTCAGAAACATAGGGCAATCATGACATTTACCTTTTAATCCTAATTCTACTTTTAACTGACATTCGTTTGCAATTGATTAGGTCCATTATTTGAACGATGAATTACTAATAGGCATTAACTCATTATTATCTAATTCATCATCATTTTGTGGTGAAATATTTTCCTCTTGATTTATTTCAATTAGTGGATCGGCAAAATCAATGACATTAGCAGTTATGCGATTCTTGAGGTATATTTTTGATTCAGCACATAGTGTTCGCTCGCCGTGCTCATCTAGCCCATCAGTTTCACTAAATGCTATAGTAAAAATTGCTTCCAAGATAGTTTTAGCTTCAGTTAAGTTAGTGCATAGTACTAAAAGTCCTATTGCTCGTATATATAGCTGTTTGGTTCGTATAAACTTCGTGTGTTTCATACATGGCCATTGTGTTACGACATGCATGAAATGGTTAACATCATTCCGTATGTAACAAAATGGAATTTCTGTGCAGTTTTGTCCTAGTGTAAGTTTCATACAAACATCTAAATACATCTCAAGAGAAGTAAACTGCGTAAAACTTTGAAACAGAGCTGACATTAGAGCTAGAGATTGATCACATATTACAACTTTAGGAGACTGAACACCACACCGAAGCCATCGTTGAATCCACACTCTGAAAGAAATATTATCATGCTCTTCAGATAACATTGATAAAACAGTAAATGTTTGTTCGTTGACTTTCATTACACAATCGTATAAAAATATTGATCCACTATATGTATTATTTTGTCGTTTTAATTTTCTAACACCAGTTGCATCAAAACACATGGTTGGTGTATCAACCATAGAATACGATTCTTTATACACTTTAAGTTGAAGATCACTCCAAAATGAACAAAAAACTTATTAATACCAATGTTACGAATAGCAGAACCATATCCTCCATTTTCTTTCATTAAACATAAGGCTAATACTAGATCTGCATGTAGCCTTTGAGCTTCGATCGCTCTACTTTTGGCATTTTGTAAGCTATTTAAATTAGGTACTTGTGCTGGAATTAAATCACCTAGAATTACATTAAGTATATATTATTTATTAAATATTTTAATTGTATTTCTGAAAATGTTTATCAGGCCGTTAGTTTAGTATGAATTTGTAAATATTGTCTAATTTGTCTGTTGTAAATATTTATTTATTTTTTATTGGATTTATTAAAAATAAGTTATTGTTATCAAATTATTGTTTAAGATGTGAGGTTTGTAGACGTCTTAATCTTCTATTAGTATACAAAAAGAAATATATATTTCAAACAAAATATTCAAATTACACTTGAACTAAAGACATGATTTAAGTAATTTTAATAGTATAGAAATTAATCAACAATAAGAAACCTTCACTCATAAGACGATTTGCTTCAGTTTTTCTATATACCGATGGAACCACTTTCATTTGAGATCACGACGTTGAGCCGACAACCAGTAGGCCGACAAGATATTAGGCCGACGGACCTTTGGCCGACAAGATATCAGGCCGACAGATTATCTAAATTAGGTTATATATTAATATAAAATAAAAATGTATTACTAAATTACAATTTGTTATTCATATTTCATATAATCAATATAAATCGTCTAAAAATATTCGTTTTAATAATACAAAATTAAAAAAATAAAATAAAATAATATTCGTTTTAATAATTTGAAATTAAAATAAGTAATAATAATTGCATTTATAGTTTTATATTATAAGCTATACCTTTCAAAAAATCGTTGATGGTCCAATTACATTTATCATCAATAATATTATTTAATCTTTTCTTACGAGCAGCATATTTTGGATGTTGTCGAAGCTTTGGTTCACCCGACAATATTAATTCAATTTGACCTAAAATACCAGATTTAATTATTAGTTATAAATTAAATAAATATTATGTTAAATAAATTATACATAACTACACTTGTACTAACCTATTGTGTTCTGTTGTTCTTTTTGCATTTCTGAAATAATATGTAAACAGCCAATATGATCCGCTCCAATTAGAGTCTTCCAACGTTTATACCACGATTCTACTTTGTTTTGAGTTCGAGGTATATCTAGTTCGTTATTATGACTTACTGACCAAAATTCTGGTGGAAATAAGGGTGGAGACCGAGACACTGTTCCGTTTCTAAATGTTCGACGAATTTTACCATTTACATAATTCTCATCAAACCAATTATAAATTTCAACTGGTATATACTGTTTTATTTCATTAAATGCAGTATATATTTCATTTGGTTGTAAAAATGCCAATGCAGGAATATATCGTAATTTTAAACTGAAATGTTCATCTGTACCATACTCAGTAACCAATCCACACGATTGAATTTTCCTCCAAACATTTTGTGCCAAATGAAAAAAGCATCCTTTATGGCCACACTCTGGAAATGAACTGTGTATTGCATTTATTGTTGCTTTCTCAAAATCGGTTATTATACATGCTGGATTAAGTTCATAACCGAAGTTATTACCTATCTCAATCAGATCTTGAAATAATTGTTCATAACATTTTTGATTTTTACTTGACATTAATACATAAACTAGTGGAAGAATTCTCGAGTTAATTCCTCCAATTGGTGCGTGAATAGTATACATTTGTAAAAATATATTTGGGACTGTCTTGAAAGTCCCATCCATAATCCAAAATTTAGCTCGTACAAGTTTTTCAATTTCAAATTTAGTTGAAAAAATCAATATTTTATCATTTTCTATTTTTGACTCACGTAATAGAAATAACTCTCCGGCAAAAGTATTTCGTAGGCTTATAGGAATATTAATTTCTTCTAAATTTGTTGGTTCAGCTGGTAAACATTTTCTTCTTTTACGTTTGATAATTTTCCGTACAGCTTCAGGACGAGGTAAATATGGTTGAATACTTAAAGGTATATTACTAATTACTTCTTGCAAAATTTGCGAAGGTTTATCACGTGTCGAATGCGCTCGTTTTTTTATATTAGTTCGAAAATCTATAACTGTAGCCCTATGTGCTTCGGGTGCATGATTGTGATCTGTAGGCGTTCCATAAAGTGTATGTACACCATTGACACAATCAGTCGTAGCCCTGGCACTACAATTTTCAGTTGTTTCGGCATTTTTCCTATGGACTCTTTTTTCACATTCCCAGTTGTACCGATTTTCACGCATTTTATTTTTGACCATAACATAGCCATTTATAAAAAGTTTGTTGTTCGAAAAAACACACTCCATTATTATAAAACAAATACGACGATGGCACAAACATCACTGATTCAATATAACATTAGAGCATAACACAAATGTATAATATTGGTTCAATATCTTACGAGATATCTTTCGTATCTCAAATATTTGCTTTGATAAATATCGCTATTATTATTATTTGGATAATAATATAATATCATTAATATCTTAATCTTAATAATAATAATACCTATCGTCGGGTCAACGGCCGTCGGCTCAACGGACGCCGGTTTAACGGCCGTCGGCTTACCGTCCTAGTCCCCTTTCATTTCTATCATCGACGATACTCTCTCTCTCTCTATGGTTTCAATCCGTAGATTGGTTTTCAGCCATCTTCCAGTCTTCTCTCTTATCCGCCTTCCTTTTCATTTCCACATACGAGTTACATCCTTGGTCCTTTATTATCTGTTGAATAAATTCTAATCTTGGTCTACCCCTACGGTTATTTCCCTCTATTGTTCCGTCTATTACCAATTTCAACAATCCTTCGTGTCTCATGATATGGCCTATCCATTCATTCCGCCTTCTGACTATGTTATTCCATAGTAACTTTCCATCTGATAGTCTTTCCAGTACTTCTACATTGGTTACTCTTTCCATTCAGCTTATCCTTAGCATCCTTCTATAGCACCACATTTCAAACGCCTCAAGTCTTCTTTTTTCCTCTGTTGTTATTGTCCAGATTTCACACCCGTACAGGGCAATGCTCCATACATACGTCTTTAACAGGTTCTTTCTAATTTTCAGACTCATGCTTCTTGATGTAAATATAGTTTTCTTTTTGTTAAAGGCTATTTCAGCTTGACAGATACGTTTTATAATTTCACTTCTGTTTCTTCCATCCATGCTGATTGTGCTTCCCAGGTATGAAACTCATCTACTTGTTATATTGTTTGATTTCGTATTTTTATCTGTATTTTTGTATTATTTTCCCTTTTACATACCATTACTTTTGTTTTCTTCATATTTATTCTCAATTCCAGCTCTTTTTCGAATGTTTTATCCATAGCATTAATTAGTTGAGCCAGATCTTCCTTGCTCTCAGCAATTAAAGCTATGTCATCGGCAAAACGTAACATACTTATTTTTTGTCCGTTAATCTTAATCCCTAGCTTGGCATTTTCGTTTATCATATCTACTGCTTCTTGGATATATGCGTTGAATATAATTTGGGATAATGTACAACCTGTATCGACGATACAGCTCGGTGTAATAATTCCGATCCCATCAAACGGCGCCTTTTTCTGTGTTTCTCTTTAGAGTGGCCATAATATGTACAGTGCATTACAACTCTAAAATTATACAATAAATTCAACTTGTGTATTGAGAAAAATAATTATGATTAAAAAAGAATATTTTTACCTTGCATCAAAAGAGACTATCACACTGTCTCCAATGTTGGCTGGGGGGACATATATATACTATACATATATATATATATATATATATATATGTCGTAGGCATATAGTCAAATCAGGCATTTTATTAAATGCCTAGGCATATAGTCAAAGAATTTAATGTTTATGCAATTTCACTAAACGCCTATTTCATGCCAGGCAAATAATAAAAAAAACATTTTGTATTATTTAAAAAATTTAAATATATTTTCTATCAGTTATTTATTGCTATTATATATATACATAAAAAGCTGTGTATTATTTATTAATATGAAAAACACGTAGGTATATGAAATAAAATGATTAATTGTGTGTTAATTATTATTTAGTATTGTTTTAAAAATGAAATCATAAATATATTCAGGTAATAAATAATTAGATGTGATAGACTTAAATGATAGTATAGGAGTATATTGTATAGCCTATATATCGCGTTTATTGTACGAGTAGTAAGTACTATATATTCTTATTAAATAAAAATAAAAGTTCCATTGGTTTTTACCTTGGAAAACTAACGTAAGTACTAGCTTGTATGAGAACCTTATCTATATTGAGTACTGTGGGACAAATTATAATCTTATCGATTATAACGACAAAAATATGGCGTTATGGAAATAGAGATACAGAACATGCGATTGAATTGTACAATAATTTAGTTTAGTACGTCTATTTACGTAAACGTAAATCGTATGTAGTTTGATCGTGATTGCATGTAATATTGTAACATAGGTATACCTATATGTTCCAGTAAATGCTACCAAATAACAACCATGTGACAACAAGTAATAGGTAACAAAAACTTGTAATTATAATATAACTTTTTTTATTATTTCATTTTTAAAACAATATTAACAGTTAACACAATGACACAAATTAAACATATTATTTAATATACCTACGTGTTTTTCATATTAATAAATAATACACAGCTTTTTTTATATATAAAATAGCAATAAATAACTGATAGAAAAAATATTTAAATTTTTTAAATAATACAAAATGTTTTTTTATTATTTGCCTGGCATGAAATAGGCATTTAGTGAAATTACATAAACATTAAATTCTTTAACTATATGCCTAGGGCCTAGGCATTTAATAAAATGCCTGATTCGACTATATGCCTACGACATATATATAAGGTATACCTTTACCTATAGCTATACGTATTAATAAGATCTAAAAATATGAATTTCATCACGTTTTTTTTATCCAATAATAGTTAATTTTAAAATATTGATTGTTTTTCCTCTATATTATACTAAAAAGTCATGTTTTTCACATGGGACGTTTTCCTACCACGATGGCGACGAAATATTGTAGGAGTGGTCAGTCAAACGATATTATAGGTAAACATAATATACAAACGCGTAGGTATACATATACTACTATATATACATTGACAGGTATCGTACGATATCATATTTATATATATATATAGCAATGTGTTGAATTTTTAAATTCTGTGCCTCGTGCTTGCATAAAAATATATAGTTGATATATTATAATATGTACATCAGCTGTAATCATTGTACAGCCGGATGACCTAAATAGTGTCGCGTAATGATAGTTTGGACGTACGCCCATTTACCGGCGGTCGGTCGTTAATATTTAAAGACATCGAATGCCGTGTACGAACAATATATAGCTGGTTCTGTTCCTACTATGTCGTCGTACAGATACAACCTAATATTATGTACGACTTGTGCTGCACGACATCCAACTGCGGTACATAATAACACGGGTATGCGCATATTTTATGTGTATAAAATACGCCACCGTGTATGTTTGCTGTCGTTAGAAAAATATAAAGGTAGGTAGGTAATAAACTAATAACTAATAGGTAACACACGCGCCCGAATACGATATGATATTTTTATTGTATAATTATATGTTGAGCGTGTCACGAAGCGTTTGTGCCTCCGCCGCTCGTGTCCATTGATACGATTATGCTCGACATTCCGGTCGATTTTTTTTGAACACGACATTCTACGAAGAAGAAAATGAGGAAGTATAGGTAACCAATCTGCCGAATATATTACAGTCATGTTTTGTATGTGTTGTCAGTGATGTTGAGCTCGCACAATCAAATTTTGTCAAAAACGTTGCATTTTAAAATATCATTGTGTGAATAAAATAATGATAATATTCATAAAAGGTTTAAGTATATCCACGAATAATATAATTCGTTTTAATAATTAAAAATTTGTAAAGTCTATAGAGTATAAATACCTCGAAAATAATCAAAATATTTATAAATTATATTATGTGTAAGAAATTATAATTTAAATATTTTGTGAAAACTTCAAGTAACCAAAATGGGTCTTGAAAAAACAAAATCTATTTTGGGAGAATAAAGATTAAAAAAATTAAAAATTATCATTTTTCCTTAAACTTTTATTTTCGTCTTTGTATAAGTACCCCACTCACACTAAAAATTATTTACGACTAACACGTGAATCGTTGGTTGTGATATCAGTTAAGAAATTGCCTAACTGTTTCTCCTTAAATAAGGAAAGATCCAGACCTGGGGATAAACGAGTTAAAAATTAAGTTAATTTTAACTTTTTTAAATTTAATTTTCATTAACTTAATTTTTTCTCGCAGATAGCCTGCTATGTTCTATGTTCTTTTCATAGAAATAGTCTTAAAACCCTACAGCAGTAAGCCCCTTAAAACTATTATTTTTAAGACATGACAAATTGTGGAATACAAAAAATAAGACACAATTATTTTGATTATTTATTTTATTAGATATTATTAAATAGATTATACTATTGGCTATACAATATATAGTATCCTTTATATATATTTATATCAATATAGCATAATTATGATTTATGGTTATTCTATATTAAATTGATAATTTATTAATATTATTCAACAAAATACATATTCTTCACTACTCAAGATATAACTAGAAAACTATTTTTAAAAACAGAGTTAGGTATATTATATTATAAATTATTATTATTATTATAATATTTATATTATAAATATATTTTATTATAAATATATTGTATTATTAATAAGATATATTATAAGATATAGGTAACAATCCATGATTAAATTAATAATCATTAATGTTATGCCAAGCAATATGTTTTTCAAACATTTTTATCATTTTAAAATAGTAATTCTAAAGAGCTAAACTGCCGACTAATGTGTAGACAAAAAGGCTAAACAAATTTTAGTTAGTTTGGTGAATCAAAAAGGCTTAGATTTTTGAGAAAAAAAAGAAATGAATAAGTAACCTATAAATATACATATTTTTCTCTGGTAAAAATAGCATGGTGACATAGTTACTAGAAGATCCTTCCCCAATACTATACTAATTACAACTTGAAAAAAAAGTATCAAAAAATTTCTGAATTATTTTTAATACATTTTTCAAAAAACTTTCTAATTATTAATGTCAACGCAACAGGTCAGCAATTGTTACAATCTTAATAATTATCTTAAATGTATAATATATAAATAATTAGTAAACAAATATTAGATATAATAATTAAGTATTTAACTAGGAATAACAACAAGCAACTCTATATACCTGTATAGTACAATAATTCATAAATATTTAAAGCTATTATTTTGTAAATAATTACAATTTAGCTATCAATACCCTCAATACTAATATTTAAAATTAAGTATTATAAGTTAACATGGTTTATACAATGTGTCTCAAATACCTAAATACAAGCCTAGATTTGATAAATGCTATGGTTTGGGTTTAAAAGTGGCAATCTCATTTTCTACAACTTTCAATGATATATTTTAATTATCAGATTAGCCGTTTTAAAAATACATTAATTAGTGATTTAGTTTTCAACATTAGGTCTTTTATCTCAGCTACTACTTATAATATAGTAACACAATTTTAATGACCAAAACTCATATTAATCAAAAAATGATAAACCATATTAGACCCAAACCACATTATGTTATTTACATATTAAAAGTAGGTATAAGTAGTCTTGGAAATGCAGGTCTACCCATATATTTAAAAATAATAATAATAATAAAATGTTAATACATTGAAGAGGAGAAAAGTACCATAACAACTAATCAAAAAAATAAACATAATATTATGATAAATATATCATACACCTTAGTATAAATTATTTTAACTCAATTTAACGAATATTTATTATTAATATGTTTGTAATTTTGCATTAATTAGAATATTTATTAATAACTTAATATGTATCTAATTTTTATTTGTTTACTCAAGTAATTTATCTGAAATATAGTACTCTAAAACACAATCATATACATATTATATTATATGAAAAATAGATAACTATTTAAATCAAGAATTTTATTGAATATTACATTTTATTAAATTCATACAATATAATTTTTAACCCTTGTTACATAATACATTAACATAAATACTTTACTTTCTTATACACAAATTGGAATTCAAACAAAGTAAAACTATTAAAATCCACTAAAGCTAAATATTTATGAACTGATTTGAATTATATTAACTTATTTTAATAAAATAAAATATAATAGATACCTATCTATATGGTAAAAAAAAAAAATAATTAAATAATTTACAATTGAAACATACAATAAATCATAATAAGTAAAAAAAAATTACTGTGACAAATAACAATGAAAAGTTACATGTAATAATGTAATGGACACAATTAAATCAACTATAAATACAGTTTCTTTTAATTAAATCCATTTAATGATGTTTTGAATACATAATTATTTTCTGAGTTTATTACCAAAGCCTTTTTATTTATAGTTGATATTTTTTGTTGCAAACTATTAGAATTCACTTGATATTGATAATTGTCAATTGATTTTATATTAATATTTACCTTCTTAAGTAAAATAAAATAAATGTAATATGATGTTTACAATTGAATAAACGCATACTAAATCGTAATAATAAATCAAAAAAAAAAAAACTATTCTTTACTAATATATATATATATATATATATATATGCATGTATGAAAAATTGTATATAATAGTAAGTTACATATTAAGTTTAATACACAAAAACTAAACAACATACACAGGTTTTATGATACTTAAAATATATAATTATCTTCTGAAATATTAGAATTTGCTTAATATTTAAAAAACTGATTTATATAATATTTACTTTCTTAAGTAATAAATAAAAATACACATCTTGTGAAGCTTACATACAACTATAATATACAGCATATCGAAATTAGTTTTAAAATATCTGATGTTGACTAATAATGAAAAAATGAAAAATTACATTTAATAGTATAATACACACAATTAAATGTCATAAACAATTTCTTAATAGGTTTTATGATACTTAAAATAATTATCTTCTAAGTTTACCGCCCAGGCTCTTTTCTTTATAATTGATATTCTTTTTGGCAGATCTACTAGGTCTTGATGAAGAAGTTGAATCGTCAATATCTGACGAACTGCTTGATTCACTTGATCGTATAGTACGTTTTCGGCATGTTACGTTTCTCATCAAACTTGAATCGATAGAAGATATCAAATCACTGCGATGTTCTTCAGTTCCGCCAAATGTATTATCCATATTACCAGTTGAAGTAGAAGCAATTGTTGTCACATCAGCTTGAACTTCATTGACTGTCGTTGAACTAGGAGTACTTTGAACACTTTCTATTACATCAGTACTGTTGTTAGAAATTTGTGTTTGATTTTCTGGAGTATGCAACCAACTAGGACCTTCACCTAAACTTTCATTTAGTCGACGTTGAGGACCTTCTTCATTAGGAACAGCTTTGGAGTTTTTTAACATGGCTGCAACATCTTTTAATCTTACATATGGTTCCATATTAAGTTTGCATTGTGGTGAACTTCGATAACTTAGTTTTCTTGGTCTTTTTGGAGTTAGTTCAGTACTACGCCGCGCTAGTTCCGTACTATGACGCGCTATTTCAGTACTATGCCGTGGTTGTTCAGTACTATGCCGTGCTTGTTCAGTACTAAGCTGTGGTTGTTCAATAGTATGCCGCGTTTCTTCAGTACTAAGCCGCGTTTGTTCAGTACTAAGCCGCATTTGTTCAGTAGTATGTCGTGTTTCTTCAGTACTATGCCGCGTTTGTTCAGTACTATGCCGCGTTTGTTCAGTACTATGCCGCGTTTGTTCAGTACTATGCCGTGTTTGTTCAGTACTAGGATTTCTAGGACTTTCAATGATAGGTGACATATCAAATCTTCTAATTGAAACAGCTGGTTGAGTGATGGTATGACCATTAATCATAGGTCTGACAGTTTTTGTTTGTTTTTCTTTCTTTTCCTTGTTAAAGTCTTTGATTTCAAACTTACTCATTTCGTGTACATTTTCTAACATAGATGGGATACATTGCGACATAGTTACTAATGCAGGTATACAGCTTTGAATAGTTTGTTCTAATGCACAAATTTTTTTATTCATTATATGATGCATTGCAGTCAGTTGAATATTAGAATTTCTAATAGAGTTATTTTCAGTTTGTAACGACAATTTCTCCAATGATAAGTTATTCCTAGTGGTTGATAATTGTTTATTTTGCTCTGATAACTCATCAATACGCTTACGTAAACTATTATTGATTGCCAAAGCTTGATTAAGTTTTTTGATATAGATGTTATTCTTAGAAGACTTCTTTCGATTTTGAACCAATATTGATTTAGGTGCCATCTTGAATTAATCTTCAATATCCAAATTAAATTTATTTTGGACCTAAAATATAAACAAAATATACTCAAAGTTAAAAAGTGCATACAAAATAAAACATATTAAACTCATTAAATGAATATCGAAGAATAAGAATATTGTTTAAAAATTGTATTGGAATTTTAAGACAACCATTTTTGATTACCTAACAATTATTAATTAGAAAAAATTAATACATTTTTCAATTGTTTCCTTAAATATTAATGAATCTAATAAAATTCAGTTATTTCTAGTTTTTATATATTTTTTTTTTTTTAGGGGGGGGGAATGATTAAATAATTAGATCTTTATTTTATTAATAATTATTTTATATTGCCTATGATAAATATGCTATATCACTAAGTAAATCAGGAAATAACTAAGGAATAATTCCTGTATTTATTTTTAAGAAAACAAACTTATGCCAGTACATCAGTACGATTACAATACAAAATTTTACAATTTATGCACTGAACTATAATAAACAGGTAGTAAATTATAATTGTGAACTAGAAAAATTTTTTTATTATATTTATAAGTGAAAATATATGAGAAGTGTGGAGACAATCTTCCACGAGTTACTTTTCGTGTAATATCAAGTGGGGGCTACAGTCCCGTCAATATTATACCTAGTTCTAGTTGCGCCACTGCCTAATGAAACTTATGTGTTAATTATTAACAATTTAAAAGTTAAAATCTATGTTCTGAAAAAAATACATTCACTGTGTTACTTTAAAAAAAATACATTTTGAACACATTTTTTATTAATTAGGACTTAAATTTGAAAAATTCAAATTCTTAGTGATTTTTTAACAGTCAAACAACTTTTATATTAATTTTTATATTAATCTTTATTATTTATATAGATTACCTATATAAATAATAAATATTTATGTATAAAAATAAAAACAAAAGTTATAATTTCATTACAACATATACTAAAAACTTCCAAACTTGATCTCAAAAAAAAATGTATTTATTTTGCATAGATAGCTATATACTATAGATATTAACTTCAAGAAACAAGTATAAAAAAAACTAGGTGATAAAATTACACTTAACAAACAACACTGATGATGAAAAAAATTATGGTATGTAATGAGTGGCAATTAAACAAATAATTAATTACATTGAACAATTATATAAATTTATTCATTTTGTATGAAACACAATCAGGACTATTTACTTTTGAAAAAAATAAAATTATTAATGTTAACTTGTCAATGATTATAAAAAATATTAAAAACACAGGTCAAAATTCAAGAACAGAAGGCGCAAAATATTGTTTCATAATTTTAATCATGTTTAACAATGTTACTTACATTATAGCTCCTTTATCATTAATAAAATAATAGACTAGGTAATATTTGAAACCTACTTATTGAAAAATATTAACAAATTAGTAATTAAACATATCAACAAATCATCCTGTCTCCGATCCTGTCACTTATCGCTTTGTAATATATTATCCTAGAAATCACATTTTGGTCTCATTAATTATGGCACTACATCGATTAAAAACTATATTAATACAAACAAATATTCAAGTCAACATTTATAAGACCTGATGAAAAACATAATCAAATGATCTAGATAGGTAGTCCGAGCTGGGTAATACTATTGCAATATTTAGTCACGTATTTGTCAATATAACCTCAATATTATTATGAGTACAGAACTTTGGTTTTACATTTTCCTGTGAATGATTTTATAAGAAAATCTCTAATCATGTATAATTAAGTAAAACGACAGGTCGTTAATCAGGATTAAACGGTATGTGTCGAGTGGTAATTACTTGAGTGTGAAACCATATTATTACGTTCAATAAACATTAATAGAGTCGAAAACGACGTGTTTAAAAAAAAGATCACTCACCCGCGAGTTGACAAAGAATGCTCGAATGGCAAACGACGATGGCGAAAACTGTAGGACAGCCGAATGATCTAGTTATAAAAATTGACCGACTTTTAAAAGGATTATAGAAAATGGCCGGTTCGACCGCTGAACTGTCGTACTTATTCTGTAGTCTGTACAATGTAGTCTGTAATCTGTAGTCTGTATTCTGTAGTCTGTAATCTGTACAGACAATGAGTACGTATATGACGGCCGGTCAGTCGAAGGTTAGATAAAGATATTATGTCTAATTTTTTCTATTACAACGAACAAAAAAAACTTCATACCGACGACTTTTTGAGTGAAACGTGAATAATGTCGTAAAAGTGCAATGTGTAATCGTTTCGTCAATCAACAGCAGCAGCAGCTGCTAAAGTCAGTGATGCATCCGGCAATATTATCAGCCCAACGTTGTCCGATGGGATTACGACCGAATTTCAAAAACGACACGAGATCGCCACGCACGTTCACCCACACGACCGCCGAAACGTCCCGCCAAACGAATCTGTCGCAGTGCCGCCACGTCGTGATGATTACGTGAATTATTTTTAATTTTTTTTTTGTGTGCGCAAATCGTCATCGTCGAACGAGTCCGGCGAAACACTAATATTAATTACGATTTCGAATCAACCCGATATATGTCCTGTAGGGTCACCATCCGCACTCTTTCTTTTTTTTTTTTTTACAGAATGACGAACTCTTTCACAGCTTTTTATAATTGAATGTTTAATTCTAAAATGGTCGGTAATAATAATAGCATAGTGAAATCATTAGGAAACAAATTGTTTGCCACGATAAATCGTAAGTTTTTTTTCTGACTATAAAGTTATAAATTATTGATATATTTTCTTTCAGTCAATAAGAGATAACAAAAATATCGCACGTTTTGGGAAACTTCATATTATGATTCATAAACGCAATTAGAAAGAACAGTTGGTAAATTACACAGTAAATTGAATATTAGATAAGAGTGTCAAGTACACTATAAAATTTGTTCGAGTGTGTAGTAAAGAGCATGAATAATTACCGATTAAGGCTGTCTATAGTATGCCGTATTCATAGCGGAATCTAGGAAAAAAAAGCCCCGATATCAAAATACGGTAAAAAAAAGCCCCGTACCAACCAAAAGCATAACACATTTTTTATTATAGTGTACATTTTTTAACTTTTTAAATTTATGCATACTTTTATCCAATAATAATATTTATCTATATGTGTGACTATGGAACACTTCTTACCTACATACTTTGCATTACTTCTGACATATACTCGTATCAGTCGTATCTATAACAGTATAACCACAATTAATATTTTATATTATAATATACTAGTTTAATATTTGTATATACTTTTAGGTCATAGGTAATAATATTTGATAAACTGTTAAAACATTAATATTAACAATTGTTTTTCATTAATTATTATATTATTATTATGTATCATCTAATTTATTATACTAAGTATTTATTAAACTATAAATATTAATATACATTTGAAATATAAGAAATTTAAGTATATAAGTAATAAAAGTAATTGACATTTGACTTTATCTTGAAAATTGTAAAGGTATTATATTTTATTGTAGGCTCCTACCTATCTGAAAACTGGTCTTGGTATCTACTAGTATCTACAACATTTTATTATTGCAAATGTGGTTTTTTGTTCATATAATATAAAATATAAAATATAATATTCATATTTAAAAATTTCAAATTATAAAATGTACACTATAATAAAAAATGTGTTATGTATTTAGTTGGTACGGGGCTTTTTTTTAACCTATAGAGGTGGGGCTTTTTTTTCCGAATACCGTATAGCCTATACAGCTTAGAAAGAGACAAAGCGAGCCAGCGGACGAGAAATCAAACTCAATTAAAGACACACCTTAAATATATTATCTTGTTAATAATATTTAACCGTGGTTTGGGCATCGAGTCAGGGCCTCCACAAGGAGAAGGGAGGTCAGAAGGACCCATGGTACTGAGGCCCGCCGTTCATGCAAATAATTACTTCAATTTAAATTAGAAAAATGTTTATGGCCCAGATTTAGTTCTGTACCATTGCCAAAAATATGATGGGGGGGAGGGCTGCATAGAGTACAGACCTATAAACTGATATGTATTTGAGAGAAATAACCGACTTTTGGACGTTTAGTGGTTTTCTCATTCATTAATTCTATCTCGTCCTCACGAACTCTTGGCAAAGTGATGCGATAGCCTGTCGGATGTCCATTAGAAACACAAGTCTTTCATGAATTACAACCTGTCTAAAATATTAAATACAATACAGATCATGATAGTTATAAAAGTTTAATTTAATCGATGCTCCTACAACTAGTTCATGATGATACTAATATTATGATTGCTATGTGTGAATACCTATTTATAGTAAGTTGTCGTTCGGCGTTCGGCGTTTCCAATGAATAATAATTCTCGTCGAATTGTGATTGTGAAGTGATGTGTAAACATGTTAATATGTATTATGTTTAATATTATATTTTATGTGTAGAAGTATAGGTACCAATTCATAGGCGTGTCCAGGCCTCCATGGCTGATGAGGCCGTTTATAAAATTTAAATTTTTACTTACTACAACGATCTGTATTTTATAATCTATATTTGTGACTTTTTATTTTTGTATGGAAATTATATAGCACTACTAACCATATAGAAATCTGTGTTTGAGGTGTTTTTATCAAGGGGTAGTATTTAGGCATATGCAATTTCGTTTCTGTTTACCAAAGTATATTTAGTGTTAATCGTCAATGACGATTAGTGAATGAGATTGTATGCAGGTACTGAGACAGGCCTTTAAAATAAATTTTTGAGCAAAAAAAATAAGTCAAGTGCGGGTCCCTGAAATAAAAATATCCACTCTAAAATACACAAGGATTTATTAAATTAATTATAAATTGTATTTTGTACAATTTATTCATTATCATTAATTTACCTTACTGATTTAGTTAAGCCTAAGATTTAATAAAATGTTATTTTATTAATTAATAATTTGTAGTCATTTTAACATTTCCGATTGACCTGCACAAAATATTATTTAATGTTTATGAGGAGGTAATGAGTATCATATTTAGATTATTAAATTTTATGAAGGCCCTGAATATCCATTTACCAATGGAGACTACCTACTATGTTATGAGATTTCAAGGATTCCAACAATGCTACTGCAAAATTAAATGCAAATGTAATAGTTTGCCTTTCAAACAACTAAACCGCTCAGAACTTAAAATCCATAGCAATATAATAAATTACGTTAAAATAAATTATAATAGTACATTAATAGAAATTAATAATTATATGTTTTCCTAAAATAACAGAAATATGTTTCCATCGATTATAATATCTTTAAATTATGATTTGTCATGTATGATTTTGTTAAAAGTAACCTAATAAGTCATTATAACCCAGCTGTTTATTTTGTTTCACTAAATGATCTTAATTAATAATGATGAGTATTATTGACAAAAAATAATTATTTTTATTTAAGTAGTTGAACATTGTCTGCCTTAGATAGGCAAGTTTAGTATCACTAAAATTATTAGCCATTTTTAGTAATGTCTGAATATTACAGTTTATTATTATTATAGTATAATTATATATTTATATTATATATTATTATTATTATTATTATATTACAGTTCATCATTGATGAATATCAATGTTTTATATATTATAATATGTATATCAAGGTATTATATATATTACGTACATACATTCCATTACACAAAAATGAATTCAAAATTATTTTTAGTTTGTATTGAATGCTTCAAATATGTTTTTATTTGTTATTAATAATACAAATCTACATAATCTTTGGCAAATAACATTATAATCTATGACTAACGTTTTGTTTTTTTTAAAGTATAGAGAATAATAAAGAATAATACACAATATTGTTTTGACAGTTTTAAATATCTTAAAGTAAATGGAAAAAAATTACACTTTACCCTCAAGGTTGAGAGGGTGTAAATTATAAAAACTACTAGAAATGACAAATACTAGTAATGACATGATTAATTAACAAAAATACTAACTATTTTATTTAATAATGAAACATTTAAACACTGACTCAAAAAAAATTGTTTTCGATTACAAGCATCAAATGTAAAATAAAAATTGTATTACTATTTAAAATTTATTTAAATGTCATATGAATTCCTTTTAAGGTGTATAACTTAAATTATGTGTGACAAACAAAAACATCTAATAATTTTCAACTACAGACTTAATTCTAACATAATTCATTATCATAAAGAAATACAATGTCCAAAACCAATTACCAAAACACATTTAAAAAAAATAATTTTTAAACAAAATTACTGACAAAAAAACTATATACCTTTAACTCATCAGTCATATAACATAATTTATAGTCTAAATACACACATTATTCAAATTTACTATAATATGTTTTGGTTTTTATGAGAGATGACAATCATATTGTATTAATATATACAAACCAGTCTCGATAACTCAAATTTTTTTACGCCACTGAATTGTTTTTTTGTTGTGCTTGAGGCATTTAACTCGAAAAAACATTAATTCAATTTATTTTTATTTGCCTTGAGATTCAAGTTATCGAGTCTAGCTACTGTATTTAAATATTTAAGAATAATTACTTTTTACTATTGTACATGACTTTATAACTTTGAAAAATAACATTAGAAATAATAAAAATAACTTAATTCACAAATTAAAAGAAAAAAAAAATACATACAATATACTACTGATCCTAATTTATCTCAATAAGAATCTACAGCTTGTCTATTCATCAACTTAAGTCATATAATAATACTTTCAATATGTCTTAGAATTTATCCTGTTAATTATTATCATTATCATACATTATTTATCAGCAGTGTAATTACTAATTATTATTATTTCAAGTCAATAATATTGTTTGGGTAACACAATACAATAGATATATTAATATTAAAGTATTAATTTCATACCTAGTTTAATGTGATAAAATATTATATATAACTAACTATAAAGATGTTATCGGTATAATAATTTTGTATTAAAATATTATTTTTTGACATACATTTTCTGACTGGACTATTATACCTTATCATAAAAACACTCAGAATTTAATTTATAAATTTAATTTGAGCAACAAATCAATTTTAACCAAGTGTTAAATAATTAATATGCTATTCTTAATTTAGGCACCCAAACTAACAGCTAGCAAGTGACTATAATTCCACAATATTGTATGACAAATATAATTGGCATCTATGCATAATTGGTTCATTAGTGAACTTTTATATTAGAAACAAAACATAATGATTTAAGACTAGTAAAAGCTCAGCAAAAAAAATAGCATTTTTATCAAAAGAAGTTTAATATAGGTATAGATATTATGTACAAATTACTTTGACTTAAAATATTACAATTCATATTGTGTTTCCATCAATTAATTTTAACAAATTAAAGATACAGTTTTTTTTTATGTTTAAATAAGCTATAAACCTAACAAATATAAAAAATACATCGATAAAATAATTCTCAAAACAATAACTTATAATCCATCATTATTCAAAAACAACAATGTAGGTATTCAAAAAATATATATACATATATAACAAATTAAAAAAAAAAATTAAAAGAAGAATATGCTTGATTTTAGTTAGACACATTCTTCAACGACTAAAATGTAATTTAAACAATCAGCCATTGAGTAAAAAGTAAAATTTAAAAATGAAATCAGTGTGTGTCGGTTTATCTTACTACTGGTAACAATTTTTGGAAATTAAAATGATCGTTTTAATAATAATTAAATAATACAAAATCATTACGTAAATAGGATTTGTAGCTATTAGTTAATAAATTAATTTTTTCACATATTACACACTGTTATCACACTCAAATATGGAAATATTATACATTACATTTTTAATCGCAACCCAAATGTATATCTATGTTTGTTTTTACAATAAATTGGCAAAAAAAAAAAAACGAGCATTTTTCAACTTTTCACAAATATGAGACCCATTTACAAAAATAACTACTATTATTGTGTTGTAGCTCCTTAGTTCATATATTATAATACACTACCAAATACATTTATTTTTTAAGTAAAAAAAAAAATAATAGACATTTTGTACATACATCACTATGTTAGACTTACAGGTTATAAAAGCTTGAGAAAAAAATTGCAAACCGTCACACGGTCGGTGGTATAAAAACAACTACGAAGAAGGAGTTCTTCTATTTTATGTGATATTAAATAAAATCACATGACATTATTTAGGTGTGTATGATATACATGGTGTGCTTGATACATTGATACTTATTATATATAAATAAAATTCTCGTATTCGTTAGTCAAAGGTTCTTCTTTTTCCTGATGGTGGTGATCGGTCCAAACTGTCTGCACCTAATAACAAAAAGGAAAAATTATTAGTTTATAAATTTGGAATAAGTTAGCCAAATCATTCAATAACGCTAAAAGTAGTCAGTAAATTGGATATATTAAACATAGAAAGATAAATCAGCTAATAAGATTATAGTTAGTAATAATTTGTAAATATTTTAATAGGGGCATATAGGTACCTATCGATAGGTACTTAATTTATTGTTTACTTTAAATTTTTTATGACCAAGGCGCTTTTACACTATAGTTCATTTTTAACTTTTATTTTACAGAACTCCCAATTTTTTTAATCCTAAACACTATTAGCGCCACAAACTAAGATATTATAATGTATCTTAGTTCATTATTAGCACTCATGGTAGAGGGTGTGGGAAGTGCACATGGATTATTTTGAACATTGATTAAAATAGTATAAGAGGAAAAACAATCAAATGTTTAACATTTAAATTGTTATTATTTTTGTTGAACACCGTCAGCTGGCTATTGTGATGTAAACATAGGCACAAATAGTGTTTGAAATCTGGGGGGGGGCTGAGTCTGTAGCTCAGATCAGGATACTGAATACTCTTATGATGCTTTTAAATTAAGTAATGTGTATCATGTAGTAAAATAATTTGTTTTTGGGAGGGTTATAGCAATTCTCAGGGGGGCTAAACCCCCCTATTTGCGCCTATGGATGTGAGCAAACAGCACACGATGGTATACTGATAGAGGTGATTAGTTATCTGTTCTGCCTAACAATACAAACACATTATGCCTTTTTTATTATACAAAATATATTACATAACAAAATTGACTATTTTAGCTTACTTGTTTCGACTTGTAGTTCGGATTCCTTTTAATGATGAAAATGTAGTCGCTATTGAGCGGCCAACAGCATTGCACATTCAATGGTATGTCATCGTGGTGAAGTTTGCGTTGGTATTCTTCAGATTTTGATAACTAATTCAAAATGATAAAGTCATAATTAATGATAATTCATAATAACTAATATTAAATTTATCGTCAAATCTCGATCGCGTAATGGGTATGTTGTATTTAATGTATTTACCTCGTACAAAGAAAACTGTTCGACTTGCTCTTTGCTATTATAACAGTTGAGCAATATTCTGATCAGCTCGTCGACGGTAGTGCGTTCAGAGATCAATAAGCTTTTATACTTGGACTGATAAAAACAAACAAAATTATTAATACAGATGAGTTCAAAGTTCGATGCAAGAATAGCCGTAACACTTACCCCTGGCATCAGTTCACCGTCGTACACTTTCACAAGGCCACCTTTTTTGGATTGCAAGCAAAACCTTAAAAAATAATAAAACGCAATTGTTAAATTTGGTTATTGAAAAAAATATAAATATCCAACAAACGATAATGCGTGGAGTTACTAAAACACAATTATTAACACGAAAGGTTTTAAAGTTTTAAATATTTCATTGAAAATGGTAAAGAAAAAAACCTATGTAGATGAGACCATAAAATGTCAATGTATCAAACCGGAATCGGATAATAATAATAATTATTATTATAAGTCGAACCTGTTTTACGCTTATCGCAATAATATAAAAATAATATAGTTAATATTACTAGTTTAATACTATTATGATATTTACATTTTAATTATTATAGAAAATTAATTCTATACATAGCTTGACTTTCGAACAATAAAAGATAGTCGATAGTTCGGTTCGAGATTAATTATTAGTTCCACTCATAAAGTCATAACTAATAATAATATTATAACTACCTTACTCAATGGCCTATGTTGCCGCAGGTTCCCAATAAAAAAATAATAAATAATATAACTAACCTCGATTCTCCTCTAGGGTGGCATGACTGCAACACGGCAGGACACGATTCGTTGTCCAAGACAAAAACAGTTCTGAGTCCTGAATAAACACCAAAATACGATCATTGTAATGACGATATTTTACATAAATAACTCAATGATTTAAATGTGAATCGCAGTCATTCACTTATTACCACCATTAACCGCGTTAACCACCTACCGATTTTCCTGAGGTTTATTTCCATGGTCATGTAAAACAAATTCGGATCCCTGTGACGCATTCGGTATTTGTTGAGCAGAATTGATATCACTTCACTGCAAGTCGTCGTATAAGCCAGCCCGAGTGTTTTGTACTCAAGGTCGGCACGCAAACACTTTGTGTATACTTTGATTGTATCCTATAATATTATAATATATCGTATATTGTTGTCGCATTAATAATTTCGTAAGACCATCAAATTTAAGACGTGTCAACCGTCGAATTATTCAGCCCGAGTACAAAATATATTATATTATTAATTAATAGCCTAACGGCATTATTTATCTTTCACAGGGTTTAGGGATGTTGAATAAAAAGTAAAGAATGGACATAAGTTAATACATAAAATAGTGTAGGTAATTGTTAAGATCAATTTTTATGTTAAAATAATCGATATTTGAAACTAGAACTAGTATAGTTACTAATTTTGTATTTGTAACGTTTAACTAAAAAAATTGGAATCAAAAATATGTTTTTCAAAATTTAGGTAAATTAAATCTTCTAAGAACTTACGACTGGGTTTGAAATGTTCAACGAAGTTATGCTTGAACACCTACTAGACATTGGCTCATGGTTGAAAGAACTTGCCGTAGACACAATGCTAAGTGTGTCGGCACATTTTGCTCGGTGCACGTGTTTCAACATGGTTGCTTTTTTTGGACCCTTTTATCTTTTTTCACCGTCCGACATAAACCAACTCGAGTGACAAATCGTTTAAAACCTGAAAAAACAGAATTCTCAATTGATGACCGACAATTTATTTACTAAAATTAATTTTCATAGAGTTATGTTTTAAGGTAGAAAATAAAAGAACTATATTTAAATCAAACCGGTACACCACATGACGTCATGACGTCTGCAGTTACAAGTTATAATTAAAACTAAGCACACACACCGGTGATGATCTAAAAATAGAATTTTTTCAACCCAATTTCCCAATAGTTTAATGAATTAAATTGGTCTAAGAAATACGTAAAATAATATCATGTCAACAGTAATATTTACCAAATTTATACTTTGTTATGAAACACAAAATACAAATAGATCAACAGGACCCACCCTTAATTTACAGTGTAAAAACTGAGTTTGTGCGAATGAAAACTGTAATAATACTAAAGTCGCTAAGTTTTTATTTAGATGAAAATATTATCTATGCTAACAACTAATAAGTTACCAAACTGTTAAAAACGCTTTATTATGGATAATGTTCAAAATTGTTTTTGTTTTGTCTAACAAAAACAATTAGAATGCACAAGAGCACCACATTTAGAACAGAAAATTCTGTTGAGAATATGGCTACCTGGTTTTGTTTGTCGGGGCTTAAGGAGCTTTGTGTATGCAACAACAAGTACTTATTATACCTTTAGCTGCCTATACAGTGCTTGTCTTCAAATCATATAATATCTAATAGTGTCAAACTCGTTCTGTATTCAACAACAGGTAACGATTTTTGAGTTTTTCCACACAACTGGACCTCCCTTCCATCTTAATTCATGTTGTTAAATCTTATTTTTAGTTATTAAATTTACTTACAGCACACAAATTACAGTAAGTAAATAAACTTTTATTTAAATTCAAACATAGTAACGATTTGTCTACTTAAAAATAAAAATTATAAATAATATAATGACAATATTCATTAAAGAAACAAAAATATATAATAAAAAATAAGAACAACAAAATGTAATTATAGTGTTCCCATGACGTTCCCGCTTTTGATTGATGCGTTATCGCCGGGTATAGTGGCGTGGGTAAACATGCAGTCGTAAATATTATTATAGTTACGAAACAAAATATTTAAACGAGAAAGACGGTAACTTATAATTCTAGGCGAGTTATTCTATTAAGTGAGCTACATTAATGCCACAAAAAGTACACCCAACGCATATTACATAATAACACAAACGTCACCAACTTCAATGATTCGATGACATCATGATGCGTTGATGCATACAAAAAATTATCCTTCTAATGCACAGATTAAGTCTAAAATATTTGTTTGTCGACTAAATATCTTGACGGTAAAACGGAACTCCAACTAGTTAATTTTCAATCTGTTTTCATCGCGACAATTTATTATATTATTAAAGTTCACGGGGACTTCATTTATTTGTCCGTTTTTTGAAGAGGGCATGGATTATTCTAGGTGAGATATTACATTGTTCGGCATCAAAAAAACTACTAATTTTATCTTCATCGTTTTAATCTATATATATATATCTTGGTAAAGTTACGTTTTTATTAATTCGTAAATAATTATTGATCATTTTTAATTTAAAATTATTTGTGACGTTTTAATACCTAAGTATGTATAATAAAGATTTTTCTAACAAAAACCACTTTAGCTGCATACTTTAAAGAATTTTTTAGTCTAATAAGTCATGTGCTCTTAATTATAATAATACATCGCCTACCGATGAGCTATGAAGCAACTTAGAACAAAGAATTCGTTTTCGCTCATAATTCTTAGTCACTCGCCAAACGCGTTTTGTTCATATTGTGTCTAAAAAACGTCACCTAAACTTTAAAAAATTCAAAATTTGCCACGTTTAAAATAATCGTTCTCATTCAACTAACCCGGTTTGCCTCATCACAGATTTTCGAAACATTTGAAATTTCAACATGGTTAATAACATAATATCACATGTTTTACGACGATTGCACTTTTAAAAGCTCTCTTCGGAGCCAATTGGTTCGCCTAATCTGCTGAAACTTATTTCTGGCCGAGATTACAGCTGGGTGGTGGTTCGTTAAATAATTGCCGTTGACACACGACACGCGTTTCTCGATACATTCTACAGCTGATAGTGTGTGTTTAACGATGACCGACGACAATCAACAACGACCAGTGCAGGTATAAATAGTTGGAAAGGTGCGATGGAAAATTAGTATTTTTCTCAAATGTGTAATGTAAACGAGGAGAGCATTTTGGTTAGTGACATTTTCGATTTATAAGCAAAAGACGAGTCGACAGGTAAAAAAAAATTTGAAAAATTTAAAAAATGTGTGCAGACGAGTTGTAGCGTCATTATGTTGTTGTCTGTACCTACAAAAAGATAACGAACGAAAAACCGATTAATTTACTATTTAGGTACGCAGAAAACACAAAAATATCGAATTATTTGTTTACGCCAGCAAAATGATAGATAATGATGTGAAATAATAAAAAAATAAAATTATTTCATGAGTAGTCAACACGCAAATCGGATTGAAAAAAAAGACCAACACATCATTATTCCTCTGTGGTATTTCGATGGAAAAAATAATGATAAATATTTTTATTTATTTGTTCTGATTTTCTACACGGAATTTTTATTATATTATATAATATTATATCATATAAATTCGTATTAAAAATAAAAAAAAAATAAATAGTTTATCGACGCCCTGGAGAAAAGATTATTAATGATTTTATACATTTTATTATTTACCAGGAATAGTCCAAAAATCATAAATGTTATATTTTGCGCGAAAAGACGGACATCGTCCTCAAATATTTGTTTTGAAAATATCTCGAACATAATATTATTCTAATACAATATTATACAATTTGTTATATTATATTATCTCAACATTCGACAAAGACATGAGGTCACATTGGTCACAAGGATTTTAAGATAACATGTGAGGACAACATCGGTATTTTAAAAAGAAACAATTATAACGATTCAAATTGAAAAATTGAAATGCCAATTCTAAGAAGATAACTACAGCCTGTAGTCTGTACAGTGTTGGTTTCTATATATAGTTAGTATATTATAATTACGAAATTAAATAGAAAATGCATAATACAAAATACGATATAACTACTGTTACAGATCGGACGTCACTGCTTACAAATTGCGATATAAGAGCTCAATTTTATATCAAAATGAAAGAGAACAATATTGTTTTGGGCATTTTCGCTAAGCTAAATACATTTCGTATTGAGAATTTGTATACATATTATATTATTTTTATTTTTCTAAGACAACTATAAATTTTAAAACATGTTTGAAAATAATTGGAGATTAGGGAAAGAGACAGAGGTGTAATCCGTCACCGGGCTGAAGTTTTTCAAATGTGTGTAAATCACAATACATTTTATACTATTACAACTACTGGGTTAAACCAAAAATATTTGTTTCGTATTAGATTAACATATTAATTTATAATATTTTAATAGTATTGAGTATGGTAATTATAAATCAATAATCTGTGCCGACGTCCTCGTCCTAGTATTCTGAGAATCGCTAATATAGCACCCACGACTCTGGGAATAATGGCCATGCAAGTATGGCGGAAACATAAATAATAATAATAATATATTGAAATGTACATATTATTATCAATATTGAAAACACCCCCAACTGGTAGATTTTTTATATATTGATGAAATATTGTTTTGGACAAATCAGAATACGCCAAGAATCACGGCTGGAACGTGTTTTTATTTATTTTTTTTTTATCGTGATGGCGACCGATGAAGCGTAATTATGTGGTGCGTGGGGACAGAACATGTGGACGTCGTCGTGTCGTTACGACGATATTGCACACACGCCGGTTGCAGCTGCTGCCCTTCACTAGCTAGTAACTAATAAAAATGGCAAAATGCATTGCAGATGAACGCGGAGTTGCTGATATTGTTGTTGTTGTTTTGGAGAGTGAGAAAAAAATCCGTGCTCGTGACCACAATATTATTACCATGCCGCGACGCGCAAGGATCAGCGCAGCACCCTCTCTTAAAGACGGTCTTAAACGGTGTTGCAGGTGTTCGGCCGGTGTCTGTAAGCCGTCCAAGTCTATATTTACACGCGTTTGCGTGTCGTTGACGATGGATGGTGTGCTTCCGATACGAATGCACCGGAGGGAGGTTAAGCCGTTTCGTAGATTTTTATTTACGTCCATCGCCGGAGAAAAAAATTAATAATATCAATAATAACGAACGAACGAAATAATAATAATTGCTCGAAAAACGAAAACAATTAATGCAAAGAACTCGGGTAACATCATTATAATATTATACCTTCACGCTATTATTACACTGGTATGTAAAAAACACGCACGCGTGACAATTGTGAGTAATAACGAATCGTAATAAAATCCAACATTTTTTTTCATTTTCCATTTTTGTTGTAATGCGATTTTTTAATAGTTTTTAAAACGCCAAACCACCGTCTAAAAACATATTATTATTAAAACGCAAAGGGCGAATGTAAACATACACAGAAATAGATATTTCCGGTGTTTAAGTCTAAACATATTAGTAATTACGCTTATAATTATAATATTGTTGGTATTATTATTATTATTATGATTTATTAGAGCCATACACGTTTGCGTGCATCGTAGACTGTACGAATAAAATACATAATATTATAAAATTGCAGTACTCTACACAACGTAAAAAAAAAATGTGGTCGATTTATATTTTCATAAACTTTACATAATATTATTTTATTAGAATATCTGAGTTCGATAAAATAAGCTAATGCGTTTTTATTTTATAAAATTACATAAAGATGATTAAGGGTTATTCACGGTAGGAAAAAAAAGAATTAAAAATAAATTCCGACGCTCGCTACTAATGTGTGTTCTTTCTATATGCACACCGTCACGAGGTAAACACAAAAAATAACTCTCACGCGTAGTAATAATAATAATAATAATGTCAGTATAATGGTAGAGAAATAACTCATTACAAGCGGTAGTCGAACGAAAAAGGGTCGGATGAAAAGGTGACGAGCGGACGAGAAGATCGTGATTTACCGACCCGGAGAAGCGTCGGCGGCTGATGGGATAACGCAGATTTCGACCGTTTAGTATGTACAATGTACAGTGTACACATAATAAAATACAGACGACGTCACAAAATAATATATTATTCTCTTATCGTTTTCGAGTGTATAATATATTATCGTCTTTGTGCGACACATGGTCTCGCATCACGAGAAGGGTTGTCGAGTCGACTTGAGGATCTATATACAGGGTGGTCACCAGCTATGCTCACCCCCATTTTTCATGTAAAACGAATCTACTTGAGGATTTGGAATTTTCAAATATTATACTGAAGTCTATATTTTCGAGTTCTGGTCTCTTGAGATTAATTGGACCACTTAAAGAGTGTCCAGAGGAGAAACAGTCTTGTTTAAACGAAAACCCACTTTCTACCCTCAATTAGCGGATATGTTGATGCATAGAAAACTTGAAAGAGCAATTTCTTAATTATTTAATTTTGTGTACTTAAGGATAATATATCAGGCTAATAATTTGTAAAAATGGCCCAAATCAAATAAATAATAAATCAGCTGATATCCTATATTTTTGTAAAGCCAAAAAAAATTATTATCCTTGGATTGTATAGACATTGAATAACTAATTAATGAAAAATCATGGCATTTGTTCAATTGTGAATTAAGTGTGCCAATATTTCCAAAAAAAATATCAGCTAACATTTTTGCAGGTTGTTATTTAAAAAAAAAAACATTAGTTTGTACTGCCACAGAACGCCTCTCGTATAATATAAATAAATCTCAAACATTTAAAAAATATGGTTCTCAAGTGTTCATTGAATTCGTGATCGAATTTTCAATTCCAAAAATCGTAATTTGATTAGTTATTAAAAGAAAAAATGGGGGAGGGGGTTGAGTATACTTGGTGATCATCCTGTATACTACTATAAAATGAACCTTTGGCTGTATTACTATATAAGTTGGTATATAGAGACGCCCCCTACCCCGACTACTATAATATACCTCCGTAAAAACACTATATTATTTTTATATATTATTCCATTAAACGTCGACAAAAAATAGACAAACATGCGCGTTTAACAATCAGAATAATATTATAGGTATATTCCTACGATACGATTTCGGATTGATTTTTTTTATTTGGATTCGCACCGAAAACTGTTTACGACGTTTTTTAGCGGTCGAGCGACACACACACACACACACACTTGCGTTTATATTACGACGATAATAATTATAATGTTATGCACGCCATATAAAAAAACAGTGTACGTCGGATGCGATTTCGTCGCAGAGGCATATTTGGGTTTTTTTTGTTTTCAACAATAAGATGACCACCATTGTCCTGTCCTGGCTATATTGAAATAACGCATATTTATTTCGCTGTCATTTCAATATTCATTAAAACGATGATCGGATTATAATAATATTCCGTTAACGGTCGAACGAAACAACACAACTCGATTATACCAATAGGTATTTATTTTAAAGCCACAAACCAATACGCAATAAACAAAACGATATACGTACGAAAACGAAGTTTATTATTATAATATATTGTGTGCATTCGTAGATTGCCTGCCACAACTGTTCGGTTTGAAACGTGTGCATACGATTAAAAGTAAAATCACGTTATTCTCAAATCTGTTCGATAAGGTAATACATTATCGATTGTAGATCGTAGATTGTACGCAAGTAATATAAATAACTTCACGAACATTTTCACGGCTCGAATTAAATGTTTTCACAATATAATACTTTTATAGTTTTATATGTAATATTCACCAATTTATCATACGAAATATAACTATGTATATGGTTAAATATACATATCATAATATTATGATATTTTAATCATATAAGAAACATACATCAGAAAATATTGTACATTTTATCGTCATTTATTTTATTATATACATAGTACTCGGCATTATTCTAATTTCTAATGGACGAATATTCCTTATCTACATAAATCCACGTTCCTTTAGGGCTTAGGTTTGTAATTATTGTTCTCTTGTCAATGTAGACAATTACATTATACGGAATATTGGTCATATTCAGTTTATCGAGAAGCGGATTACTTATCAGAGCGTGACACATCATCGTTATGTCGTATAGCAATGAAGTGGGTTTATGTTGTTCATCCGTTGCGATAGAATAATATTCTCGAAAACGATTTCAATAGTTACGAATCGGAAACATAAGTGCATTTAGAGTTATATAGGACGACGAAACATATGGAACGTAAGTAAGTCGTAAGTACGTTATCAGCAATAGACGATATAATACCATATACGGAAACATGTATCTATATTGCGTTTAGTTAAACATAATAATATAATATTACATTACATACCGATCCTTATTAATACGAATAAAGTGAACGCTAATCTGTTTGCTTTCAACGTTTGAATTAAGTTTTGTCGTTTCGAAACCTTTTTTGTCACGGGTCGTCGACGTTTGTGTTGTATTTTTCATCACACGTTTATAAAATATTGTATACCGTTTGAGTTTTTTTCTTCATAATTGAAGAAAATCCTATACATGTCGAAGAGGCGTAGGTGCGATGATTTATTTACGGAAATCACTGAAATCCCAACATGTGAAGTTCAATACTTCAAGTAAAAAAAAAAAAAAAAAAGTATACAAGAGAAATCAGAAGAGAATAATAAATTCGGATACGATGTCTTAATATGCTGATATGGCAGAGAGGATGAATAGCCGAAATAAAAATATAGACAGACTAAGAGTGAGAGAGATACGATAAAAAAGATTGTTGTACAGTTGTATACTGAAAGAGTTTTCATAAGCCCATTCGGCATTCCGATAATAAAAAACGCAGCAAAAAAAATATATTAAAAAATATTTTCAAAGACTAATAGTTTTTGAAATAATGAGTGACTTACGTTAAATGAATTCTCCGGTATATAGGGTGTTTAAAGCATTTTGAAAACATGGTGAAACGCAAAATGGTACGTGTATCAATCATCATCAGACACGGTTAAAGACTTTTTGATCATCTTTTTGTAAGTCATACACGCGTGCGGTCTACCGTGCCGTCGTCGGACGACCTTCACATACTCTTCCGATAGATTCCTGCAAGCTCCTACTAAGCGTCTAAGCAACGGTATCACACTTCACACAGTATTATTATTATTATTATTCGAGGAAATATTTCACTACAACAGATAGTATAATAATATATGTATTTAAACCTTGAGATAGTTTATAGTTTTTATACGGATCTTGTCGCGACTAGCCACGCTGTCCGGCACACAACAATATAATTTTATGTTATAACATTATAATATAGGTATCTGATATACACACTCGAAGCTGCTGCGGTTTTGATCCGGTATCGGGTATATAATATTATAATTTATATTATATTTTATGCGGTGTACACATGTTATCCCTATTACGCCGACGCCACCCATCGGCCAACATTATAGATAGGTATAGGCTTTACGGCCCATACAATATATATAATTATTATTATTGTTTGTCCTCATGTATTATTACTATTATCATCACACGATCATCATGCCCAAGCGAGGTATCGACGACTCGTACAAAATTCTATACCCGACCGCAAATATGTCTTTGCGTGTAACGCAGTACCCGTGTAAGTATAACAATAATAAAAATAACAACACGTCGATGAATGGAAATACACTCACCATAGCCAATATCAATAAAAAAAAAAAAAACGGAACTCGGATAAAGGAACTTGTTACGTATTGAAAACCGATGCTCCTGAGATTTTTCGTCACACTCTCCCGAGTTCTTTTTCCGTCCTATATGGGTTGAACTCTTTAACACGAGACACTTTATTTTATTCAAAAAGTTTTAGAAAATATTTGTTTTACATTAATTCGAGTCTATCTGTGTAAAAACTTATTATTTTCATTATTTTATATCGTCATCGTTTTATAAGGTTTTTACTATTTTTGATGACAAGATGTCAAGATACAATTTTTTATTTCATATTCAACATGATCAAAAGGGAATATAATTCAAAAGTAATTCGATTCATAAAAATCAAAAACTCGATTTTTAAACATTGAATTACTTAAAACAATATTTTGCTTAGCAATAAGAAATCAAAAATGCAACGTTGTCTTTAGAAAATAAATTAAATATATTATGTAGAACATGAATTTTCAAAAACTTAAATAGTCATTATTTAATAATGAGTATCTTATGGAGTGTTTAAACGGATCATCCTGTATATTATTACAACATAAGTACAAATATAATAGCAGTGACAACACAATATAATACTATCATATCCTTTCGTTTTTCTCGGTCGACACGGCCGCGCCTAAACGTATATTATTATAATAGGATAGTCACAACATGTATAGTATATAATATACTTTGAGTACTTGGCGTCGAATGGCTGCTCGCGGGCGGAAAGTCGAAGCGTTTTATCACACGAAACGACGACACCGACGATAATGCACCTAATATTATCATTTTATTTTCCCACCGACGACAGACGAACGAGTCGTTTCGTTATTTCTATTGTTTTGGTGAAAAACAAATGTATCCCGGCGTGTACAAGCAACTATTAATGGGCGTAATATTATAGTATAATATAATGAAGGACGTTGCAGTGTTTCAGAATTTTCCGTACTAACTTTTGACAATAAACGTATTCGTAAAAACGAACACCAATAGACCAGGCGTTTTGCTTTTGCGTATCTGAGACTTTTGAGGACGGTAGCCAATTTATCTTTGGTTTTAACATTGAAAATTCCAATATCGACTATCGGTAGAACAAAATGTACGAGAAATCCTCAAAAGGTGATTTATAATATTATCATATTGCACAAGGCTGATATTATAACCGTTTCTCGTGATTTTTCAATATGTATTTCCAATTTATAGCCATGCCATTTTTACACACAACACGAGTTGAATGTCATATTATGTAATATTAATATGTGTACTAATACGGATACTCCGTCAAACATGACAAATTAAGACAAAATTATAAGATATCAGAAAAAAACCCACGGCCGACGTTCAAAAATACGACGGCGAACATGACAAAATACGACCAATGATGTCGTCTGTGGATAATATTCGAAAGAAATACAACGGCAAACAACTTGACGTAACATTATTAAGATATTTCACTCAAAAAATTTTAAAATTTAAATATTTACAAAAAAATCTTTAAAGCAATCGTTAATCAATTATTATTGAAAAGTTTAAATTGTTTTATTTATTAAAATTATACTAGTTTTAAATAAAAAAATTATGTCTCAACATTTTTTTTCTACAAAAAAATCTGCAATAAGTTGAGTATTTGTATAAGAGATTTGTAAATATTTTTTTTACGTGGAGGAGACTTGGTTCACGTCGCAATTCATGTAATTCATTATAGTCTGTACAACTTTTCCCGAATATACTCTCAATTCTATTATTATTTGATTAAATTTATCTTTGCTCATGACTCACGAATGTGGGTATGATTATTTAAACTTAAAAATAAAGTTGTAAACACAAAACCAATTTTACAAATATCAAATCAAATTAAATACGATGTAAAACTTTAATTGATGTTCCTGAATAATTTCATATTAATAACTTACCTATAAGTTATAATATGTGTGCTCTAAGCAACCGAATACACCGCGAGATTTATCGTCACCTGAAACCCGTATCACGATTTTGTGGTTTTCTGGTAGAACCTATATCGACTATCACCATTCACCACGCATGTGCGACGTTTGAAAATCTTAAATCCGTGAGACAATTATTCTCATGTCTGAACTATTATTCAATATTAAAATAAAAAAACAATACAAATTAAATAACAGTACTGCAAACGAAAAATAAGTTTTCGATCCAACCATCGCCGACACGAGAACTCGAATATACTCAAAGTTTGTAAGAAAAACATAGGAATTCCCAATATTAATATTAGAATAATTTATAAATCATAATACTAATATTATTATAAAGTTCCGGATTAGAATTTGAGCAGCGCAAACGTCCTTCATCAGGTGTATAAGGCGCATATTTACATGACTTATTATAACATAATATGATATTGGCACTTGTTTCGATTTTCGTTTTAAACTGGTTTCGCCGCGGTCGACAATGTTGATATAATAAATAAAAATAATATTATAATACACACGCTTATGTATGTACAAAAGTATTTACTGGGACGTAACGTACCTAATTTATGTTGACGAAACGGGGTTATTATTTTAAAACGATTCCCAGTATACCGACTTCTACTATTCGACCGAGTTAAGGCGAATATTTTTACGTCACATGGCCGTCCGCTGACAAATAATCGTATTTACTTTCCGTGAACGCGGTCATTAGGTAGATACTTATAATTTTTTTTTTTACATAATATATTCCTGCGGTGGAATACCTGCTGCATTACGCACGGTCATCGTTTTCTAAGCTAATTGACGCTTAATCGTCGTGTTTTTGTAGAAATAATAAGCGCATTACGTTCAATAATTAATCACTGCAATACTCCACCAGGCAGATTTTTCGCGTGCGAGCTAAAAATTATTTTACGAGACATTAGGCAGGCAATAGGCATATAGATAGACATTTTTTTTAGATGAGAGGAGATCCCTCCGCAAGCATAAGTAAAGTGACCCTATCCAAGTCAATGCATTTAGGAGTTCGGAGCGAGGGAAATGGTCCCGATGTTTTCATTATTATATTATTATTATAGGTATTAAAATTAAAACTTTTAATGTTTTTGAGAATCTTTACACGATTTAAAAATATTACCCAGATGATATCACGACTCACGAGGAGACTTTTCATTATCCTCCAAAAATGATTTCATATAATTAATGATACGTAGGTAATATTATAATGACGGTTATGTAAACAAAAAATTATTTTTAAATGTAAATTTACATAATATTATTAACCATATTGAATATAATTTGTGTAAAGCATTAACAGTTTATATAAATGTATATATTTAAAAATTAAAATTAAAATTTAGTCATGTTAGGTTTATTTTAGACTGTAGCATATTATCATCATTATACAGTTAAAACATTGTCTAATATTATTCTAAAATAATTTAATATTGAAGGCATGAGGACATGGGACAGTCGAAGGGAGGTAATGTGATTTTAGGGAGCTAAGCACCTCCCACAGATGTCAGCCAATGAATATCATTGCATATAGTAATATTGTATGACTTATGGTAATGGTATAATATACATATAAATATAACTTGTATAATAGTGGTATCGTAGTAACTAGTTACTAAATTTGAGTCAAGTTCAGAATTATCCCACGCGATTTTCAAATATAATTGGTCTATACACATATTATGTAGGTGTGCAACACGCTCGATGCAATAATATTTTAATAGGTAAAAACACCGAAAAACGTTTGAAATTGTTTTTGTTTAGAAACTTAAAATAACCCAAACACTGAAGATTTGCAAGGAAAAGTGTATCACACATTATTATTAATATTCTTCAGCCGCGCGGTTAAAAGTGTTTTGTTTCGTGTGAAATGTGAATAGCACACAGATTTCGTTTTTAAGACGTTTCTGAATTAGATTTATTATTTAGATGTTCGTATCTAGATTTTTCTTTTGGAACCGAGACGACCCGGATGTTGCACTTATATATTTTATTTGCATGTGCTTTGCACGCGTAGGCAATACCTATATGTAAAGTCGGCAAATATATTAAATTATATTATTCACATGATATAGTGTAAAGTGTTACGAAACGCCAAATTGGCGTTGCATATATTTTTACCTTGCTATGTTAACGCCTTAAATGCAAATTATTGTGCCATTGTGTGGTTTCAAAAGAGTACAATATACTAATATACAGATAAAACATTATTGCGAATTCCTAAAGAGACTGATATCCACTAACCGAACGTATAGAGGACATGTAAATGTGGTTGTGTAATTACTGCATTGTATGGCTTTTTTGTGCCTGACTGATGTCAAGTTTAAACAGAGAAATTTATAAATTAAATCTTGCAATTATTGGCGTATAAACTATAAAATTAAAATCAAGAGTATATATACTATTATTTTATTAAATACGAGTAGAGCCGATTTAAAGGTACAACAATCTTGTTCGAAGTATACATCAAATTGTTTTTTTTTCAAGCTGAATTGCTATACGCATATACCAGTATTATGATTTTTGTGAATGTATATTATTTTATTATACATACCAATGGTAGATTAGAAATAAAAGCTAATCAAGCGAATCAAGATACAAAAATACTGTCAATTATCTACTGATAATTTTATTTTTATTTTTGAAATCTAATAACTAAATGTTGGAATTTTGTTCCAAATATTATGTTCATTATGCCTGGTATTATACATAATGCACATAATATTTAAAAAAATATATTTCCCGATTGTACTTTTCATCATTTGTGATCCACAGTGACGTCATTACTGTGGGATTCAAATAGTTCAAATAGTATGCATTTATCGTCCGATCGGCTATTTTTTATTTATATAATATTATACAACATAGGTACATAAATATTGGAACATAAAATATTAATATTATTATTCATGAAATAATGTGATGCCACTGTGCGTCTATACTATCTAATTTGTCGAAACAAATAATAGTAATAATATTACGCATTGAGTTAGTTGAACAACAAATCAGATAAGCTTAGGCGTGAAAATAATTTCCATATATTAAAATCCGAATATTTAATTAAAGAATTAAATACAATACATGATATGAATGCATACCCCATATAGTTATAACATATTATAAACATCAATATATTATTTACATCGTGTCCATTGTCTATAAAGAACACGGTTTTTATAAATAACTAAATTATACCAAAATTATACGATAAATAAAATTCAAAGCCTATGGACATATAATATAGGTACCTAAGTATAAACAAATATTTATAAGGGATTATATTATTTAAAAATTATAAGACAATTCAATATGTTAAACTAAAGACAATTTTGAGCAATATAATATTACGTTTATATTACACATAATTTACCGATAAAACATAAAACACAGACATAGAGTATGTGCCAAAAATCAATAATAAATAGTGCTGTTCGTGAAGAACATATTAATACAATAATTCTTTAATTACCTATACCAGGAAGGCGTGAAATAAAACAAATTTTAATTTGAAATTTCCTTATCGACGATTTTAATTGATAATGATAAATAGTACCACAATATACAAAAAAAAATAAGAAATTTATTTAGTTGTTTTATTAAATAGGCATCCCTTTCATACTTAATATTATATTTTTTCTCTGAAAAGAGTTGAAAATTGATATTTAATTTATAATCTTAAATAGTGAACTTAACATTACGTGGAACCCCATCGAATAAGAATATTCGTAATCCCAAGGACGTGTTATACAACTACACCAAAGGTGAATACAACATTACAATTTACAATATTTTAATAAATTATATTTTTACACAACTTATATAGGTACTTGGAATTTTTCAGTGATTCAGAGGAAATTTTAATATTTTAAAATTTCAAAGTTAATAACATGCATACCATAATATATTTTATGATTGGTCGAATTATAAACTGCGAACCAGATTGATTTTTAAAATTGTCGAGGTGAAATTATTTATTAAACTTGACATACTCGTACTACCTAGTGAATAGTTGCTATAATAATAATATATATAATTGTTTTAAGCTGGAAAGGGTTAAACATTAAAACATTTGTTTAATTGAACATTGGTAGTTATTCATACCTATAAATAAATTAAGCAGTTCGTTACACTAACCATTAATCAAATATGGTAATATATTCATTACATAAATTATTATACGTAGAGTAGCAAGTAGCTGTCAAAGGACAAACAAAGCATAATAGCTAATAAAGTAATAACTAATAAGTAACGAAAAACATTTTGATATATTAAGAACCTTATTTTAATTTTTAAATATTAAGCAAATGATATCATATAATATATTAGGCATAATGTACTGCATAACATACTACCTAATGAGTTATTCTTATAAAAAAATGTAGTTATGTCATAAAAGTATATAGATAAAATTATACGTCATAAACAAAATATTATACAACAATGGATAGATTTACGAAAACAGTAATTGATATATTATAATAATATGCAACTTCAATACAAACAAATGTAAAATTACGTCAAACGATTTTGTAAAAAAAATGCATGAACGCCTGCAGTTTACAAGTAGATTGAGCACAAGAAGTCAACGTATTTTATATTATTCGCTGCCAACACATAAACACATAATACATTTTAAAATAAAATATGTCTTTTTAAGTAAATTCACATAGAAGTAAAAAAAGTTTTCAATAACTAATTATCCATGTAGTTCACAGTTTGGAGTGTTTATTCATCGGTGGCTTGGTTTATTTTAATTATATAACTTCTGGAGGATAGTGAGTACATATACCATATAACATACGATCTCAATGATATAGTAAAGTATAAATTATATATATATATATATATATATATATATATATATATATATACTATATATGTATTGCGTTACTCTATAATATATGATTTTAGTAAATCATATTAATGGGCTTGAAATGCGTATAAAAACAATCATATTATTATGATTTATTAGGTACATCAAAATTAATAACACCATATATTGACTATTAATTATCGAGTATTCATCAACAAAGATTATTACACTATCATTTTGCAAACGGTAACTTATTTGTTTTACCTGTATGACGAAGGAGCCGTGATCATCACGATTTTACGATTGTGGCCGGAGGAACACTTAGCCAAGACACAGGTGTATTGTTCTGGCGTTCAGTGATCCAAATTTATGGGCTATGACCTCAGGACACAAATGGAGATTATTGCACGCACCAGATTACACAGCGACACAGAAATACTACAAATAATAGAAAATAAATTTTTTTTTTAAGTGGTAAAAGTGGTATTAGTCAACAAATTGTATGCAAAACACAATATGTATTATAAGTACTTAAATGGCTAAATTTCACTCTTTAAAATACAATGTAACTTTCATTCTATATTTTTGCAACAATGACTTTTGCGAAGATACCGCCGAGGATATATAATGTATATAGGTACTACAGGAGTGTTGACCGTGCTTTATTAGTGCTTTATTATTTTGGCCAAGTAAATAATATTTGTCGACTGTATTTTATTTTTTTTTAGTAATGAATTTTAGGCACATGTAACAAGCCTTCAAACAGTTGTTTTATTCACCCGGACGTTATTTATTACCCCAGTATTGTGTGCAAATGTTTTATGTTTACAAATCAATAATATTTTTCTTTGTTGAATACTAATACGCATGGTGCATATATTATTACCTATAAAGTTGTTATCAAAAACTATAAAATCGCGTCAACGATAATAATATTATAATATGTGATAATATCACGTACCCAATATACTTACAGTTTTATCACAAGTGAAAACATTTGTACATTTTGTACCAATACCTACGTAATATATTATTATGCCAAACGCAATAAATATAGTGGGACCTACTTGACAGTTTCAATCCGTGTTGAACAATTATAATATATGCGGTACACTAGCTGCTATATCATTACTCGTACAAGGTGAAATAAAATGAGAGTTCAAAGACTGGGTTTTTGCCAAGCCAATTTAAAAAAAAAAAATGTGATATTATATTTTCTACAAAAAATGTAGTTTAAAAAAATGAAACGATATATTATTGTGTACACTGTACCTATTTGAAATACTTAAGGGTTGCCCGAATATAATATTATTATACGGGCGTATAAAAAACGTTTCCGCCTTTGCCATAATTCACCGGATCTCTGATCGAAAAATTTTCATCTCTGTAGACAATTAATATGAATATTGTAGGTATTGGGTACCACCGGTAGCCCATCCCATTAACGCATACAATATTATACATTGTATTTAAAAACGTAAAATAATAATATATACCACCCGCGATACACCAAGGACAGCCTCTGTACTGAACCAAATCACGCAATCATTTTGATGCATTGCTCTTATTCTTTTGTGTGTGTTTATAAATATAAAATAAAAGCAAGGGATACATAGGTGCACGCGTACTGCAACATTATATTATATACTATACATACATACGCCCATTACGATATCCGGTATTTTATAATTTTAGTTTCAAGTTGCGTACACATTTTTTACACACTAATGGGTGCACTTCCCCTTTACGGACACGCTACACTGATTAAACCGAATCGGAAGTAATGTAGGGGTTTTAAAACACAAACGCTCTTAATTGGTCATATTATACCCGTGTTAAATGACGTGCGGACATTAGATACGGATTTATACTATGCACGGACACTACTATCAATAGTAAATCCAACCACAGCTGGTGGTAGTGTCACGGTCATGTGCGAAAAAATCAAAACTCGGAACGTATCCTGCGTAAATTATATAATTTTATAATAATACATTCTATATAGACAATTTATTGAACAAACATTTCAGTACAAAATAATTAATATTGTTAAAACTAATAAATATAAATCAAAATCGTGATAAACATGATATATTTAGGTACCATAAATTCAAAGTTAGAAAATCAAGTTGAATAGATACTTATTTTGGATAGATAAATGTTTATCAAAGTTCACAATACAGTTTTTAGCATTATTATTAACATACGAATAGAAAAAGTGAAATTTTAACTATCAATACAATATACACGTATTTCGTAAAGTGTATAAAATATCAACGTTAAAGCAGAATAAGTAGATATTTTATAGGTCATGGGGAAAAGGTACATAATTGTATATTAATTAGTAAATAGGGTATTTTTAATAAAATGTAAATAGTAAATTATAGCAAAAGATAAAATCAATGTAAAATTAAATTTTAAATACTTGAGGTTGACAGGTTCACTTATATCTTGTCAATACTGATATAGATATGTTTCTGATTGATCATATTATATATTACATGAAAATTTTTCAAACCGATCGATAATGGATCGAAAAAAAATTAACCACATTTATTTTTTGTAAAATACTCAATATAAATAAATTATGTTATTACTTATTATTATTATATGATTGAAATTGTCGAATATATTTTTTATGGAGAACTCGTGTAAAAAAAAAATTATATCTATCTACAACATCACTACACATCTGCAAATATCACACACGTCTCCAATATTGTTATCTGAATATTTTATACTTTACTAAGTATAGTGCGTAAAAATTAATTCGTATGTTAATCTTGAAAGATGTGACGTTATGCAATTGCGTGTACACTAAAATGTGTATACACAACAAATTATAAATGGCTAAAAAAAGTGTTGATATCATTATTTAACAACTAACAGAATAAACAAATATTATTATTATTAAAAGATCAAAGAAACATCCATTATAACTAAACATACAAAATACTACGATATCATTATTGAATACAATGGTTTATATGTTCGATTTGATGTACTTCATCGATTCATTCGCGATTCTATGTTGAACGCACAGAAACAATTAAATATAAATGCATATAGTAGTAATATAATAGTAGTCAAATTTAGTCGTAGTCGTTGACCCTTGTCATGATAAAATATTTATTATTATTATTATTATTAAAACATGATTAGCCAAATACTAAATAATATTAAATGAATATTTTAATAGCTATTACAAAATGAACATGTTGTTATACGGGTAAAATACCGGGCGAGTTTTTTCTTATAATAACGATAAGACGTGGGTGGATGTAAAAAAATATTGTACTTAATTTTCTAAAACACACTTCACACTTGACAGCTGAGATGTTTGACAAGCGATTTACCGAAAACGACAAACATATATATCATAATTTATATATATATATATTAAGTGAACCCAACTAAACGCATTTTTTTCATAAACATTAAAAACAATAAAATGAAAGTTATTTCTAAACAAACAACAATCGTGCACCTAGTTAAATAAATGACAACCGGCAGGGAATAATAAGGATTTTCCGGTTTCATAGACCAGCAGCCGGAACACAACGCCCTTGTGTTTCAGCTTCAATAAAGATCTCGGGACCAAAACACCAGCTGCTGCTAGCTTCAATTAATACTACCAGTGATCTAACAACGTACTTGTATACAGGGAGTTTCACAAATATTTAGACATTTATTTTATAGCGATGGTGAAAATGTGAAACCTATATCACGCCACGCGTTCCGAGATTGTAGGGAATCACTGTGGGACATCCTGTACAGATAAACTGTGTTCAATCTAACAGCATGAAGTTACTAAAATATTGAAGATAATAATGGAAGCACGACGTTTAATGTGTGTACTAACTGTACTATAATAAAGTAAAAAAGTACTCTGCATCAAGTATACAAAGTTATTATAAATTATATACAAAATAAATAACTTTATATATATTATTATACTAAATATGAAGTTTTAAATTTGAAAATTTAAAAAATGGTCCAATCAAAATATATAATTAATTATTACCGTTTTGTTTCTTATTATTGTTGAATTATTGTATATTACGTACATTATAATTTATGTATTTTTTATATTACATAAATTAGACATATAAGTATGTAAGATTATTATTTATAAATACAAATATTTATATATACTTTAAATGATGCATAATAATAACATACACCATAGCAAGCGTAAGAATTGTTAATATCACAAACATATTAGAGTACAATAATTGGAAATAAAATGTGTGAATATCGTACAAATGCGATTGTACATTTTTAACTCGTTGACTTTAACGAGATCAGTTCTTATAAGACATTCCAATTTAATATAATTAAAACACTTCTTAATCAACACTAATAATATACATGAGAAATAGGTTAAAACAAATAACAATTATAATAGCTAACTTTCATACATATTTAAATTTTGTTTTCTCAAACAAATTGATTAGTCATTTTTTGAACTAAAAACAGTTAAATAAAATAATTTTTAAGGAACTACCCCTAATAAATTCTAAAATAAATTATGTTATTTACTAAATAATAATAATAATAATAATAAACAACAAACTAGGTATACCTCTTGTTATTAAAATATAATCGTACGGCCGACAAATTTTGAAATAGTTTCATAATGGGTACTATAATATTCCTACTAAAATATCTAATTATTACTCAACAGCTTTATAACGATTATTAAATTAGTTTTTTGATAAAAAATACATATTATCAAATATCAATACCAGAGAAAATCACATGGGTGTATTAATATCAGTAATTACTTACATCCCACGGACTAGAAGCCTATTGGTAAGCGTGGGTAGCAAATATAGACGAAACATAGGTGTATAGGCCATTTGGCCCCAATAAACAAATACTTTTAATGACTTGAAAGTATACATAATAATTATTATGACAGAAAAAGTTTTTTTTTTTTAATGTTAAATATTTGTTATGCTTAAGAACATTTATGAAGCAACAAAAACGTTAAATTTTGAATAAATAACAAAATTAATATGTTAAGAAATACCGAAATACCATAGCAGTATAATAAATTATAATATATAAAATATTTAGGTTCACTGTGTTGTATATATCTAGTAAAAGTGGAAGTCTAATCGGGGTAAAAATAGTAATACAAAATTAATTTAACAAAATAACTTAACAAGAACAATGGTTAATATTATCTCGGTTAATATTGTTGTATATTAATCTTCATAAATTTATTTATAATACATATGTATAAACTATTAATGAATAATGGACTACAAAAATAATATTAAGCTCATGCAGTTATCCAATACATCGACAATTAGCCATTAGGTCTATATAAAAAATAGAACATTTTATAATTTTTGTTAAAAATAGTTTTATCTTTTATAATAATCGATAAATTAGGTACCTACTAACCGGGGACAATTTTGTAAAAAAAAATGTTACCTGTAAATGCACGGATTTTCAAATGTTTAGAAGATACTTGAATTTCAGAAAAAAATAATACATTATAAATAATCAAATTATGTTTTGTTACGTAAAATATAATTAATTACACTCAATGCGATAATGCCTATTGTTAATGAACACGTGTAATAACAAAATTAATTTTTCAAAATTGTAAAAAACAAATTATAATGATAAAATGAATATGGTTCTGACTGATATTATGACGTAATGAATATTTAAAATCATTTTTAATGAACAACAAAGATATATCCTGGTTTGAAAGCAACAGATGTTTCGTTAATTTCTCGTTAATTAAAACAACGAGCATAGTGAAGTATAATAATATAATATTATGTACTGCCTACACAACAATCAAACGTACGTATAGAGCTCTATTCATCGAACCAATTCGTAAAAGCAATGAAGCATACTATAATATTATATTATAAATATCATTATTACGGCACAATTTCCAGCGGCTGCCGACTAATAATATTTATAAATATCTATAAATGCCCACGATATTATATTGTACTTTCATCACGATAATAGATTAATATAATATTATTATTTTCATACTCAGCCGCCGTGTATTATTGTATATCATAATAGTATGATGTGTACCTGTGTAGACGGAATGAAAATACTCAAAACACAATTGCTCACATTCTTCACAAGGCCGTAGATATACAGCACTAATGTCTAATACGAAAAAAATTACCCTGGAATCCGGCGTAAAATCTAACTGACCATATGGGGGGTTTTCACGGCCCGGTGAACCCGAAAAGAATTTTCACTGTTATTTTGTATAACACCGTTTATTTATTTATTATTTTTTTTTTTCAAGACGTGTCATACACTCAACACGGAATGTGGGAAAAGAGATTTTTTTTATCGCACGGAAATATATATTTATATCATTATAATAATGTGTACCGACAAATATACGGCGGCGACACTGGGTGATTCTTTTATCGAAAAACGATCATTTTTTTACTCAACTAATTATGAAGTTTTTTACGCTTCTTAATGACAACATCAACTATAACTTTTTATTCACGATCAGAATATTTTTCTGGGCATATTTCAATGCATAAAAATCGAATAGTGGACTACTAGTTTTTGAGTAATAACTAATAAGTATCTATTTAAAGTTTTAGGTTTCCAACTACCCAACCAAACGAGAAAGAACTACTAGTCCGAGATTTGATTCTTATATAACCAAATGATCCGGATAATATTCTGCTTTGGAATATTTTGAGATAATAGCGATACTACAGCTTTCTTTTGCAAAACGTTTTGTTGACGACTTAAAATTAGGTAGGTACAGGTATAATATATGTTAACATTTTCAAAAAGTTTATTTTGTGTAAGCGGGTGTTCGATATAAATCTATCGACCCTCAAGGGATTAAAATATAATAATATGTACAGTAAGATGCTGCGGTAGACGTTCGAAATAAAATGCAATTACGTCTCATTACACGAAAAATAGTCTCGGGGAGGGGGGGGGAGGGGGAGGAGGAAAACGAAATCGACAATAAATAAATCGGTAAGTTACCTGCAGGGCTGGTAGTGACGGATTTCAGTCGTACGCGGAGAAATGCTGGTGAGGCAGAAACTCGTAGTAAGTACTCGAAGCGCCGGTGGCGGAGACAGCGGGTGACTGCGGTGACGACGATGACGGAGGCGAACCGCGACGACGACGACAGACACGAACGGACGACGGACGGGCAATGAATCACTGAAGTCTGAAATATCCTCGCGTGAACAAACCATCCGGTTTCGAACGAAACGCACATGTCGGCCGGAGAGGCGCCGCCACCGCCGACAGCGCCCCAGTGCGGCGACGCCGAACGCCCGAAACACTATATTATTATAATAATATTATTATTTTCGTATTACGACGATAACTATATCATTTTGCTTTTGTTTTTCATTGATCTCGTATTCTCTTGTCTGCACTTTGTCGATTTGTTATATTAAATTTTTAAAAATGCAGATTTCAAACGCATTTTTGAAATAGAAAAGCACAAAAAAAATTCGAGCACGGCATGCCATATTATATCAGAAGCCGAGAAAACCAGAGTTTGGGGTCTTTTTTTTGTTGAGTTTTTGGAGTTTAGATAAAAATCGCGATCGAAATGAGTGACTGTTTATTATTACTCATCGGCTGTCGTTCCGATTGTGCAGGAAAATAATACTGTTGTTGAAACTCAAATACTCAAGTATGTTATTCAATCTTATCGGTTATATTATAAGTATTAATATATATTATTATACAGTTTGTGTATCAAAAAATAAAGAAAGAGCAAAATTTGTTCTCACGTACTATACTAATATCAGTGTTTTGATTTAATAATAATCTTATTATTTATTATAATTTATAATATAAACATTATTTATTTAACAGGAAATTCGAAACCAATTTCAGATTAAAAAATGTATAAATGTAAAGCAAATCATAAAATATAGGTTCCTACACCAAAAACCTAGAATAACAAAAATATGCAAAATACAATTTTGTATTTATACATTCAGACCCTTCAGTTATTCCTTATTTTATATTACGAAATTAATTTGTATCATTCATGTTATAATAAAATTATGATGTTGTATAGATTCCACAACAACTTGCAAAAATTCTATAAAATCAGACTGAGTTCACCACGCTCGTTAAAAAAAATAATATATAAGTATTTCATAATTACCTACATATCATATCGACATAAAACATTTGAATATTTGATATTATATTATAATATAGGTAGTAAAAAGGTGCAAAGGTGGGTTAGTTAATGAAAATAATTAACCTGTTACTTGAGTTAAGTCAACGTAAGTAGCTTATGATGTTAAGTTATAAATTAGCAGTTAACAAACAATATGATATTCAAATACTTAAATCTAAAAGTTTAAACTTAAAAGGACGTTACACGGAGAAATTTGTTGTCTTTATCTAACCAGTGCGTAACATACCAAATTTACACTCAACTGAGATCACGTTTTGCTTCTTGAATTTAAACATTACAGTGAATCGACCTATTATGAAATTTGATGGTAATAACATTATCTGTGTTTGTATATGGGTTCTATGATAATTCAGTTTATAAGTCAGTTATGAGTATTTTTAATTTACGCTATAATAATAATATACACGAAAACTTACTAAAAAATGTAGCAGTTGAAAAATAAAATAAATACATAGGTAGTCACAATTTTTTTTTTTACAAGCATTCAAATTTTAATTTTGACAACATACGTAAAAATCACGAAAATTCGCAAATTATTTTATGCTATAAATTCATAAAAGTTTTTCTTTTTAAATCTAAGACTTGAAATTTACCTAAATACAAGGCTCCTAACATATTTTTACAATGCAGTTGAAAAATAAAAGCAATATATAGGTAGTCACAATTTTTTTTTATGAGTATTCAAAGTTTGAATTTTGACAACATAAAAATTTTTCTTTTTAAATCTAAGATTTGAAAATTTTTAATAATCTATAATATATCCTAGACAGATAAACCGTTTCCGCTCAGAATCGTTTTTCGTATACAATGATATAATATCATTGGATTCAAATTAAATTCCATCCATTACAGTAACCCACTTGTAACGTACTGTACAGCAGAGCGACATCCACTTTCCCGCTTTTTTTTCTTATTATCACCCGGGTCACACTTGCACTTTATAATACAATATACTTATTAATATTGTCAAATTTTTAAATTTTTTTAAAATAATAATTAGGTAACTAAATGCGTATTATAGTAAAATAATACAAAATTAAAGGCAGCGATGCACACCTAATTCTTTCTTATATCTAATTATTTATTGCGCACCTTCTTCAGGAAGTAGGCAGGTAATGGTTATTAATTATAAGTTATAATCTATAGTAAACGATAACGTTATGTTAAACTGTCAACTAAATCAAAGGAATATTTTTAAAATATATTATAAAATCCAAACACGTTGCACTAAAATCTTTAAGCCTAAAATAATTCATATCTTTTATAATTATATATATTTATAATTCATATTCGTTCCTATATCCTTCATGAATATAATTTTCGATTTATCCTATTGAGAAAAAGCACAAATGCTACAAAGGCTATAGTTCGGAAAGACGACTATTTAAATTCGTTAAACTTTGCTGACCTTTTGATTTTTGTATACATCGAGCACGTTGTAATGCAATCTGTAGAACCTGCAATATTGCGGTGTAAAATATAGTGATATAGCCCACTGTAATCGATTCGATATCGTAATATCGTCCAAACGATCGACATAATTCATTGCATGCAATTTGAATCGGATAGCGAAGTTAACACACGAATAATTACGCTCATGTAATGCACGTCATAATGCAATCATCTATGCCGCACCACGATAATCTGACCGATGTCTGAACTTTTGTATTTCTAATCATGGCAAACGGACCATTTATGTTGAGACTAACACAACACAGATATAGTTTTTGGGAGGAAATTTGGATGTTAATTTACTGAAATAAATAAAATATAATATATAATGTAAACAACTTTACTATACTTAATAAGTTGCAATTGCAATAGTATACCTATAAAACTTGTAAGTAATATTATAATATTACGATAGTCATAGTACCCATAGCTATATAATATTATATTACGATATTAAGTTTATTATGGTAGGGTAAGAAAAAGAAAATACGTAGTTTCCTCATGGGAAAAAAATTTATAAACATTTTACTGTATGATAACACAACCTTTAATATTATATAATTTAAAATTTGGTTGCAAGTGCTTAAAATTTAACATCTACTGCAACTGAATGCCACATTTTGCGAGGAGGAATTTCTCCATTATGGCTTATTGAATAGACATGGGTGACTCGTTCTTTTAAATTTTAATCATTTATTCGAATAGCAAACGAATTCAAGTTTCTGGAAATATATATACCTAGTATTTACTCTTATTCTAATATTAGGTTAAATAATTAGTTGTTGATGACAAAAGGTTACTATATTATTTATTATAGTACCTACGGACTACGGCTTTATCTACAAGTTAGGTCCAATCCAACTATTATTTATTAAATTTGTAATAAAATTATTATTGATGCAGTCGTGCGTGTACAAAAACAAAACGTTGTATATATATATGAGGATAAAATTAGAATTGATCGTGTCATCATAATAAATATTATTTTCCATAATATATACATACCTCATTTATGTGAGTTGGCCAACCATGGCACCACCGGTTATTTGAAAAAAAAAAATAAACGACAATTTCGTAAATTGTAATCAACAGTTAGGCATTGATATACATACCTAAATTAGTGATTGCATAATATTCGCATTGTCACCGCTGATTATAATATAACAATAACATCATTCATCAACGCTTGATAATAATTATTGACAATGTATTCCTATCGAATTATCATATGTTTCACCGTCAGTATAACCACGCAATATGAACATAAATATGCATTATAATTTGTTCTGACCATACTTAACTGTAATCCCCAAATCCCAATCCCTATATACCTATATTTATGGCACTAGCTATCAATATTAATGTCTTAAAAAAGTATATAGGTATACTTAAAATACGATAAGTTTTATCAACCAATGTCTTCAATAATAGTATTGTATAATGTTAAATTATCTAGAGTCTAGAGGTCATGATATTATTTTGTAGCTGCTTAGAGTGGTCTTCGTTATAACTTGTAATAGAAACGTAAAAACTAAAAACCATATACCTAACATGGTAGGCCTAATAACATAATAAATACCATCTACCACAAAGCATATTGCGACGCAGCACATATGGACAAGGGACGTCGGGGTTTTACAACATCCATGTGTTTGGTATTATTTGGACGTCAAAGAAGAACGGTCTGATTTTTCGGGTGTTTTTTGTTAAAATCGTTGAACGTAGGCGGGTCCGTCGTTAACGTTACCAAATTGCATCTATAGTTTATACTTTATTGGTACCATATTGTCCACATCACACGTGGTTGTATACAATAAACTGCGGCGATTTCAATATATTTGTCGTCGTGTTATTCGGTTATAACTTATAAGTCAAATGCCACCGAAAAACATGTGGTCGAATTTAATACAACAATAATTTACAACATGGTATTATATAGTATTGTATATAGCATAGGTTGGGAGTACGTTAAGTTCTTAGAAGAAAATAATTTATTTTTACTAAACAATTCTCTCCAATAAGTGAAATTATAAGAAATATAGTTAAATATAGTATACATGAATATAAAATGATAATATTATTTAAAACTAATATAATAGGTACATGGTACATATTAGATATTTTTTATTATTCGTTACAAAAAATGTTGCTGTCCCGCAGACAAATTTTATCCGGTCCGAAGTCAAGAAAAAAAGTAAAATCCGATAATATTATACACTCTAAGTAGTTGTAATTGTTATAATGGTATAATATTATGTTGTAATTTTTCATTTTTATCATTCATTAGTTAATAGTTTGTATCGACCTCAGACATTTTTATGGCCCGCGAACAATGTTCATTATTATCCAGATTATTGATATAAAAATTTAAAATATCAATTGGTGACCCCTCATTTATAATATGTTGACGTAATCACTGCTGCTGCTGAAACTATTAACTCTCACTCAAAAAAAAAAAAAAAATACCGAATACTCTTTACGTGGATAAATATTTTATGTAAAACTCTAGATGCAATATTCTTCAATAATTAGGAATAAATATAAAAGCACTTTAATTTAAATTAATCAATGAAAGAGAAATCAGAAATGTAATTTATAACAGTTATCAATTATGACTTGAGAAGTGTTTTACACATTTTAAGTATAATGACGTGCAAAATTAAATAATATTTAATGATAATTATAAAAATACGTGATAGTGGTGGACAGTGGACCAAAGTAAATTGTGTGAGAATTATTTGAGTTGAAAAAAACTATATAAATATGAATTTAAGTAAAATATATCTTAGATATTACATAAACCAAAATACAATTCAATGATAGTCTGAATTTTTAAATCATGTTCTGAGAAAACAACATAATATAATACAATTTTAAAACATACCTTTTTAATTTTATAAACCATAATAAAAAAATATAAGCAAATTTGTGATGTTGTTTGCTCATAAACGTTAAACACAAACCAGAAGACGGATTAACAATCGTTTGTAATTCTTTAGTATTTCTTATTTTCTTTGTAAAATGGAAGTCAGCATGCATCATATCATTCATATCCATGTAGATGGTATTAACTTATGTATAAAAATAAATTTAATGTTGGAATATTATATTTGGCCATCTGCAGATATAAATCGATTCAAATTTTAAGTAATGTTGAATGTTTACAAATGAAAGATACATTTTTTTGAATTTATTTAAATGTGTAGGTGTAATAATATGATGTATAAAACTATTAATATAATGCTAATGGCAATAAACTAGCTTCTAGACACCCGTTCATTATTTTAAATATACCTATTTATCGATTACATACTTTATATTTATGTGAACTCGGTCGCGTATTTAGGTGGTTTAATCCTCTTTTCCTCAGGTGTAACTTGTGGGTAGTTCATTTTCAACGTTTGTGTTTAAATTTAATATTATAATGTAATGCGATGTTAATATGTAATTATTTTCCATTTCGTTTTTCATGATTTGTCGAGTTAGCAAAAAGAGCTTCACTTTAATACAACACTAATAGTGTTACAATGTACCTATACATTTAAAAATAGGATTACATTTACCGAAGGTGTTAAAATATTGTGATAGTAACTAACTACTAACAGTACTAACTAATATAGTACAAGAGTTGGAGTATAATACTTTAACTGTATATAGTACTAAGTATTCTACTACATAATAATATTATGTACCTATAATACAACACCTAAGTAATATAATACGTTGTACGTATTAACTAACAATACAGTTATGTAAAAATGTTTTGACATATTATAAGCATTACTATTTACTATTGTTATTTGTTATGGAAGTACTCAAGTAGACAAGTGTAATCTATGCCAAAAATGTAAAAATAAATTAAATTTACAAATAAGTCAGACATCTTGATCTATTATTATAAATTATACCCAATATTTAGCAAAAGTTCCTGTTTAAAATTAAACTTTTTCACCAACTGATTATGGACATATTAAAATTAAGATTATTCAACTATTTTATTACAGGAATTAACGACATTAGGCTTTTCGATAATAACATAGGGCTTGTCGCTTGTATTATTATAAATAAGGGTATTTTATATTTTGTGTCGCTTTAAAACTTATACATACCTACCTAACCTAATTATATAACGAAATATAATATGAAAACAATAAGACGTGATACATGCATTTGATATGCATAAATCATTTAACTTTAGTTTATCTAAAATATTTTCCTGAGCTATATTAGCAATATCGGCCTTTGGTTGACTGGTTGGCTGCGGTTGTGGTATAGTTTACAAGGTGTACATTGCAAGGTATACTTGACGCTCATGCAAAATGTATATAATAATGTGCCTATATTATGTACAAAATCTCATCATCAACTTTTTGATCAACTAAACTATACAAAAAGTGCGAAACACTTCAAACTCAGTGACAAGACTACTCTCCGGCGGCTCAAGCGTGGACGTCCACATTTACAGAGCTCAAAACCGCAATAATACATAATTTAAACATTTAATAAAAAAAAATTAAATTAAATGCCTGATAAAAAATTAATTTAATTCATAACTGAAAAAAAAATGTATTATATTATTATTATTTCTATTATACCATTTATATTATATTTATCGATGTAAATTAATGTAATTTGTTGTAAATAATTATGGATTATCAACTGTATAACTGTTAAAAATCTTAAAATGTTATCAATAAGTTAGATGACCTTGGCATCAGGAACACTTTGTAAAAAAAAAAAATATATAACAATGTATTATAACTTATTAGTTATAACTTTAGTTGACTCAGTATTTCAAAACCTTTAGTGAACTTTGGACTCGGGAGGGATTATTGAAAGGTGTACATAATTAGAAGGCTTTAATGTAAGAGAGCACTGATTGACAAACCACATAACAACTAAAAACTGAAACTAAAATCAACTAAATTCAAATTGTTATTATTTAGTTAGTTATTTGATGCTACTTTGGATTTATTACTGTCGCAATAATCTTGTGAATTATTGTGATGCATCATTTATAATAAATAGTACAGACAGGGGCACAGGGCCTGATTGGGTAGTCTCGGCACTTCGAGAAATATTTTTCAATCGGCCCGTAATTTGGTATAGTAGCCCATATTGGATGAATTTTAATATTAATAAATAATAATGACCTATTATCACGTTTGTTCACTGTATAGTGTAGGTGTACTATTATATATAAGCTTTCAATAAAATCGTAACGTGGGCATTTTGACAAATTTTTCATACCAGTCCAAAATTTTAGCGGCTTATCGAGATTTTCTCGAATGTTTGACTGGCCTATCCGGATCTGAGTATAGGTACACAATACATGTGAATTCCACCGATTGCGACCTTTTTTCATGTAAATGCCACCGGTACGATTTTTTTATCTGAAATAAAAGTATTGAAATTCAATCTGATTAACTAAGATTACATCATTTATGTGGGTACAAATTTATTATAATATATTTACTGCAGTTAGATAAGTAAACAAATTAAAAAAAAAGAAATTATATAATAATCAAATAGAAAAATTAGAAAAATATATAATCGAAAATAATTATTAACAATACGTAGGTACCTAACCTTATCCATAATTTAAGTACAGATTTATTAGTACATAATGTAGGTATTTAGAATTTAGATACTTACATATTTTTTTACCTAATATTAAAATAAAAGACATAATAATCAATATTGATCACTAGTTAGTATGAGAGGAGAGTAGTTGGTATACGAGTATATGATATTATCTGCGGTCGTTAAGATGAAGTTGATTTGTAGATGTACTAAATAGTTGTAATCTGTGGATTTTACCATCGGTGGAGTTTTCAGGTCAAAAATACGTATCGGTGGAATTAACATATTATAAATCCAACCTCAAAATCGACTATACCTGTAAATCGGTGGAATTTACAATCGCCCCTGCACTAAACGGTATCACAATACAATCTAGGACAAATGGACGTAGCAGTTTGGACGTAGGGAATATGTATGGGTGTTAAAAATATATATATATATATATATATACATAAATCAATAAATAAAATTAATATGTTATTTATTTTTATTATATTACGTCAAAAACGAATACAAAATATTTAAATACACAAATTATTTATGGTTTAAAATATCAAAATTAAAAATATATCTAAAACAATTATATTAGTTATTTATACTAATTAGTATAATATTTATTATAGTACGACAATAATGTAGAATATAAACTATCTGAAAAGTTGTTAAAAGTCAAATAATCATATTATACTAATTATATTATCTTGTGTTATAAAGTTATAACATTAAAAAAATTATCAACATTTTATATTAACACAGAGAAATATTTTGATCGATTCCGATTGAAAATTATATTTTTGTTCTAGTTTCATATATTCACTATTATTTTTCAATTTTTAAAATATATTTCGTTGATGGTCTATTATAATAATAAAATGATATATTTAATTTATATATTTTTTTACGTCCAATTGTCCCCACGTCCGTTTGTCCTTATTCGATCACAGTAGGACCAGTAGATACACAACTTCCGTTATACCAGCCACAATTGGCCGACAATCGACAACATTTTACGTGTCATTAAACGTTTTTAAAATTAATATTAGCTATCAATCTGTTTTTATGATTTTTTTTTTGCATATCCATACATTTTGAGAGTGAATATTCTATAGAAATTGGTAAAGCACAATAGATATTATATTGGCATGGGAAAATGAAAAAAAAGAGTCATTTTTTCGATTGAAAAGTAGATACATACATCAATGTTGTTAAAATAAAACTATATCTTTGTTTAAATATTTTTTTACTCTTATGAAAATAATTTAAAAATCAAACAAACATTTCTATAGTAAGTAAAAAATCATACTGTATATTTAGCTACATAGTTATACATTTATAAATAAATTGAAAATGCAGAGATGACATATTTTCAATATTGTGTGTGTGTGTGTGTGAGACACAGTGGTGGATTTAGCGTCAGGCAAAGTAGGCAGTTGCTTAGGGCGGCAAATTTTTAGGGGCGGCAATTTTAGGCCAATATTTTATTGAAAATATACTCTATAGGTTTCTTTTTGATTTTCTTATGTACGGTGATTACTTTGAAGGATGGAAAATGAAAATGTTTAATATTCGTATAACATAATATTCTTGTTAATATAATTTCTTCATTATTTTATAATACTAATACATAACAATAAACGTCCAAGTAAATAATCGAATGACTGCCGGAACGTATATTATCTATTATCTAAGTACTAACCATAGATTACATATTTCGTTATTTTGTTTTTTTACTAAGTCGTAATGGGGCGGCAAAAAAAAATTTGTCTAGGCGCGGCAATTATGGAAATCTGCCTCTGGTGAGACAGTTAGTAATATTAGCAATAATAGTATGATTATGTACACAATATACTTGTCTTTACGGTGGTCGAGATGTGCAACCCGTTGCCGATATGAATGCGTTGTGTTATAATATATTATTATTATACACTGTATTAAATTTTGTTTATTAATTTAACTTAAAACTTGTCTGGATTACTTTGTAAATCTATTCCTTTCAATATACTTAATAATTAATATACTAACCATATTCCATTATGCTTAATTTAAATTCAACAATGTAGATATTTATTTACAATGTATGAAAACTAATAATGCACATAATGTATCTAATATATAATACTAAATAAATTATAATAATGGTATTTAATAATATAATATATAAATAATATACTCTTATAAGTTGTAACTTGTAACTAATAACTGTAATATCATAACGATTGGAGTCGTTCACTACAGACTACACTGATGCATTACCTGCACAGTTAGGTAAAAAATTCTAAATAACCTATTACAAATACAATTATATAGTATGTATACTTACACAACAATTTTACAAGAAACGACGAGTTAAGTACAATTTAATGCTTTTTTTTCAACTATACGTAATCTATAAGTTAAATAGGTACATTGATTGTACTTATAAGGATATAACTATGTATATATATCGCATGGAATTAGTAGGTATGGACATTATTAAATATTGCTCTATTCCAGCAGCATATACTTACAAATATAAATATACACAGAGTGATTCGCCAAGCATGCTCACTTCCTTTTTTTCTTTAACAAATGCATTTATTCAAAACCTGATTTTTGATATTTTCATAATATATATTTAAAGACTATATTTTTAAATAATTATTGAGATTTTCTGTACTAGGTACTTAAAGAATGTCCTGTCGAAAAAGAAATATATTTGAAGTGATTGTAGATGTGTGTCAGTAGTATAATTTTAGTATCGCTATTTTTTTACTGAATCAGACAATTCAGATAGGTAAGTAATAAGATACTAGAAATGAATGTATTATTTAACTGTTATTTTTTTTTTGTGTTACGTTTTTATCTAAGATGGTCAATTAACTATTGTTATATACTACAAACTTAATAGACTGATGATCACTAATCAGAAGTAATATGCTAGCAGTAGGTAGACACTATAGACAGTATCTCCAACAAAATATACATCAAATGTTTAGTCTGTTCTCTGTAAGGCCTACCTATTTAAAACAATAAGTAATAATACGCACACACAGCTACTTCTATATAGCACAAGCTAATAAGTAATAATACAACGTACCTAATGCCTATATTTTATACTTTCAGATCTTTCATTGCGGATATCCGCCAACGCCTCTTGAATCAAATACACATTGTAGGTGGTCGTCGATGAAGACAATTGTGTAATCACGCGAGCCCTGCATGGCTACACGGTTTGGTAGATAGGGTGTCATGGCCGGATATGCGGGCCAAAATATTATGGCGCCAATTTTAATAAACCACCGAGACATATTATTATCACAATACCATCGTAATAATTTATAAACAAGCACGTGTACGAAAAATGAGTTGAGGTTTGTGTGTATGTTACCTCTATAGTAGATATGACTAGGTATGGATACACTAAAAAATCACGAACTATGCTCCTAAAATTATCCGATTATATGAGGATTGCTAAATGTTAAAAGGGGACTTCAGAATTTTTCCGAAAATACTTTTTTGTATATTCTTTTAAATAATAGGTAGAACTATCGTTTTGTGTCGAAAGAGACTTTTACTGTGAATATAGTACCTAAAAGATCTATCAGAACGATAATTTGTTTATTAATTTTCCAATAACAAACAAAATATGTATAATAAAATTGATGTTGCGAAAAGTCTTTTATTTTTCCTTTATTTTAGATTCCTATCGGTTCAATAAATACATTATTTTTAGTATTTTACAATAATGATTACCTTTTTGCCGACTTACACAGATAAGTTCACGATAAGAAGTCGAAATAATTGATCGATTCAAGTTTACTATCTTTTCAAATGAAAAAGTAAATCTAGTTGTTGCGTACCTATATGAGATGTCAAAATTGAAAATTCCCAGTAGTTTCAAAAGCGTTTGGACTGTTTGGAGTATTAGAATATTTTCCTTAAGTTCTTACATTTATTTGAAATAGGGATTAATAAAATCTATCATGGAATTTCGAACATTTTGTTCAAGTTTGGTTAAGTTTTTTTTTTAAACTAAAAATTGTACTTTCGAACTCAAATCGAACACCGACTGTTCCAATTTGTTTTTTTCTTTTTGAACTTCAAATACCTAGTTCAAACAACCTCTAATTTATAAAGGTTCAAATTTGTATTGTTAAAAAATTACCAAATATTGATATGTGACCTTAAATAGCAAATTATACTCTTCGATAATAACCATATTTTAATCACAATTTCACGAAACACAATTTTGTGCTTAATTAGCATACAATTCGACCAACCAGTAAAAATATGCATACAATTCTCAGCCTAGTTGTGACCTACATAATGTTATTCTATAGACTTTAATATAGATAATTTTATAAAATAAAATAATGTAAAAATATAAATTCATTATTTACCATCGGGGTAAAACTAAAATTAAAATAAAGAATATTTACAAATTTTGCATTGATTAAATCATTCAATTATTCTTTTTTTTTCGTCCATTGTTTTAAAATCTTTGAAAAAACATTCATTCGGAGTGAAGAGTAGAACTTAAAGCACTTCCTCGCGCTTCTTGTATACGGAGTAATAGGCGTCCCAAGATGTAGAGTAACCGAGTACTTTATGGATAGTAATACTGTACTACTGTACCTACAACTACTAGCTATATCTATACACGTCACAAAGACAAAGGTCAAAGACTTAAACATTTTTAAACAATAGGAGTATTATGGCAGGCTGTATGTTTTATAATGACTCCAAAACATTGAATTAGACTCTTATTTTATAAAGTCTAAACCATTATTTTGCAACATTATATAATTATGAATAATATATTATAGGTACCTACCTATATGCCTCCTCTTATATTATTATTATAATATAACTTTCAATAATCTGTGGATAAGAATTGTTGTTCAAATTATTATTATTATTATTGCTATTAATAAATCAAACTGTTGTTAATTTATTTTTAAAATCATAATAGCTGATATTACATCATTTTATATACGTCTAATCAATATGATTTGTTTCTTTGCGTGTTCGTTTAATAGTAGGTAATAAAAATGTCATATTACGATCGACGTATAAGACTTATCATAGGTACATTATGGTTTTTTTTTACCTACACTGTATATTTTATATTTTTAATGGGATTGTATTGAATACTTAATTATCGAGGCTTGAAGAAAATAAACTTGCATGTTCATTAAATAAAATAAATTATTGTGCTTACATTATGATATTGAATTATAATTGATACCTATATGATAATACTACAGAGGAATATGTCACTGATTAAGTGATTGTTAGAAACATCTTATATTCCTATACTCAGGTCCTTATTGTTTATATTTATCAAGAATTTTTTTTATCTATCAATACATATAATTAAAAAATATACATATTGCAGCATATTGATTATACGACCGAAATACCTATGTACCAACAATATGTTTTTTATATTACATTTGAAAAAAGTAATTAATTATTTAATACTGTAAATATTAATTACAGAAGCAGTTTAATCAATTAAAACAATTAACGGCCTATTAAAATTAATAGAGAAGATTTTATACAACAAATTGAGTGATTCGTTTCCAAAATCACAGTAGGTATAAAAATCAGTTATTATTTTACCTTATTCATCATTTTTATACAATATAAACCAGTGCTTTTCAACGGGGTCGATCACCGGTAAGTGGTGCACAGTACTGTGGGGTGGTAAGCCCGTTTTGGGCGATATATATTATATAGTATTAAATTATAAACATTTCATGTATACTATTTTAATTTCAATTTTAATGATGTGAGGGGGTGAGGTGTTAAAAATATGTTGCTTCTAGTTTTCAGTTTGAAAAAGCTTGATAAATACTGATATAGACAATAATATTTGTCACATAAACTTTGATATATATATATAGCAGGTATAGCTGCTGTTGTACATCATCGGTGGAGGCTGGTAAATGGCAGGCACTTTATTTAATCAATAACACTTATACCAAAGTATTTATAATCATCGATATATATACGCGTGGCATTAATATTTATCTCCTATCAGCTAGTATTAAATTCTCAGAAATCATGGATATTGGTATTTTATTAGGTATATTTTAGAATCCGAGCATGAGTAATGAATGTATTCATTTTACTCTGATGTGTCATGTGTGTTTTTTATTTATATAAATAGTCGAAATAATGCTTAAATTTTCGACTTCAGTACCTCTTTCAGGGAAAAAGTGAATCGGGAAGTCAAAATTTAAAATTATATGTAGTTTTTTCAAAGGCATCGATGAAAAAAAAACGTAATTTTCTCGCAAAATCGATAAAATTGATTTTGGTTTTGGGTGTAACACTAACGAATTACTGTAGATACTTCAAATTTACACTAAATGTATCTGTTAGCTATTTATATACGCCGTAACAATTTTAATACAATTATTCATAGGCATCATATGACATTTTAGACTATTATTATGGTTTTTTCGATTAATTTCGATAAAAAAAATTAAAAATTAATAAACAAGGTTTCTCGGAAGTTGTTTCCAGTGGAAATCATACAGAAAGTTGAGCGTAAATTCACAATAAATATTTCTTTATGGACGCCTGAATTTAGAATTTTGACAATATGCGTAAAAATCACGAACATTTGAAAATTATTTTCAGTTATAAATTCATAAAATTTTTTTTTAAATCTAAGTTTTGAAAATGTAATACAAGGTTCCTCATAAGTTCATCTATTTTTATTAAAATAAAAATGTTTACTGGAAGGTCATATTAAATTTGTATGATCATTGAAAATTTAAATTTTTACTACATTGGTTATTATTTACTCGATTTCTCATAGAACGATTTTAATATTTTGTTGTAACTCAAAAACGACTGTAGATGCTTGAAATATACAATATATATTTTTATTTTATTATATCCTTATTTGATAAAATTTTCAAAATAATTTGACTTGCTTAGTTACTTTGAGCTATTTACTGATATTTTCATTTTTTAAATTTCTTTAGTTTTATTTTCTGAAAATGTCTATAAAATTGTATTTGTCGAGTCAAAAAACAGGCGACAATTGTATGTTATTGTTGATTCCGTTTTGGACACTTGATAAAATTGTTGACGTTTAGCCAATTTTTTCAATGTTCTGTTATTTATTATTTAACTTTACGATGTAATAAATGCAATTTTTATAAAGAATGTAGGTATATACGTATAATATAGTTCTAAGAATGGTACTCAAACAGTACTCCAAGTCCAAGAGTATACGAATCCAATTAAACATTATTTGTTGCATATACTGCAAGGGTGCAGTAACAGGACTATTATGGTGGTGACTGGTGGTATGCATCACGTGGTTATGTTAAATAATAATTCTAAAATATAATATATTTATTATTGATTACCAACTTTTTAATGATAAAAAACACTGATTAACAAAAAAAAAAAAAAATTAATTTAAAAAAAAACCTGATAATTTTTTAAAAATCAATGACGTAACCAAATTAAAAGTTTTAAACGCCAAAACTGTTTCTAAATACTCATTTATAAAATAGTTATCTAGGATTATAATGAAAAAACTTTAAATTATTTAATTTTAGTTTTGAAAAATTAAAATACAACAACATATAAAAATTATAGCGCAGAGCTCTAGACAATAATTATAAAAAAAAAACTTAAAAATATTGAATAAAAAAAATGTTATATAGCATTAGTCAAATAGACATGTCACACACTGTAGGTATAATGTATTATACCTATCACGTTCCTCAAGATTTATCATAAAATTTGGTTTGAACGAATTCTCAGTAATTTTTTTATTATTGCATCCATTGTTATTAAGGGCTCTTTGAACAAAAAAGTGTTAGCGCATAGACATCATTTGCGTTTCTGCACTAACGACAGCTTAAAACTTTTCACTCTTAAACATCCATGGCCATTATTGCAGCTAGAATCAGCGTTTGATGCATTTAGCTCTCCCGTTTCAAATCCAAGCCTTTTGGACAGTATTTTATTCTGGGAAAAATGGCTTAGTTCAACATGATGCTGTTACGATTTAATATATTTTATTAGTGTTCAGACATTTTCACTGTTCGTGATGGGAAACGCGCGACGATCGCGATACACGGTTTATTATACTTATTATATTTAAAGACGATAAATAAAAATATTTTTCTCAGCGTCTTCTCGGGCACACCATGTGCAGTATGTATGTAAAAAAAAAAAAATAATAATAATAAAATGGCTGGTGAATTAAATAAACTATTTCATTGTAATTCTCCGTTGGCGTGTCTGAAAAATTTACGTATCAAATGTAAAAAAAAAATTCAAAATATGACGACGGCAGTGCCCTTTACATTGCTTTTACATTGTGCAGTTTGGTAAAATTATGTATAGGTATGGTATACTCTGGGAATATTTATTATACAATTATGCTCTTTGTCTATGGTTCATCATTTTTACGGTATACAATTACGATCATTTAACCCCGCCTTCGACTGGCAAGCGGGCTTCGTGTCATGCGCGTACCTCGCGGAAATGTAGTTATTATATAATTAGTTGTAATTACTAATTATAACTAATTACTTTCGAACAGTGGACTAATATGTAATTAACTGTAAATGCAAAAATAAAAATTACTGCCAATACTCCAAATGGTACTAATTTCATTTCATAGACTGTTATGCAAGTGTAGATACCTAGAACTGATGAAAATAAAATATTATTATAATTGCGCGTAAATGCGTAAGCCATGTATATTGAATGACATCATAATTCAATGTGTGTGACGAATAATTAAGGTAACCTTAATATAACGTCGGAAACGAATAATACATTTTTAAAAGAAACAGCCAACCAAATAGTGGCTAGGTAGGTAATATGTTTTATGAGCTGATGACCTAATGCGTACCTTATTATACACAGACCGTGTATATATGTTTATATATTGACATTTGGTAGTTTAAATTCAATTATTGAATAATACAATTATAATTAGGTACTATACTTCTGCTTTATGGTTACATGAATTTGATTTGTGCAGAACGGATTAGCTAAATTTCAACTCCTCAAAAGGGTTAGACATCATAATATACTGTTCATGATTATTGCGGCTCGAGAGATTTCGAAATATCCGTAAATTGCCTAGCAGGAAATCAAAAAAAAAAAAAACAAATTTTCAAATTGTTTCGACTAATTGTATGATGTTCATTGGGATTTAAAATATAGTTTCATATCGAAGATACATACGTTTGTACTTACTTGAATTTTGAAGAAACTATAAAAGTATTATATAAAATGTATTCTGGGTATGATGTTCATTAGGCATGCTCACACCAGTCACACCTTTTTAGTTTTTTCCATTAATAGTAGGTAATTACCTGACGATTTTATGAATATTTTCAATTATATTTAAAGACTAAATTAAATTTTTTATGTCATTTAAGAAGTTTCTAATGGTAATATAACTTTTTTGTTGAATTAAAATCACCATTTTTTTACAGAAAAAAATTAAATGTTTTTTTTAAACTTTTTGTGTATAAAAAGTCTTAGCACTCTTAGCAAAACCATCTTTTATATTATTAAAGTTTAAACAGTTAAGAATTTACAATAAAAATAGCGATTCTAGTTTGAAAATAAAAAGTTTGTATCGCCATACAGTACTCGTTGAATTATTAAAAAGTAAAAAGCGATGAGCATTGAGTTGGTGAGCAATGAGATGTTTGATGATTTAGGTCAATCACCTTGTAAATAATATCTGATTAGAAGTCTGACAAAAAACTATGAAATCGGTTTTATTATCTTGTACTCAGTCACGTCCTTTGTTAAATCGCTATTATGATTATTAATGGCATCTGTACATTTGATTTTTTAAAAACCATTTAGGACATTAACTGCTCCATAGTAATCTAACAGTATCTAACATATTAATTACTATAGGTAAAATAGTCAAATTTAATAGTTAGTGGGTTTCAAGGTTGTATCATTTCTTATTAGTTATCATTGATGACCATTTATATGGGTACTTTTATTTATATACCTGTGGCCGACTCACCAAGACTATATTTATTACTTATAATTAATCTATTTTTCTATCGTTTTCCGTTTTGCTTCATTTGAAATATACATTACAATCCGAAATGAACGCGAAATTACAGTGATTACTTTTATGGTTTGCCATTTATTAATTCTGGACTAGTGGACTGTAGTACAGTACACTAATTTTTTATGCAAACAAAAAAACTGGAAACGATTCAAAGTATACGAATATTTAAGCATGTATATCTTCAATACCATTCAGATTGGTACCAATAGTACCTATTATACTTACTAGTCTTCATACGTTTACATAAAAAATGTATTCGGAATTAAGAACTTTAAAATCATAAATGAAAACAGCGTTATATATATACACATATTATGTGTATACCAACTTATAAAAAATATTTAGTGTGCATTTCTAAAAATACATTCACTGTCAGTGACGTATTTAGGGGGGGGGGGCTTGGGCTTCGAGTTACACATTTTCAGGGGAGCTAATTTTCGAGAGCATTTAGATATAATACGCTACCCAAGTCATTTGGGTGATAAAAAAAAGTAACTAGACACTTATCAGATACTAATAATAACTATCATGTTTTATTTTACAAATACACTTATTGCTAAAGAAATTTAGATTGGAAGGGGCTTACCTGGGGCGCAATGTTCCTAAATACGACTCTGTTCACAGACGACAGTATAGGTACCCTTATACACTGTGATACGAACTACGAAAGTACCACCAAATATATTTCAAGTTTTTTACCATCATAGTTTTGACTGCAGTACGTTGATTATCAGTCAGTATACATTTATACTATTATTACTATTTTACATAGTACTTGCATATAGTTACATAAATATATAATAATAATACAAGATTTTTATTTTTTAATTACTTTATTTATACAAAGTTATATGCTTGATACGAAATAAATGTTATAATAGTTACCTGTACAGTTATATTATATACCTGAGATTAAAAGGTTTTAAAAAGAATAGCTTAAGCACGGATCGTTATAAATCGCGTCCCATTTTCAATTTTTCATGTAAATTGTGGCCTAAATATATTTTATTCGTAAGTATATTTTTCCATAATTTTTCTTCTTTATGTACTCTGACCTTTTAAATATTATATAATATATTATGTATTAACTATTTTCTGTAGAAACTGACAATATTATTTAAGTAATAAAGATTTGTTTCAAGCTTCCATCATCCGTTCCTAATATTTTTTAAGTAATAGAAATATAACAAAAATCAATTGTCATACTTAGAATATTCAATCTCGTTAAAATTTGTATTTTTAACGCTTCTACAGAAGAAATTGTTATTGTATTTTTGGATATTGGGAAAAAATATCCGACGGTAAATATAATATTCGCTGAATTATAAAAGTCGAGGTTTTCCTAAAAAAACCTCAAATTTTATCTGTGTTAATTATTACTGGGAACTGTGCTTGGTAGTTGGTATGAAAATTAACACTTTTTATTATATGCTAGTGGACTTAGATCTGATGAATGATTATCTTTGCTATAGAAGATACTTAGAGGTTATATCACTGTTTATTGATGCGAATAATTATTGATTATTAATTTTAAATCGTATTTTTATTGGACTTTTTGCAGTATTTTATATTTACTCATAAAGGTTACGTCACACACACAAAAACATAATATATAATTGTAAAATACTCGTATCTCTTAGTTTCACTCAAAAGTCAAAATAGAATAAAGCTATCAATGAAATTAGGTGAAATGCAGTTATGAAGTATAATATTTATTAGTCAAAAAATAATATTATTTATTATTATTTGTATAGTGTACTAGAGTGTACGTTGTTCAGTAACTGACACAATAATTCAAAATCATACACTGGGAGATTCATCAAGCTGCTCACCTCCACTACTTTTTCAACATTGCAGTTATTCAAAATCTGATTTTTGAAATTTTCAAATATAATACTTAAAGACTATATTTTCATGTTAATTGAGGAGTGTTCTATGGAGATACTACAAACTACTGTTTATCAAAAGATAACATCTATTTTATATCATTAAAATTAGAAATTAAAATTTGAAAATATATACGAATCATTATCAAATTTTTGTACCAAGAATAATAGGGCCATGATAATGGATTTGGAAAATATGGGGGCTATGCGACTGTTTTAAGTTTTTAGTAATTTATATAATCCATTATTCATCAATAATTATAATTTATAAAAATGGTTCGAGAATATAATGAATACTAGAGCCAATATTACATTTATTTCATACTTTGGTAAATCCATTTTTAAGAATTTTATTCTAAATATAATTAACATTTTAATAACTTATAAACTATTTGTTCGAATATCTAATTATATATACATCAACATTTTGTCATTTACATAAAAATGTCCCATTAAATAATTTATAATAAAAGGGGAGAAGGTTCTCATTAGAAAAATTAAATCAGATAGATTTGAATCACTAAAAACCATTATCCTCAAAAAATCTAAAAAAAATCAAGAACTTCAAATATACATAGTCTTAAAGCAGGTAAATTAAAAAATTCCAAACACCGGAATCTGAATAAATTAGTCGTCGAATGAAAAAAATGGAGGTGAGCATGATTGTTAAATCACTCTGTTTCTTTGTCATGTTGTTGATTATCGTGTTTCCTTTTTTAAATTTTAAGTCAAACAGCACATTGTATATTTCAATACTGGTGGTTAAATAAATTATATGTATTTAGTTTTGGTATTAAGTACACAATATATTTAAATCACAAATTCAAAAGATGTTTACAAATATAATATAATTGTAGCGTTCGCATAATGTTTATAATAATATCATGTGAACTCGGTTTTAGGGGATGACTATACAAATAATAATACAGTCCAAAATGTAGTGTACCTTTTTATTTTTGACCGTGTGAAATCACTCCGAACAATAAAATTGATCCAGTTAGGCCAAAACAACAAAATTTATTATACTAATATATTATACTATGTATAGCGACAGATGTTGGTCGAATATTGTGCATTTATAGTACATAATAATAATAATAATAATATACTGTATACGAATATACCTTCTACCAACGACAAGGCACAAACACATGCAGATATTATTATAATGCGATAAACGGAGTAGCCTTTTCGAATAAAAAGAGTTTGAAAATAATATATTACACTGAACATCTGGCGGCGGCTATTCGCTCCTTGTGTGTTATTATTATTTTTATTATTATAACAATAGACCGAGACGCTCGGAAAAACGCAGTGGTACCTAACCTCCTATAATATCATTATATCCCTATTATTATACGAGCTCGGATTAAACTACAATAAACACTAATTTATAGGTTTTCAAGATGAACGAAAAACGATCCGAGAAACGAACTCTGCTGCCGTACGAAATAAATATAATGCGAGACGTGAACGTGGAAAAAAACGGATAGGTAGACATTGATGCATTATTATTGTATTTTAATCTGCATTCTGCAGGTACACAGGCATATTGTATTAATATTAGTGTGTTGAGGGGGAGGGAGAATAAGAGAGTGCCCAGTCGTTATTGTCTTAATAATAATAATAATAATATGAAGTATAAACACGTGAACACAACGGGTTTTAGCGTTCGACAAATATTTGCACGCGTGCCCGAGTTCTGATGTTCTATGTCACATAATATTGTGTAGGTTTTTATTATTATTATTATATGATTGTTTTTGTCTTTTCAATTATCCGAACGCAACAGTGGATAAAGAAAAAATAAATATATCATACGCTCCGAACACCACACACGTCACAATTAATTATAATAATTATTATTACATGGTTTTTTAATTAATAATAAATATTAGATTCTGATCGGAGCGATGAATGTATTGGATTCACCATGATGTGTGTGTGTGTGTGTGTGTGTGTGTGTGTGTGTTATTTTTAAAATTTTAATTGATAGTTTTTGTGTCAGTACACAGTACATGTCCAATGGTTGAAAAAATGCTTCGATTTTTAACGACGAGGATAGTTTTTGATACCAAATTAAATCCAATTGATGTTTTTAAAAGGTCGAAACGAAAGAAAATTTAAACGAAAAAAGTTAAGGAAAAACGGGAATTTCATTGCAAAGCCATTTGCTGAAAAAATGTAAAATCTTATTTTTGTGGATAGTGTACTCGTATGTGTATTTCATACAATTAATGATGTAACTCAAAATGGCCATGAAGTTAGCCCCCCCCCACTTTGGCCGATACCCTTCAAATCAGCGCCAATATGTATGGCGTAATTGCTTACGTACCTGGGCATTATGTGACATGTATAAGCTGGAGGGCACTGGGAAATACACAATGACTTACAAAAAAAAAGCAAAAATTGTCGTAATCCCAAAAACTGTTATATCAAATCGCATATGTTGATGTATGGCATAAAATAAAAAAATATGTTTTAAATTAAGAGGATTGGTATACCCTCTTATATATAACTTACGTCTATAAAAAGGATAAATAGATTGTATTTTTTTTTTACTTAAAAATTATCAACTTGTTACTAAACTTTTTATACATTTCTAATACATTAATTTTATGGTCATAACTCATTTTACTCTACCTAACCAATAAAACTCAACAATACATAAACACGGTTTTTTTTATAGAAATTTAAAATAAAATCTAGATATTTAAACGAGGAGTAACGATTTTAGTTATTTAAACTTATTTTGTTGTATTTTAAAAATATCAAAATTATGAACTACATAAAATTTAATTACTACCAGGAAGTCCTACATATTGAAGACCGAAGGAAATTATCTTCTCAAAAACATGATGATAGAAAAAACACATTGTAAATCGTTTTTTATATATGATATTATGACGGTTAGGTATTTTATCAAATATTGTGAGTTAAAGACAAATATTGATCTTTCGTGTGATTAAAAATTCAAATACGCAATTATTTTATTATTTTATAAAAAGTTATTGAAAACAAAAAAAATCAATATTAAAGATCAAACAGCATTGAAACAATTATAGTTATTTACATAGCCAAAAAACAAATGTCTATTTTATGTATTATGGATGTATGATCAAATTTTTGGTTGTGTTCGTATAGAACATAATATACCGATAGTAAAAAGCAAATCCCGACAAAGTCCAAATAATATGTTATTACTTTGATTTTGTCTAATGTTCTTTACTGTTTTCTCTCTCTAAATTTAGATAAATTTTTATAAATTACAGAAGTTAGCTAAGGTCTAAGGAGAATCAGTTTTTAATTTTTTATGCCTATTTAATAATTTCACTTAAAATTAAGAACTTTTGATTGCAATATATTGTAATGATTATAATAATAATAGAACATAATAAAATTAAACTACTGCAAAACTATAAAAAAGAGTAGTTATGAATGTTAAAATTATTTATCAGGTTATTTAACTGAAAGCCCTATAACCATACTTTTTTTTGAGTATCATATTATTTTTTATAAATTTTTTCGAAATTTTCTAAAATAGAGATCTTAGCACAAACCAACCACACACCGTTTATTAATATTTTGTTGTCTCGTTTAGCCGTCCACGTATAATTTTAGACTGAGTGTGAAACAGAAATATTATCATTTGGTAAGACATAAAGATAAATTCGAATTTCGAACATGGTTTTATTTAAAACCAGATGACCAAGCTATGATTATGGTACATAACTACATAATTAAAAGAGTATATTATAATATAATACATGTATTATGTATGTTTAAATTTCAATCCTTATTTTTAAATATGTCGTATTAGGTGCTTATAATAGGTTGAAAATTACCTAAGAAATTTAAATAAAATACACTTAAAAATTTAAAATGTCAAATTTTTTTTTTAATACATGTGAACTAGAAACACATCATTTGTAGACGGAAAGCATCGTGTTAAGCATTCCAAAATAAAGATACAATAATGCATTTAAACCTATGCCCTGATTCAGTTATCAATAAGCGTCGGTGTTAACAATAAAACTATGATATATCACCCAAAAATTGACACTTGTCATATATTTGGTGATATAATATTTTAAGATTATCGATAATACGGGTTGCTGGATCTATAGGTATTATACAGTCCATAAATAACAAAGTACCTATAATACATGGCATAGAAAATGACCCATGTCGGGAGGGGGATATCTCTTATAACTAAAAATGTCTTAGAAAATATCCTTTTATAATTTCACTCATTTAAACGGTTTAAAAGTTAAAAATTTAAATTTTATTTCAGTGTATATTATATACAGTATGCAATTTAAAAGAAAGAACTGAAACAAACATGTAACTAAATATACCTATATAATAACTTTTGTTCCAATTAATATATTAATATTAATTTTTTAGTTTATAAGAACAAAAGTTATTACATGGTTATTACATTTGTGAATTGTTTCCGTTACATTCTGTGTATGATTGATTTAAGTTCAATTCTACGTCATAATCGTATGTCTGTATGGACACTGTCTTGCAAGTAGAAAATTGTCTGACTGCGCCCTTGTTCAATAACCATTCAAAGTCGGTCGTGTCAAGAGACGTTGGTTGTCCTTCGGTGGTTACGTATTGATTTGCCTTATCCACGATCGTTCTAATTTCGTCAATCAATTTCTTGAAATAACTGCACTTCCACTCTCGCGATTCATTTTCCTAGACGAAACAGACTTAATAATATTGACAATGATAGATAATCGTATACATCCATAATATACTAAAAAATATGCAGCAGCGGTAACAGCAAACTGGTACAACTCAATAATGCTTCCCATAAAACGATAAAACGATTACCGAGTATATCAGTATATTGGTTATTTACATGCAGGTAATGACAAAGCTGACTCAATATAGCTAACGAACCTATAGGGCTATAGACGGGTACATTTAAAACCATGTATGCATTGACACCACTTTACCATGACATGATTTCAAAAATAAATGACAAAACCAGTGGAACAGTTGATAGCAAAAAATTATATTATGATATTCTTGGATTAATAAAAATAATAGTTTTATCTAATTGAAAATGATATACCCCAGTTATACCGTGAGTCGTGGTCTCAAAAAAAAAAAAAAAATAGATTTTTATAATAACATTATTGATAATGGGTTAATAACAATAAAAAATCAAAATATTTATGACGTCAATTTAGATTCTGACGACTTTATTTTTGGTGAATTTTAAGTTTAAATTATGACAAAATTGGATTTTAAAGCGTAAATAATAATGACTCTTGTTATAATGTTACGATTTAAAAAGTATAAATTTTTTTGTCTAATATTGATAAAATTCATCAAAATCGCGAATTAATTTTTAGATAATAATGTATACAATTTTTAATGTTAACAGCATAGCTTAAGAGGACGTGATACCCGCATGTGTTGTCTTCGTCTTACAAATGCGTAACATGGTACATTTTTCGCTCAGCAGAACACGTGTAGCTCCGTTAACTTAAAAATTAGAGTGAACTGACCTCTTATAAAATTTAAAGGTAAGATTATTATCTAGACAACCTCATATGATTTTTATTTTATATCAAATTTAAAGCGAGTTATGAGTATTTTAAAATTGTAAATTTTTCTGTGCATCTTAAAATACTCATAACTTCCTTTAAATTTAAATATAATAAAAAGCATATGAGATTGACTAGATAACAATCATACCTTTAAATTTTATAAGAGGTCAATTCACTCTAATTTTTAAGCAAACGGAGCTACATGTGTTCTGCTGAATGTAAAATTTACTATATAATGCACTTGTAAGACAGAGACAACACATGCGGGTATCACGTCCTCTTAAGCTTGAGAATTTAATATAAGGCGCATCGTACGTAATTCTTATCCAAGAATTTAAAAAATATTAAAAATACATAATATACCAATTGTAAATTATAATGTTTTCAATGTACCCTATAATCCAGGGGCAACTAAACAATCGTTCACGTTTGAAGGATCGTTATCTTGAGCGTTTTCAAAGTTTTAGTGGGCCTCATGAAGCTTTGCTAGAATTTATTATTATACAGTTCCATGCAAATTTTGGATTAACCTGTTTGTGTGAAATGGCGTTTATCAAATGAAAATTATAAAAGCTGAATACTAATTTACAGTTTATAATGAATATTTAAAACACCGTCTTCGATTAGTAATCAACATTCAGCAATTGTCTCCCAGGGTCAAGATTATAATCATTTGCCAATGACCAACCATATGCAATGACGTGATTCAACTCCAACTATAGTATGATATGAGTTTATTTCGAGATTAAATGTGAAACATTTCATTTTAATATAACTTTACATTTTAGTGTTGTTATATTTATACAAACATCTTGATTATTAATATTATAGTTTTATAGACTATTAAATAATAATTTTGTCATCGGGTTACTCATCAATGGAAAAATATATCTTAGTAAAACGTATAGGTTAGAATAAAAAAAAATTTTACAACCCCAGCAGTAAAACTAGTTAAGCTAAATTAATTGAAAACAATTTATGTATATAATATTAACGTATGTATGCCAATGGGCTTAGTTGCTGAAGCCTTAACTCCTAAAAAGAAAACCGATTACTAATACACTTACTGTTATGCAATGTTGTGTAATATCTTCTAATTGTTTTCTTTTTAGTTCAATGACGGATTCCATTTGATCCAACTCCTCAGGTGGTTCATGTTTTGAATTTTCTATCAGTGAGACGATTTTATTATTGCTATGTTCTTGATGAAGATGAACGCTTTCAGATGGTTTCTCCAGCACGACATTTTCTTTTTTCAACATTTTTTCCCTCATTTGCTCCATTTTCAATTTTTCAACTATTTTGGCTTGTTGTTTGTACAATTTGGCCAATTTTTGATCATTCCTTGGCGAGATGTATTTTTTTCTGTATTCGTCGAATTGCTGCGCAGGTATAACCGTGTTTTAGTTAACACAATTATGAGGAAAAAAACACGAAATCAAAACAAATATTATCTTTTTTTATTATCAGGACATCAGGTACCTAACTAAATATTAGGTAGTTTTTATGTTGCTTATATATTATATATACATATATTTAACGCAACACACTGAAATTGTCTATCGGCCGGTAAAGCGAATAATATCATCAGAAGTCAACGAAAAAATGTTTCAAATAAGCACAAGTGACAGGACTATAGACATGTAAAATATGTAACTATATGGCTCATTCTAAGTGTCTACAAACGATGGCAGTATGACACTGTTATAAACTATTTGAATGCGATGTTAAAATTCATTAATATGCGCGTAGGTACTAACGTTGAATAAACATCTATATAATTTAGTATAAATGTATTATATTATATATGATAGGTATACCGACAAAGTCTAAAATCCAGGTACCTAGTTATATTACTGGTTGAAAGTAGGATAAACTTACCGAACTCTGTTAAAAGTTTAAAATAATGTTGAATTTTGTTTTATTCGACTTTATTATGAGATTTTATTTGTGATTAAGTTTTACTATTATATTCATTAATAATTGTTAAATTTTTCTGACTGCATTATTCTTTTTCTGTTAAACTTTTACTGATGAGTATTACCTACGATTAGTAAATTTTAGCATCAACTACAATAAAACCTAAGACTTTACCTATAGTGATCGGGGTTTGTCAGTATATAGATCCAAATATTACTTAATGCGTATAATTTTATTATTTATAATTTCTAAAAGTATTGCATTCGAGTACATACCTCGACTAAGCTGTGGTATTCGTTTATGTTTTGTATCGTTTGCTGTTTGAGTTTATCAGATCTACCAATTAAAACTGTTTCGAAAAAGTTGCCAATATATCTCTCCAACTCTTCGGTGTATTTGTGCATCGAGCAAGCCAATATCTGCCTGTTGGCGTACATGCCTTCTTGTTGTTTTTGCTACAAAACCATCGTACAACATTATAGTTTATAATTATTATAAATATCACTATTTTAAATACACTATAGGTCACGGAGCGCAGAATTAAATATTAATTAGTGTAATATGTAGTGACAAACATTATTAGGTCCTTTGAAATAAAAAATTAGACCCATTCCTAAAAAAAAAATCTCTATTTACAATCATTAAGACGATGCTACCTGTAATGCGTTTATTTTCTCGGTCTTAAAAACGTAAGACATGGCAATTTTTCGTTCAATATTTTTAACAGTGCAGTGTTGTTTGTTTTGATATTATAGAGTAAATTAAGCTATTATTTAAGGACATTATCTGTGCTTAAACGTCGGTTTTTTGATTTCGAAGCAAGATACAGGCATTTTTAACTTTTGACATTTCATATACCACAAATCTTGTTTGAAAATGAAAATATCAAAATGTCGCATACACTTAAGCACATATAATATTCTTACCTAAAAGTTTGATAATAAGTCAATTCACCGTAATATAAAAAATAAAAGCACACAACTTAAACTACCTAGTGAAAGAATGTTGTACGTGTGTATAAGACGGAGACAACAAAGACAATAGTATAACGTCCTTTTAAAATATAAAATGTGGCTGTAGCCCATAAGCGCAAAATATGACCCAAACACAACCCCAAAAGCGCAAAAATAAATATCCCATGAGCGCAAAAAAAATTACCTTTTTAATAACCCATAAGCGCAAATTAATTTTATAAAAAAAAGTGTATTTTATTAAAATCATATAGTCAAAAACATATAATTAAAATCATACAGTTATTAATACTATGATATTCGTGATTATAAAATGTGTATTTAAAATTTAAATATAAAAATATATAAATAATTATAAAAATTGTATTTAATTTAATAGCAACAACTAATAGATGTTTTGTTTAAGATCAATGAAAAAATAAATAAATAGAAGTACCTTAATATTAAATTTGAAATTTGAAGCCCACTGTTTTTAAGTAATTCAATCTTGAAATATTTTTTATCGTAATTTGTTACGATGAAATTCGATAATACTAAATAAATTAAAATGAAATAATATTACAGCTATAATAATTTTAAAATGAAACCTCTAGTGTAACGGGTACAATATTGTATCAGGTAATACAATTTATTTTTGCGCTTTTATACCACTACTAAAGCACAGAAGTGCAAATTCGTTTTGCGCTTTTGGTTTATCGAAAAAAATTGATCTTTTGCGCTTTTGGGCTTCACCGTAAAATGTGTAAGTGACTTTTTGTGTAAAAAAAAAATTATTATTAACGAAAGATCCTAATATAATGTATAATAGTCGCTAGTTGTACTGGAGTTTCTATTTCGTCTATAATTTATAAGTCCTTCAGTACAAAAGTATATATCTATTATAATGCCATTTTTGAAAACGAGATTCTAAATTTATTAATATTGAGTGTTTTAAGAATAAGATCAAGAAGGCAATAATGGGCCTTTTACTGTCGTTAAAAAATTATGCAGGGTCGCCCTGTACGCACTCACACCAATGTAAAATTGAATTACAAATTTGATGATTTTTTTTATAGATATTATAAAAATTATTTATAAAAATAAAAAATAAAATATAAAGCGATTTATTCTAAGCATATTTACCCCCATTATTCCTAAAGTTGTGAATTTGTTGGATTTCTGATAAGTATTTGTACAACCAAATTTTGAAATACTTTGGTTTTACATAATTAATGGAGGACCATGGACGATATAAAAATTGTTTAACCACTTCTTTGTCCTGTAAATTATTAAACAGCTGATTGCTTAGAATATTTCAATCTTTTATACTTATTAGTCATTAGTTATTATACTTACACAGTTTTTTCAAATTATACCAAATTATTATAAAATTTGATAATAAGTTAATATTATTAATGCCAATAATTTCCAAATAATTATAATATCTTCTAAACCAGTTATCATGGACCTATAAATAATTAGTAAACAAAGTTAAATAACTAAAAATACTCGTTTGAATTTCCATTTACATAAATAGTTTTTTTTAAATTTGTCTGCTTAATAATTGACAGAAAAACGATTAGTTATTATTTAAAAAAGAAGAAAATTATAATTATTTCAAAATATGGACTTTAATTATACTTGAAAATGATAGAAATCATAATTTGAAAAATTCATTATTGAAAGAAAATGAGGACGAGTATGATCGGTGAATCATCTTTTTAGGTAAAGTATAACGACTCTTGGTAAATCGAAATATACATTTTTACAACAACGAAAATAACACTATTTTAGAAACGTGAATGTATTATATTAAGTAATAATTATATCAATATATTCAAAATTATAATTATAATTAAAACACAGGTCGATATTAGGGAAATAATACTGTTAAACGTTTATTCGACTGTCGTGAACCCACATAATGTGTTTTATCGACAGTGTATTATTCGTCGAAGCCATATTTTTCGATATTTTTTTAATTGATAGATATTTAAGTAATTAACAAATTATTTAAAACTTTAATTTGAATTATTAATTTTACACTTAAATACTATTATTATTATTATTTTTTTTTTGAACATTCTATGGCAACCAGCTAGTTATGTAATAATGCAACTTTTCACTGTTGAAAAATGTTTAATTTTATATATTTAAAAAAAAGCTCTGTTGAACTCTCTTCGGCGTTTTTAGTACGCTGCATGATTATATGATAATATTTTTGGGTGCGTAAAATACATGTGTGATATGAACGAAATTTTCAAAATATGAAATATAATGTCCGTCATTATTAATAGTATAGACTAATTATATAAGCGCCGAACCCGTCATTATTGCGATAGTTCTATAACTTATAAATCATATAAGTCGTCGAGTTGCGTACTGTCACCCACCTTGAGATTGCGAGCATTCTCCAACGCCCGAGTGATCTTGTCCAACATGTTGGTCTTGTTCTCTATCCTCTGTGTCGCGGTATCGAACCTGGTCCTGACGAAGTCCGCGTCCATCTTCAGTCGCGTCAACATCCGCTCGAACTGGTCCAGCCTGCTCTCGTACCGCGCGTCCACGACGGACCAGTGTCTGTTCACCTCGGCCGCCAGTCGCTGTTTCTCGGCCACCAGCCTGTCCATGGACTTCTGGCGTTCGGAGATCAGGCGGACGTTCTCGACGAGCACCATCTCGCGCCGTTCCCGGGTGCCGACGTAGTCAGCCTCGCATTCGTCCAGCGCATCCCTGGCCCGGCGGTGCTGGGTCCTGGCATCAGCCAACCGCCTGTTCAGTTGTACCAACTTGACGTCGTAATCTTCGCGGTATTCGACCGGCGCCTGCTCCGGCTTGGCCGCCCCCGGGGCCGATTTCATAATATTATCACTGTTGGATTGTAACGGGGGCGCGTGACACGAGAATTTAAGTTTTGTTTTTTTTCTTAGTTTTAAATTTTAGCTCGAAATATTTGATTGTTTACAGTTATCATAATAACATAATATGCGATGTTATATTTTGTACTAAACTTCGGTCTCCACGCAAAATCGCTGGTTCGCCTTTGGTTTGGGTCAGAATTGGACATATTTTTGTTCTGATGTTGTCAATCTCATATAGCTGCCTCCGTGTATAATATGTGGTAAAAGAGGTCACATTTTATAATTTTGTTTTTCGACTCTGAGCGGAGCGATGATAACAATATGTATTGATTTTACAACGATGGTGTGCGTGTGTTTTTGTTTTGTTTCTGGAAACAGTTTTTCTGGATGAAAAAATTCTTTGATTATCAAATTTGATAGAGGTCATCCCTGCAGGTGGCGAATCGGGTTTATACTTTAGTCAAAATTAAAAATTCTCAATAATTTTTGAAATAACCTGCGAGAATCAAAAAAACAACAAAATTTGTTGAAATGTTAAAATAAATGTTGGTAACATTGGTTACCAAAAATTTAGGCAATTTTCCCTTGGACCAATTTTAATTTTTATTGTATAAATGTCGATAAAAAAATTATCAAAATGTCAAAAATCTTAAAAATTTAATACAGAATTATTTCATAAGAAATTAAAATGTTCTTAAATAATTCGTCAAAATCATAAAAATTTATAAGATTTTTAATTTTTATATTGCTAGATCTTGAATATTTATTACAAGAGGTTCCTCATAAGTGGTTCATACTGAAATTTAAAAATCTAAAAATTATTATTTCCATGGTCGCTCATATCGTATACATGTATATAATGTATATACATATCAGACAAAGTAATATATGAAATCACATAAATTTAGACGAGAATTTTATAAATGCACAAGAAAGGTCTTATAAATAATGAATAATAAATGTTAAATACATCAAACTTTCTATAGAGGGACGTAACAATTTTATATTTTTGCAACAAACCACGCGTTTAATATTACAGATAAGACATCTCGCACACGTTCGTGGACATAACAATGATATGTAAATATTAGCACGAAACAACCAAATTGAAAAAAAAAACATCATAAACTGCGATCGTGTTTGGCAAGTAGCTCATTATAATCCTAACATAAAAAATAATTTAAAATACGGATGGTACTCTGTACCAACATCGAATCACTCACCAAGGCGCTGAGATGAATACGTATTATACTTTAATATTAGGCCATGTTATTATGTAAAATATGAAACGAATTTGATGGCTGTTATAGCCTGCTCTTTCACTAGTTTTTTTTATCATCGTTTTAAAACGTTTTTGTGAAAAAAAATTATATCGTGACTAACAGTTCCATAAAAATGTATTTATATAGTATGATAAAATTTGTAGTAAATAGATTTCGATAAATTACACTTACAATTTATCATGAATGTGATGAACCACCTCGTGTTTTAATAGTCTTGAAACCAAAAATGTTATCAAAAAAGCGATCTAAAAAACAAATATTAATAATATTGTCACGATTCATGAAACTACAAGTATACCCTACTTCGAATCCAATTTATATATATATTATATATATATATATAGTCAATAGTTAATATGATGTTCATTTTATCATAATAAACTGTTAATGTACTTAAGTAAAAAAAAAAATGTGGTTAGCTTATCAGGTAAGAAACATTACAATATTATAGAATTTTCAGAATAATGTACGAGTATAGGTTAAATACGATGGCGTTTAATCAAAACTGAAAATTAAATGTCATAATTTCACAACTAAAACTTCGAATCTCATTCGAAAATCTCGTCATTGAACTCTATTAATCATAATATTATAATATATTCGCATAATTTTAAAATGTATTATGTTAATAAAGTACCTTCATCACTACATCATACTACATAGATATTATGTCAGACAAGATAAAACATATGCTCTACTGCTCCAGTATAACAAACAGTTAAAATTATCATATTTTTAAATATTGTCTGGCGGAAAATATTATTAATGTATAATTTCGGAAAATAGAATTCGGCGGAGTTAAAATTCAGTTAAAACTAGGTTTTTGTACACACGCCTTTCTTAAAAATAAGATTTAAAGTCTTCAAACACGTCGTATATATATTACTGGGCCCCAGTGAGAAAACTTTTGAGTGATGGGCCGAGAAGTTCTTATTAGAAAATAGATTAAAATATAATAACAATAATAATTTATAATGGGATGATCTTCCCACTTATTTTGCCACTATTGGTACAGAGACATTGTGCCATCCATTTCTCCTCTGCCTTGGTTTGATAAATCTTAACTATCTCGCAAGAATATTTCCTCTTTCTCTCGCATCCGCTTCGGACACAACTTACTACCTTCGCACTCATTTAAGCTCGGCCAAAATGATTCCCCCCTTTGCACCCGCCATTTCACCCCCGCCACTTGCAATATCACTCACATCCTTTTTAACTGCCCATATATCTTCTTTCAACGCAAAAGCTTTCTCTCCTTAATTAATTTCCTAAATATTCTAGCTAATCCTCAATCTATCCTAATGGTTCTCACTAAGTTTCTTAAAAAAAATTTATAATTTAAGTCTTGGCTAAAATATTAATCAATTTACGTTTATGAAGTTGATTACTCAGATAGTAATAAGATATAACAAAAATACAATAATTCAAACAATAAGTAAGAAGAAAAAAAACATATAATTAATAAATATATACGATAACAGTAATAAAAGTATCAGAAAAAAGGAACTGAAAATATAGAAGTAAAGAAATAGAACCACAAATTGATATCTATAAAGTTTGTCGATTTATCATTATTCACTTTATCACTTTAGACTTCAATACTTTATATCATGCCGTTTAAGCCTATAACAACCAAAATGAAAACTTTTTTTGAATAATTAAAGTGAAAAATGCATAATACCAGTAGGTATTTTATTAATAAGGAAATGACATGTATCTAATTTAGAAATTTTTATGTAAAAAAAGTGAAACCTAAAATTAATAAAACAAGACGAAAATATAAGAGTTATTTTAGTTAAAATGTATTACTGTAAGTCAAATCATTTTTTAAACAGAAAAATTGTATTATTTAAATTTGAAGGCTAATAAAACAATAAGCTACAAAAATTTTAAAATTGACCTAGAATGTATAGGTACTAATTAGTATGCTCATAGGAAAGCCAGTATTACATGCAAGTACGTCTTCGGTCGATCGACAAATACATTCGTTTGATGTTTACCGATTTTTTTTGTCGATCGACGAAACGTGTCGACTGACCGATGTCCACCTAATGCTAATTAAAGGTCATCATCCGACTGAAATATTTCGCTTTGCTGTGAAACACTCTGCAGCAGTGACAAACTCGCACTGCTAAATATAATATTATACTTGGTAATAGTTATTAATCACGAGTATAAAAATAAAATTCAAAATCGTGCTATACAACGCCGGGCTGGGTGACTGAGTCATTAACGACGCTGCAACAGGTATCAAACATTCATGCCGGACTGCCGGAATTCCAAAGTGAAAGTAAATATTATTATTATAATTTATCATCGTATCGGACACCGCGGTTGGGATTTTCCTGTACTGCAAAATTGTTTAAAGGCCGACTGCAATATCGTTGCCAATAAATTATGAACACCATGAATTTACCAACACGTGTTGACGTCCGGTCAGCAATCATTTTACCTTCATAAAAAGATATTTTGCATAACAAAATAAATGTGTACGTACGCGTGGTGTCTAAAATCAGTAAAATCGGTCATCTCGATTTTTGGCGGGAGAGTGTTGTAAGCGAATCCATTTAAATCATAGCCATAGGCGTCAACCATAAAATTCGATTTGCATTAAATAATTAATTCACACAAATACCTAATATTTTAGTATTATTATATAATGATATACTGGTAAAACGAATTTTTTTTTCTTAGTAATCGATAAGAAATTAACAAGACTTATTTTAATATCGAACTCGCTATTAAAATGCTTTATATAAAGTATTTTAAAACAATATTATTAATAATAATAATTCCGCTCAGGATTTGTTGACTTTTATAAAAATGAATAACCTAATATTGAACTTTATCCATATGTAGACATAGCTCTAGGATGCTATTATGTACTCCATCTAGCAATTGTTCTGCAGAGAGATCATTTTCTGCTCTTAAAAGAGTCAAAAATTATCTACGGTCTACAATTGGAATAGAACGGTTAAACTTCTTAGCCATGCTCAATATAGAATCCAAGTTGACAAATGAGCTCCAATATGATGACATTATTGATGAATTTGCCAACCAACAGGCAAGAAAAAAATTGTAATTAAACTGTTTAATAAAATAAATAAAAATTGACTTATGTCGTTAAGTATTTGGTATGATTTTTTCATTGAATAAACCTTTTGAAACTGTATACTGTTAAATCCTATGGTAGGTCTGAGGTTGTAATGAGTAGCGACCAGAAGGGGGGGGGGCAATAAAATAATTTCGCCCCGGGGCGCTTATATTCTAAATGCGCCACATGATTATTATATGGATGCTTTTTATACAGAGAACGGTGATTGTATCACATGTGTTTAGAATAGTATCGAAAGGTATAAAAATATTCAACATTTTGTATTAACTAAAAATTATGTATTTCATTAAATAATGCAAAATAATGCTATTCACCTGAAACATTTTTGTCATGTATTTATTTTGTAAAAATAATAAAACAAATTTAACAAATTTAATTTAATTTAATTTTAGGAGTATAAATTTGATGTCTATACACCCGTGTAAAACAAAAAAAAGTTTTCAAAGATGTTAATTGACGGAATTTAATTAAAAATACCGGAAAATGAAAGTATGACCTTTGTGATAAAAAAAAAATGACTTAAAAAATGTAAAATATCAGTTTCATAAATGGATTTATTGTTAGTAGTTACATAATTCAAATCATGTAATTAAAACGCTACGTTTCACAATCACTAAAAAAATTTACTTTCTTAAAATTCACATCCCTGGTCCTTAGCAATAGTATAGGCCAGTAGACAGTAATAGATATGAATCTATCATATCAGTCTCAAATCCTAACACAACTATTACAATGACATATTCGACAACTATACGAACTGTATCTACAGCAGAACGGTAAGAGACGTACTCTTACTTGGCCGCCCAATATGAATTTTCAACTGGTTTGGTATTTTAAAACGTGATCAAGTATATAATTAAAAAATTCCAGAAATCAAAATTTTAAAAAAAAAAACAGGGCGGTTCATGATGAGTGAATTAATTGTGGGGGGGCTTAAAACCCCGCACAAAAACCGTTGCAACTCGTTTGCGCACATTTAAAATTTTTTACCAGAAAATCGAGAACTCGGTTCACATTCACACTCAAGTATATAGGTGTATTGCTACAGATTGTAATAAAAACTATTAAATATATCATTTCGGATTTTTCAAACCTAACTACCTTCAGTACAGTTTCAGTAGTTATGATTCAGTATAATATCGATAATTATAAATTTAAGTAAATGTCGTGTTTTAATGAGTAGATATTCAAATTTTAAATGTACTAATAAAAAACGTCCTGCGAGTGTTATTGTTAATAAATTAAACAAAATTATAAAAGTAACCGACACTCGTAATCATGAAGAAGTAGTAAGTAATATAAGATGAAAGTACAACAAATTTAGAACATAAATGATGTAAAATTGTTACGAAAATCAATGCATGAATCTAGAAAAAACATTATCAGCATTATCCTAAGTCTGTTAAAGTGAGAAGGAAAATGTATGTGTGCGCAAATGAGTTGTCGAGTTATGATACTAGGGATTTTCGTCACAGGTAGGTAGTCAAATTATACTATGTGCGCAATCGAGTTGTGTTTTTTTGCACAAATGAGTTGTAAAAAAGGCAAATGTGCGCAAACGGGTCGTAGCCCAAAAAAAATGTTGAAGTCACACCAAATATTTCCTAACTTAACTTCATGTGTATAATAATAGATTATATTAATACATATATCGAAACACGTGGATTTCAACCATTTTTTTTCTCTATGGTGGTTGCATGATTGGTGATAATAATATTCTATAAATATAGTTAATATCATATAAAACGCGCAGTGGCGAGCCGAGCTATTTAAACACAAGGAGCAAAGATTTTAGTCTATAGGTACCCACCCACCCACCCACCCAATATTTTATCAAACACACCAAAAATCAGATTATCTTGTTGCTTATTTATATTATAGGTAGTAGGACGTAGGTACATCATTACTACTAGTATATGCGTATATATGATCAATTGTAATACCCACCCGCCCAAAATTTGGAGGAGCAGCCGTTCCTTTAGACCCCCTTCACCACGCCACTGAAAATGCGTATGTCCAGTTATATAACACTTATCGTATACAATATGATGTTATATAATATAGCTCATTTGTTTAGCTGTTTTCGTACACGAACATTAATTTTTATGTCATGGGACATGGACATCCATAGGACATGTTAGAGGTGGGTACCTCCTATCATGATATCTAAATAACATCCATATTAGATCCCATTTGTTTTGTTGTGTGAGTGTGTCATTCATAATAAAATAATAATATTGTTCATGGCAAGTGCGTCATAGCTATAACAATAATAATATTATTATTATCGCATACACTCTACACAGTAGACTCACTAGACTACTCATTTGAACAGCGCCAGGAAAACTGTTCAAATAAAATATTAATATAATGAACATATTGCAGCTGCTGAGCACAAGCCCGCATTCATCTCGCTTGCGGACACTTAAAACGAACGCGTGTCTGCATTATTATTATTTATTATTTACTATTATAGTATTTGACCGGATAAAAAAAGAGCCTATTTAAAACGATTCGAAAACGGTTTCGTTTAGTAGGTACGACGACAATAATAGATACGCATAATATAGTATAATATTATTTTGTCATTGCGGTCATATAGGCTTGCTCAGGCTTAAATTTCAGATGCAACGTACAAAATAAAGCGGATAATTTTTTACAATTTAAAAATACAATAAACAATAAATAAATGATGAACAGTAGGTAGAACATATAATATATTTTATAATTTTGAGTATAGATACCTATTTGTTGTAAGTTATTTAATTTTAGTTATATTTTATCAATTATTATCTAATAAAAAAATGGTTCGGATCTAAAAAATTAATTGAACTGGACCACTAAATTTTTCCGGCCATGTGCCCAAAATATGTTGCAGATCCATGTACCTTTTGCAGCACTTATGACCAGTTTGTTGTATCCAGAACATTTTTCAGGGATGGTCTCAGTTTTTTCATTAGTCGTTCATTTCAGTATTATGAATTATATTTTTAAGTTATATTAGTTTGTTATTACAAATTACAATTAAGAAATTTCAAAAATAATTGCAAAACTAATTTTATTTAACGCGATTAGATAAGCACTATTAATAGGTAATCGTAAATATACTATTATACGTTTAATAATTATATTTTTTTGACAGTTCAACAGTTGTATTCGTCAGTGGGCCTAATAAAATTTGAGGGGGTGGTATAATTTGCGGTCCTGAAGTATACGCGCCTGGTCACTTGGATTCAGCACTGCCCGTGCACATACACGCCTATGATTTTGATCTAAACTGACAAATCAAAACATACGTTTTGATGCATAATATTGAGTGTGTTTAAGTATTCGCCACTAGGACACTCAGTTTTGGATTATAGGACTGTGGTCTGTGATAGATGGGGAGATTACTGAATAAGTCGAAATTGACATCAGGTTAATGATTTTCTAACCAGTCGTAACTCGTACAACATATGATTTGAACACGACCATTACTCAAGCGTAGAGTGATTCGTTCATCAGGTAGGTAATGTACAATAATATAAATTATCATTAAAAAAAAAAAAATTCAAGGATGAGCGAATAGCTAGTGTAATCCAGAATACATAAATAACATATAGAAATCTACGATTGTAGAATATTTTTGATTAATAAAAAAATAAATAATATTGTAATAGTTGCTGAAATTCATACATTAACCAATAACCGGCAGTAGTTGTCAGTTGGATAAACCTAGGACTTACCGGTAAATCCTAGGTGTCGCCGGTATTCGTACTTTTACCTTAACAACTGTATGAGAGTCTACTGCATGTCCTCTTACCTTCTCTTGTTGCCATCAATAATGTAATAAGGAACCTTTTCGCCTCCCTCCCATAACTTAAATGTCTATATGCATGTGCTGTAGTCCTAAAAAAAAAGCAGAGGGTATACTATATGAGTTATAATATTAAACATTTATATTATCATTAGGTATCATTTTGGTAGAGGGTAAAAAACACAACACACATACATTAATTGTACAAATTAAAATAAAAACTAAACATTTTTTTCTAAATAAATTTATTGAAAAATATTTCATAAATGTCGTCTGGATTCCGATTTTGTTAAATTATTTCTTTTCAATATTAATAATAATCTAATGGCTTTTATCTTTATATTATTTGGTAATTTCACTACAACAGAGAGTATACGACCTTAATCAGAAGGATGTCGCGTCAAAATGTCACGGTAAAAATGTCGTGGTAAAAATATCGCAGCAAAAACGTTGCGTTAAAAATGTCGCAGGTAGTAATATATATCGCCGTAGTCGCCGATGTGTGGCTCACAGTTCCGGGTTTCATTCGGTCGTAGGTATGATTAGATTAGATTAAAGTGCCATAGGTACAGTTCAGTATACATATTAGTGTGTAATTTGCAACCATAACAGAAACTCTATAATATAATATAATATAATATATATATTCTATACATTATGGCATTTGAGTATATAATAAACCAAAAAAATGGAAAATTACTCAAGTTTAATTCTTTTTTGTACAAAAAAGAAAGAGAAAACGAAAATAAAATTATTTGGAAGTGCGTTGAGTATAATACAAAGAAATTTCGCGGTCGATTACATTCATCTGGGCAAAGTGTAGTTCTTATTACTGAACATAGCCATGTTGCCGATATTAAAAAAGTTGAAGCTAAAGAAGCAATGGCAAGACTTAAAAATATTGCAAAAACTACTCAACTTAGTACCTATTCTGTTTTAGGAACACTGACATCACAGGTATATATAGTTAATAATAATACATAAAATAACATAAAATAAAATTTTCAAATAATTATTTTTAGTTTATTATTTTAGACCACTTCAAACATAGCTGGACAATTTCCGAGTACAACAGGATTAAAACGAACAATTCAACGAGTTAGAAAAATAGAAAGATCAGCTCCTCGTGATCCAAAATCAGTAACCGAACTCAAAATACCTGCAGATAATTACACAAAAACTTCAACCGGTGAGCTTTTTTTAAAATATGATAGCATTGATTACAAAATAACTTAGACCGGTTTTTAACTTTTACTACCGACAACAATTTACAATTGATGGAACAATGTGAAACATTGGTTATGTGATGGTACATTTTCTTGCGTACATTTTCCCACCAACTCTATACTATTCATGGAATAAATTATTCAAAAGTTGTACCAGCTGTTTATATACTTCTTCCTAATAAAAAAGAAGATACTTACAAACGTATGTTTTTAGCATTAAAATGTTTAAAACCACAGCTTAATCCAAAATCAATGATGTTCGATTTTGAAAAAGCTGCTATATGAACGCTTCAAAATATGTTTTTTCGTCAATTAACATTAAAGGGTGTTTTTTTTCCATTTAACTCAATCTATTTGGCGGCATGTACAATCAAACAGGCTACAAGTTAGGTATACAAACGATTCAAATTTTGCACTCGAATTAAGAAAACTAGCAGCCTTAGCTTATGTACCTGAAAATAATATAATTTCAGCATTTGAATCTCTGTTGGATTCCAAATTTTATAGAGTAAATGAAGAGAGTCTATCAGGTATAATCAACTATTTTGAAGACACATGGATTGGGAGACCCTGCCGGAGAGCGAGAAGAGCCCCTTTTATTTTCTATAAATGTATGGAATTGTTATGCATTATTAAAGTATGATATTCCACGAACTAACAATTCGGTTGAGGGTTGGCATAATTGTTTTAGTTCAATGTTAAGTTCTCGTCATCCTTCTATTTGGATTTTTATCGATTCACCAAAAAAAGAAGAAAGCTTAAACCGTCTAAAAGTTGAACAGTATATTGCTGGCATTAAACCTCCGAAAAAGAAAAAATACAAAGATTCTGCGATTCGACTTAAAGCCATATGTGATGATTATGAAAATCAATCAATTAATGACTACCTGCGCGGAATTTCGTATAACTTCCAATATCAATTAACATAAAAATACAGTTTATTATTTCATTTATTATAATATTTTTTATTATCGCATTATTTTTATTTATTAAGTATGACTGTATACTCTGTACATTATAAAATTGTTCGATGTATAGATATATTTATTTTTTGACACAATTTTATCGGCTGAAATACCAGATATCTTATCATTGTAACTAATTTTAAAATATTAATATAAAATATAAATGCTATAATGAACACTGCGAGTTGCGACTAGCAGTAATTATACTATGGTTCGTTGTGCGTGTTTGTAATCTGTGTTCGTTTTATGTATAATATGTGTAGTACTACTCTGTAGTCTATAAAATCAATAATTTATTGGCTTTTTTAATAATTCAATAATATTTTGAGTTTTTTACTATATGTATATTTATTTACATATTTTGGCAACATAAATACATAATATAAATCCGGGCCTTAATTATAATATATAGGTATTATATTTTTCATATTTTTGACATCGCGATATTTTTGTATTCGCGATATATTTTTATTAGCGACATTTTTGTGTTCATGACATTAACCGCGATATTTTTACAGCGACATTATGACGTGTATCCAATCAGAAGGTTAGGTTACTTAGGTAAATAACCAGAAAGTATACCGCCGTATACCCTCCAATATACAGCACTGCTGCCTCTATGGTTGAGTAGTCACGCATATGTACTCACGTAGTCACGTCCATAAAACACTTTAATTATGTTTAAAATTGTCCACATATAATTAATGCATAATAATATGCAGTTACAAATTGCAACAAATAAAGATCCTCCATTAAAACGTATACTCGATGAATTTGTAATCACCTAACTTCTGTACACTAATTTGTGCCATATTCGTGATATAAATGGAATAAATCACTGCAGATTTATGATGAGTGTAGGTTTTTGTAAATATTTTAAAAAAATAAATAAAGTTGTGTTTAATTTAAAACGAAGATTGGCTGAATAAATTATTATATAGTGTGATTATTTAATTTTCTGTTTACTATATATTATTGATATTTTGATATCGTATCATTGCTTATTTATTGTTTGGATATAAGAACTAATTTAGTACTGGATGATCAATCTGGATGTGCTTAATACTTTTTTATCCTTTAATAGTTATAATTTATTTAAATTCTGATTTTTTAAAATCCAAGGGACCTACTTGTAGGCCATAACTTCAGATATTTATACTTTTTATATAATTATAATAAAGAAATGATCCGTGTGCCACTGACGATACAAACTTCTTGTCATCAATTATCAATGTAGCTTGCAATGTATGTATTAAATTTAAATTCAACGATGAATCATTGTCTGATCATAAGATACTAATTATTTTGTTTAAAATGCTTAAAATAATGTAACAAATGTATTGTATTAAATGTATAATATTAACTGTAAATTGGACCCAAACCCGTGTTGTATTATAAATTATAAAATATAAAATATATTGTATGAGAAAGGTATTATTATATTGCTATTTAAGTAGACAATTTATATTACCATTAGTAATATACAGTGAGTTAAATTCATGCCGAAAACATTACATTTGAAAATGTTATTGTGTTTAAAGTTTCATGTACCCTGTACGAATAATATATTTATACTACAACATGCAGAATAACTAAAAACTAACCCCAAAAGTTAATAATTAAAGAATTTTTGTTGTTGTTAAGGACAACGATAGACACAAAAAAAAGTACATCGTTGTAAAATCAATTACACATTCATCGTTCGGTTCAGAATCTAAAATCATAATATTATATTATATTCAACGTTTTTCGGTAAAGTGATACAGAACCCGTAAAGTCTGAGTGCTAAATATAGTAGTTTCTTATTACTACGCCATACTAGATTATGTCACAGTAATAATGAAAGAAATAATTTAGAATTCAATGATAAATCATTGCGTATGACAAACGATTCTGAACGGAAACGGTGTGTCAGCTTCTATTTCTAATCATTTTTTATGGTATTTTTTTTTTTTTGTCTGAGTATTAGTAATTTATTTTTCTATTAGTAATACGTACCTAGTACCTACTTACTTATGTTGAACTACTTTTTGAAAGAAACATAGTAAATTTCATATCATATATTATTGTTATTAACTTATAATATGTCAATATAGACATTCGACATTAATACCATTGAATAGGTTGGTGATTGAAAATAATTTAAAAAAGCTGATTTATTTTGAAAGTTATTCCATGTGTGTTGTATGTAGCAAACGATATATAATAATATATAACGTATATTTTGTGAAATTGTCTACGGTTTTGCATTTTTATTTTGTATTACCAGTAAGAAAAAAAAAATATTTTTTCGACAATAACAGGTGTTACTGCGAAAATGTACCATACGGTAAAAACTAAAAGTCCACTAAATATTATTAGTTATTAGTTTATTACAATTAAAAATAATATGTTTGATCTAAGTATTTACTAAGTTATTCTTTCTCTTATATATAGATCATATATCAAGAAGTTTAAAATGTACCTAACACTACATATCAATTATCAATATTTTATATTAACTCAACTGAATAAATTAAAATCATAATTTGTAAATAAAGGCTATATAATAAAGCGTATTATATAATAT